>NC_060149.1:510851119-511163842 GCF_021461385.2 Schistocerca piceifrons
TTATAATGGTATATTTCTGTCGTCCACCTCCCTCACCCCAAGTTCTAAACGGCAACTTTAGAGAACATTTCAGACCGCTAGTGGGCCTACCTATGTTCCCAGTCATGCTATCATCCTTAAAGGAGACTTCAGTCAACTGAAAATCGATTGGGATTATTACAGTTTTGTAAGTGGAAGAGAAGACATCCCGCGAACGATTTCTCCGAAAACCGCTTAGAACAAATGATTCGGAAGCAGATTCATCATTGAAATATACTGGATCCAACCGCAAAAAATAGTGCTTACCTGTTTGACAAAATGTACGCTGAATATGGTATCA
This sequence comes from Schistocerca piceifrons, assembly GCF_021461385.2. Lineage (NCBI taxonomy): Eukaryota > Metazoa > Arthropoda > Insecta > Orthoptera > Acrididae > Schistocerca > Schistocerca piceifrons. The sequence goes on from NC_060149.1 coordinate 510,851,439, forward strand.
GTGCCCATGGGGCGGTTGTAGCAACAATGATTGTTAATGTACAAAGGACAACTAAAACAAGCAGAAAGATTTATATACTGAGTAAACTATATAAAGAGACAGTAGGATCATATCTCATTGAGGAACCTCTGGTATGACAGTTTAGAGGAACAGTTCATGATGGGTTCAAAAATGGTTCAAATGGCTCTGAGCACTATGGGACTTAACATCTGTGGTCATCAGTCCCCTAGAACTTAGAACTACTTAAACCTAACTAACCTAAGGACATCACACACATCCATGCCCGAGGCAGGATTCGAACCTGCGACCGTAGCGGTCACGCGGTTCCAGACTGAAGCGCCTAAAGCCGCACAACCACACCAGCCGGCTAGTTCATGATGGGAGTGACCCTCTTTGGTATACAGTGTCTGTAAGGAAACTGCTAAAGAAACAGTGGCTATTGCTCAATAAATGTAAAACAAAGAATGATTTTATGGATACAGAGATGCTACATAAAACGCGTTTGGCCGTCACATGGGAAATGAAGAGGTCCTACAGTGACATTCATTGACGTTCAGATCTGGGCAGGAGAATGTAGAGGAACTGTTTCGAAGTTTTTACACTGTGTAATCAAAAGTATCCGGACACCCCCAAGACATACATTTTTCATATTAGGTGAATTGTGCTGCCACCTACTGCCAGGTACTCCATATCAGTGATCTCAGTAGTCATTAGACATCGTGAGAGAGCAAAATGGGGTGTTCAGCGGAACTCACGGACTTCGAACGTGCTCAGGTGATTGGGTGTCACTTGTGTCATACGTCTGTACGCGAGATTTTCACACTCCCAAGCATCCCTCGGTCCACTGTTTCCGATGTGATAGCGAAGTGGAAACGTGAAGGGACACGTACAGCACAAATGCGTAAAGGCCGACCGCGTCTGTTGACTGGCAGAGACAGCCGACTGTTGAAGAGAGTCGTAATGTGTAGTAGGCAGACATCTATCCAGATCATCACACAGTAATTCCAAACTGCATCAGGATCCACTGCAAGTATTATGACAGTTAGGAGTGAGGTGAGAAAACTTGGATTTCATGGTCGAGCGGCTGTTGATAAGCCACATATCACACCGGTAAATGCCAAACGACGCCCTGCTTGGTGTAAGGAGCGTAAACATTGGACGATTGAACAGTGGAAAAACTTTGTGTGGACTGACGACTCAAGGTAAACAGTGTGGCGATCCGATGGCAGGGTGTGGGTATGGCGAACGCCCGGTGAACGTCATCTGCCAGCGTGTGTAGTGCCAACAGTAAAATTCGGAGGCGATGGTGTTATAGCGTGGTCGTGTTTTTCATGGAGGGGGCTTGCACCCCTTGTTGTTTTGCGTGGCACTATCACAGCGCAGGCCTACATTGATGTTTTGAGCACCTTCTTGCTTCCCACTGTTGAAGAGCAATTCGGGGATGGCGATTGCATCTTTCAACACGATCGAGTACTTGTTCATAATGCACGGCTTGTGGTGGAGTGGTTACACGACAATAACATCCCTTTAATAAACTGGCCCGCACGGAGTCCTGACGTGAATCCTATAGAACACCTTTGGGATGTTTTGGAAGACCGACTTCGTGCCAGGCCTCACCGACCGACACCGATATCTCTCCTGAGTGCAGCATTCCGTGAAAAATGAGCTGCCATTCTCCAAGAAACCTCCCTGCACCTGACTGAACGTATGCTTGCGAGAGTGGAAGCTGTCATCAAGGCTAAGGGTGGGCCGACACCTCATTGAATTCCAGCATTACCGATAGAGGGCACCACGAACTTGTAAGTCATTTTAAGCCAGGTGTCCGGATACTTTTGATCACATAGTGTATGTGTACCTAGCAGAATAGTTCATTGTGGGAGAGGCTCTCCATGGTATACAGTTTCTGTATAGAAATTTCCAAAGACGTAGTGGCTGCTGAAAAATATGGTAAAATACAGCATTTGGCTGTAGATAGAGAAACGTAACATGAAACGCGCTTGGCTGTCAAAAGCACTATGCGCGAAGCCTTCAATGACTGCCCTAGCTGAATCCTATTGAAAGACCTCTTACAAAATCCAAAGAAATTCTGATCATATATAAAGGCTGTCAGTGACACCAAATTAGTGTCAAGACATTCATGACTGACACAGGAATTGAAACTGAAGATAACAAACCAAAATCAGAAATGTTGAACGCCATTTTAAATGTTCCTCTACGAAGTAAAATCCAGGGGTACTGTCTTCGGGGTACTGCCCCATTATAATTCTCGCACCACTTCAAGGATGACTGAGAGAGATATTCGAATGGCGTTGGGAAACAGTTGATGTCGCTAAAACTGAACAAAGCTACAGAGTCTGAACCCTATAATAATTTGTGCAGAATTTGCTCCTATTTTAATTATACCGTAGATCCCACGAATAAAGAACTGTGCCCAGCAGTTGGAAGAAAACACAAGTCACACCCATCTAAAAGACGTTACCAGAAGTTGTGGAAATTATCCACAAAACTACCGTCCAGTATCTTTGACATCCGCCTGTTGCAGAAACTTTGAACATACTGTTAGTTCGAACGTGTACCTCTGGATCATAATTTCTACCATGCCAAGCAACATATTATCGAAAGTGTGATCATATGTGGTTTAAAGAGAAAATTGTGACTGGATTCATGATTTTGTGGTAGGGAGGAGATAGCGTGTTCTCTTGGCTGGAGATAAATGTAGAAGTATCTTCAGAATTCCTCATGACATTTGCTGGGACCCTTGCTTTAATTGTTCGGAAATATAAACTCGTGAGCTTACGAAACGAAAAAGACATAATCTCTTTTGAGTACAAAGTCAGTGTTTCACAGATGGAGTAACTCATACAAACACCTGATTGTAAATTCAACAATCAAGTAAGCTCTGATGATAAAGAGGGATGAAGTCTTCGATTCTCTGGTAAGATGCTAGGAAAATGCGATTAGTTTACAAAGCAGATTCCTTACAAAACACTCATGTGATTCATTCTAGAATGTTGCCAAATAGTCTGACAAGGGATATTAAACTTATACAAACAAGGGCAGCATGAATGGAAACAGTTTTTTTTTTACCCGTGGCAGAGTGTCACAGGGAAGCTGAAAAACCTGATGTGCCAGACCATTGAAGATGGACGCAAACTATATTGTGGAAGCCTGCTTACAAACTTTCTCAAGTACCAAGATGAGTCTAGGAATATACAACAGCTACCTACGCATCGCTCCGGTAGGGATAGTGAGGGCGAGATTTTTTTTCTTACAGCTCATACAGAGGAATTTACACAGTCATTCATGCAACGGCAACTAGCCCTGATAACTGGTATAATGTGAACTGCTCTCTGCCATGCACTTGATGGTAGTTTGTAGAGTACAGCTGTAGGTGTCTAGCTTGAAAAGAGAATCGCCCCTACTCGCTTTCCATCTATTCAAATACGAGCCTCCATACGGAATGCAGTGAGTCGCTTGCCACCAGTCGGTTGCGTCACTGCTTAGCGTCCTTCGCACGCAGTGTCTGCCAGCAGCTACCCGTATTATCACTGTATTCTACGTAGTGAGGCTCTTTGTAGAAACACCGAGTAGGCCAGTACTGTGGGACAATTACATATCTGATTAATTAAATAAACTAAAAATGTTTTAAATATGTTAAACATAAAACAGAAAATTTCATACATTGTCACCACATGGGTAGAAAATTATAAGAAAGTATTTTATTAATTGTAGAAAGATGTTTACCGTTCATACATGTACAACTGCAGATCTTCCCATGCTAATTTAAGACAAAAGTTACAAATTGTCGTTATTGATCTGTACAATTTTTAAGGATTAAATATAAGAATACAGCTATTCGCATTCTCTAGTATAGTTACAAAAAAGTATACTAAAGCACTGGGAATATGAAAACGCAACAGGGAGAATGAAGGGTCATTGAAAAATATGGCACTTATTCAAATGGTTCAAATGGCTCTGAGCACTATGGGACTCAACTGCTGTGGTCATTAGTCCCCTAGAACTTAGAACTACTTAAACCTAACTAACCTAAGGACATCACACACAGCCATGCCCGAGGCAGGATTCGAACCTGCGACCGTAGCAGTCGCACGGTTCTGGACTGCGCGCCTAGAACCGCGAGACCACCGCGGCCGGCATGGCACTTATTGGAAAATGCTCCAAATATACATTCAGTAAAATGTCTTCTTCTAGACAGGTGGTAATTATACATTTTAAACACTCTGTTTCCCAAAACCAAAGTTCTTTCAGCGAAAGCACGCATCTAATTCTTGCGCAAAGCGACTGCCTCATCAACAACAAAAACAGATGACATGTCTGGCTTTTTGGTCTATGGAAAACAGCATGGGCTAGATACATAAAATGTTGCGTTTAAGTCCGCCGCTCGTGGTCGTGGGGTAGCGTTCTCGCTTCCCGCGTCCGGGTTCCCGGGTTCAGATTCCCGGCGGGGTCAGGGATTTTCTCTGCCTCGTGATGACTGGGTGTTGTGTGTTGTCCATAGGTTAGTTAGGTTTAAGTAGTTCTAAGTTCTTGGGGACTGATGACCATAGATGTTAAGTCCCATAGTGCTCAGGTCATTTTTTGTTGCGTTTAGAATTTTTTCCCGAAAGCCAAGTTTATGAAGCGAGAATCCAGAGCCATACATTTTCTACAACAGTGAAGCAGCGGTGGGTGTCATAAACAGCTTGAAGTACGACAGAAAGGTAGTGTTTGTAATTGTGAAACACTGTACCTTATGTCAATGCCCGCAGTTCCGCTACCACTAGACATCTAAAGTTGTGTCCACAGTGGCATCGACAACAGTCGCAGACACCGTCGCAGAGGTCGCCCGATAATATCGGCTGCCGGTTTGCTCACAGTGGCTCCGGCTACTTTGTCAGTTTTTGGCACTATCAAGGAGGTTAGAATTTATTCTAACCTATACCCATCTCGAAAATAACGTAGGTAGTACTGTACACTCTTTCTCCAGTTATTAGAATAACGAGACAAGTTTTACCACTGCATAAGATGGAGAAAGAAAAGTGGTATTACGTACCGGAGATGATTCGTGATGACATGGGAAAGCAAGATTAGAAAAAATCTGCACATCTTCACATAAATTCAGGAAAACAAATGTCATTTAACCTTCAATGGCTGTCAGTCTGCATAATAATGAAAGACAAACATAAATTTTAGAATAAGATACTCTGAACACCTAAAAAACTGAAGAGAAACACGTCTGCCACATTTGCAAATCACCTCTTATAACAGAACCACCACTGTAATGACATAGAAACACTAGTAAATAAATAGTATACCGCTAATACCTACCTAACACAACCCAAAAGAGATCCACACAGTAACTTTAAGCATCAAAATTAAAATATGCCACGCACAAGATTTTCAGGATATAATGTAGGCGCAAAATTTCTGATGCAGATTTTACCTACACTGCAGATGCTATGCTACAATAAATATAAACATGGGGATGAAATATCTCGACAGTCATAGAACATGCATAATATACGAAGCGAGCTGAAAAGTAATGCTTCCGAATTCTTTTTGTGAAGACTCTGGAAGAGTTTTAAATAAAACAACGTTATTAATATTCTACGTCTTTATTCTTCATTGCTACATACTTCTTTCTCAACATAGTCACCCTGGCGACGAACACATTTCTTTCAACGAGAAACCAGTTTGTTGGTGCCGTCGCTGTAGAATGTTTGACTTTGTTGACGAAGCTACAACCTCTGCTTCCACTGCTTCAAAACTATGAAAGTGACGTCTTCGAAGGTATTTTTTAAGTTTTGGAAAAGATGAACATCGCATGGGGCCAAGTCGGGAGTTTATGGAGGATGATCGATGACAGTGAACGCAAGGCGTCATACTGTTGCAATTGTCGCAGCTCACATGTGTGGTCTGGTATTGTCATGATGAAGGGAAGGGTGCCCCACGTACGGACGAACTCTTCGAATTTGAAACTCGATTTCAGCACGCTATTTCTCTCGTGCCGACATGGTTATGTTACAGAGTGCCATGTTACGCACTATAATTTGGAGACCTCTAGCGGTAGAAGTCTGCAAATATGTAGGTTGGTTGGTTGCTTTGTGAGAGGATCCAAACAGCGAGGTCATCGCTCCCATAGGAAGAGGGAAGGGTGGGGGAGGAAATCGGCCATGTCCTTTCAAAGCAACCATCTCGCCATTTGCCTGAAGCGCTTTAGGGAAATCACGGAAAACCTAATTCAGGATAGCCGGACGTGAGTTTGAATAGTCGTCCTCCCGAATGCGAGTCCAGTGTGCTAACCACTGAGCCACCTCGCTCGGTATGCAGATATGTAGACGTGAGAATAAAGATGTAGAATATTAGTAACTTTTGTGTTATTTAAAAAGGTTTAATAGTTTTTACATAAAAAATTCAGAAGCTATACTCTTCAGCACTCCCTCATATTATAAGGTAATGCTTAATTAATAACAATTATTTTTTAAGTTTTTCTAAACTTGTAGTTTCCAGTAAAGTAGCGATTTCAGACCACAGGATTCGAGACATATTACTGTTGTTATCTTTGTCATCCTCAGGATGCCAGAATAGCACGTACATCTACATGTACATACATATTCCGCAAGCCACCACACGGTGCACGGCGGAGGGTGTCCTGTACCACTACTTCTCATTTCCTTTCCTGTTCCACATGGAGATGGAGAGCAAAAAACGATTATCTGTATCCCATCGTATGAGCCCTAATTTCTCGTACCTTATCTTCATGGTCCTTACGCACAACATACGTTGGCGGCAGTAGAATCGTCCGGCAATCAGCTTCAAATGCCGATTCTCTAAATTTTATCAGTAGTGTTTCTCGAAAAGAACGTCGCTTTCCCTCCAGGGATTCCCATTTGAGTTTCCGAAGCACCGCCGTCACACGTGTTGTTTGAACCTATCAGTAACAAATCTAGCAGCCCACCGTTGTATTGCTTCGATGTCTTCCTTCGGACCGAGCTGCACGGATCCCAAATACTCGAGCAGTACTCAAGAATAAGTCGCACTAGCGTCCTATATGCGGTCTCCTTTACAGGTGAACCATTCTTTCCTAAAATTCTCCCAATAAACCTAAGTCGACCATTCGTCTTCCCTAGTACAGTTCAATAGTGCTCGTTCCTCCTCATATCGCTTTGCAACGTTATGCCCAGATATTTAATGGGCTAGATTGTGTCAAGCAGGACACTAGTAATACTGTATCCAAACATTTTAGGTTTGATCTTCCTACTCATCCGCTTTTCCACATTTAGGGCTAGCTGCCATTCATCATACCGACTGGACTTTTGTCTAAGTCGTCTTATATCTTCCTACAGTCCCTCAACTTCGACACCTTACCGTACACCACGGCATTATCAGCAAACAACCGCAGATAGCTGCCCACCATGTCCTCCAAATCATTTATAGAGAACAACAGCCGTCCTATCACACTTCCCTGGGATACTCATGACGATTCCCTTGCCTCTGATGAACACTCGCCGTCGAGCACAACATAATGGTTTCTATTACTTAAGAAGTCTTCGAGCCACTTACATACCTGTGAACTTATACAATATGCTCACACCTTCGTTAACAGCCTGCAGTGGGTCACCGTGTCAAATGCTTTCCAGAAATCTAGAAATATGGAATCTGCCTGTTGCCCGTCACCCATCGTTCTCAGTATATCATGTGAGAAACGGGCAAGCTGAGTTTCGCACGAGCGATGATTTCTAAAACCATGCTGATTCGTGAACATAAGCTTCTCAGTCTCAAGAAAGTTTTTTATATTCGAACTGAGAATGTGTTCAAGGATTCTGGAGCAAACAGAAGTTAAGGATATTGGTCTGTAATTTTGCGGTTCTGTTCTTTTACCTTTCGTATATATTGGAGTCACCTGCGTTTTTTTCCAGCTTGCGTCTTTGAGTGGTCGGGAGATTCACGATAAATTAAAGCTAGGTAAGGGGTCAATACCGTACAGCACACTTTTTAAATTCGAACTGGGATTCCATCCGCACCTGGTGATTTATTTGTATTCCAATCCTTCAGTTGTTTCTCTACGCCAGGTATGCTTATTACTATGTCGTCCATACGTGAGTCTGTCCGATGGTCAAATGACGGTATGTTTGTACAGTTCTCATGTGTGAAAGATTTGTTGAAAGTGAAATTGAAAACTTCGGATTTCGTTCTGCTATTTTCAACTGCCACGCCAGACTGGTCAACAAGAGAGTGAATGGAAGCCTTAGTCCCGCTTAGCCATTTTACATAGACCAGAATTTTCTCAGGTTCGCTGCCAGATCTTTTGCTAAGGTGTGACGGTGGTAGCTGCATGCTTCGCACATAGATCTCACAGGCGCGCGAATTTTCGCTTTTGAACCGAGAGTGCAACAGCCTCTGCTTTCTCAGCATCTGCCGAATTTCGTTATTAAACCGTGGTGGATCTTTTCCATCATTTATCCACTTAGTAACCACAATTGCAATCTGCTTAAATTTTGTCCATAATTTTTCTACATCCATCTTACTGTAACTAGGTGATGCCAGTTCACTTCCTAAGTGAGATGTTAATGTCTGCTTATATGCTCTATCTAGCAGAAACACTCTCCTTGCCTCTTTGACTGATTTAGTAGCCTTTGCAACCGTAGATGGTATAATGACATCGCGATCGCGAATCCTCGTTTCTATACCGACACTATCGATAAGGTCCGGCCTATTTCTAGCTACAAGGTCCAAGATATTTCCATTGCGTGTGGGCTGCCGAACTAGCTGCTCAAGACAATTTTCAGAAAACGTGTTCAAAAGTTGCAAGCTTACTACTTTCTTTTATAATCTGGACTTTAAGGCAAAAAAAAAATGACTAAAGAAACGTCACACAAACATTTTCATTTGACAAACGCTTTCACTAACATGGGGTCTATGGAGGACAAAGTGATTAACTGGGGATCGACAGACGACACTAACCAGAACACTGATCGCTTTATCTGACTTCATACACGTGAATCCAGGTTTTGGCACAAAAACTACGGCACCATCAAGCATCTGTACTCTGCTATTAAAAAAAGGAAAATATGGTTCGTAAGAACAGGGTGCTGAGAAACATATATTGGAGCCATACGCCGTAGCAGCGAATACTTTACCTTCCTACTGGTCAAGACAGCACAACACGATGCATTCGGCGATTGAAGTCATGGACGGTCGCAATCTATTAATAATGGCCAGCGTCCGAAAAATGCAAGTACACGGTCTCGCGTTCGATACCAATTCGACTCCGTGCCACGATTATGCGTGACGAAATATGTCAAATGTTTAGACGGCCGAATCAAGACAAATAAGGACACCCACACATCACTCGTTGTGTGCGTGATGCTGGAATCAGTACCTCTGACGGTTCAGGAGGTGATTGGCACAGGCTCCAAGTGGCACACTAGCAAAGGACACCAGTCTCACTGTGTAGGTAGAGACCTGAAGTTCTTTACTAGCGAAGCACCAGTACAAGAGTGATCTTCTCTTTCTATCCACTTTCCTCCTCAGCTCAGTAGCAAAAGCCCATTTACATCTTAGACTTCCCCCACTTTAGCACAAGCCAATCACAAGCTGGAGCATGGCATTCGAAGCTGGGAGAGCGCCCTTGCTCTGCATACACCGATTTGACCAATCAGAGACTTTAAAGTTAATTGAGAGAAAAGGAAAAAAGATTCAGCTTCGCGGCCTCTTTCCCACGCGTTTACACCATATCTTTTGCTAACAACATGACCAGGATGGAACCACACCCCTCGATAAAAAGCTTGTTATCTCCCCTGTTGCGTCCATTTCGAAGTTTCCAAAGAATGGCCAGAAACTCGCTAAAAACCTCATGCTTTCACAAATATGTTTTGTAACAGAGTCTGTATGATTGGGCGCCAGTGACCTGTCCCACGGAAATTCGCAGAACGCTCACAGTTGCCTTGTCGGCTTCCTGCCCAACAAGGGCCCATCCTCTGCTTTACTGCCAGTCTACAATACACTGGCCATTGCAGCTACGACTTCTCGGCACTAGTCAGTCTACCTGGAGGCGGATGCTGACCGACCAGCGCCAACCAACGTGTCTACACAATGAGACCGCGGAACTCAGCTGTCCGGAAATGTTTCCACCCAGCGTCCGCAGAGGAAACACGATTCCCTCGCCCCACCGTCGCCATGCTTTTACTGCAGTCGTTTAAATCGGCACCCTATCCATTTGAACACAGGTAAAGCTTACTGTTATTCCTTCCATAGAGCACACAAGCAAGAACATTAACTACTGCCCACCATTTCATCATGATATATGAAGTCAAAGAGTAATAAAGATCATCTTCCCTAGGAACATGAAGTGGCATAACACCGAATCTGTAGTGAGAGTGCCCTGCAATCTCTCAAAGTATTTCGCATGACTGTCTGTCTCTATCCCCGCAATGAATCCATAGACATACCAGTCTATACTCGACAGGTTAAAGTCGCCTCCAACGAGCATCGCATGATCTGTAGACTTTCTTTGAATGACTCCAGAACTGTCACAGCAGAATCGGGTGGCCAGTAAAAACTTAACTTGTTTTCACCTACACCTGTTATAAGCGACCAGATGATTTCACTGTCACAGTCAACTATGACCTCAATAGACACAATATTTTTGTCAACTGCAATGAAAACTCCCCCTCTTATGGCCTCTAATCTGTGTTTCCAATATACATCCCAAGACTCGCTAGATATCTCAGAGCTTTGCACTTCGGGTTTCAGTCAGCTCTCGGTCCCAAGAATAATTTGAACGCGAGAACTCTCCTGGAAGGCCGAAAATTCGGGAACTTTATTACAAGTACTTCGACAGTTTACTGATGAAATTGTGACAGTCGAATATTAATGTGCTCGAAGGCTTGTAATAAGATTACACAATCGCTTCTGTGGTTAATGGGTTGAATCTGGCTCACATTTAGGGTTAACTGTGAAAATGTATTTACTCATTTTGGTTTAAATTAATAGATAAGATGACAACCCATGTATCAAGACTTCCTTGTAGTGTTCTAATAGTATCCATTAAAGCCACTCCAAAATTCATTATCTTTTATCGCATTTTAGGAGCCATGGCCTAAGGAGAAGAAATTCGGTGAGGATATCAAGACAGCTTTAGGAGAGATGAGGTAAGCTAGGCTGTACTTGATTAGCTAGGAAAGAATCAGTGCAGATTGCTAGAATTTCCTCATAGGGCACCCATATGTAACCTAAAACTACAACTTGCGCAGTAAGTTTGTCTGAGACAGCAATGTGTCATGGGAGAAACTCTCATTTTAAGAAGGAAAATGCTACAGGTGGTTTGTTAGTAAGCACAGCTTGGGAGTCACCCATTGGAAGGCTGGAGTGGGCACAGTGGGCACATAATGACAACAGCAGCTTTACTAATGCTCGACTGTGCACCAGCAACGCCTCAGGTAATACCACAGCTATGGCAAGATGGAGACAGCAATCACATGACAGTCACTATTTGACAATTGCCAAGGAGTACTTATTTGAAAGCTGGTGAATAGTTAACCCCTTGATCTGAAAGAAAATTTTGTAAATCTATGACGATATACCACGAATTCTTATCTCTACAACTTGCCCTATTCAGCTGAGTCTTCGAATCTATAGCTATTACACTGAAATCTCCCGCAGTACTCTAATATGATCAGAAAATTCACAAATGACATTCTTCAAGTTTTCCTTGAAATATTCCACCGCTACAACTTTTGAGGCAGAACATTTGACTTTGAACACTTTATTTCACAAAAATGATTTCGCATTTAGAATCTATACCAACTTCACCAAATATCATCATATTATGTATAGCTAGAAAAGGGCATCCGCCACAGATGTGTAGACAGTCTTTGTGATAAACACACATTTCAAGCGGAATTTAAAGTTTCTTAGCTGTTCACCTCTGGTTTCAGCCAGCATTTTGTTTGTAGTGATGTGTGGGCTTTGTTATTGGTTATAAGTAAAGACCATAGTTGTGTGAAAATAAGAGGGTGGAGAGACGAGAAGAAACCTTTGTCTTGTTCCTAGTAAATTCTCTTTGTCCCACACCACATGCTCAGGCCACAGCCTAACCTGGTAACTGGCATCAGTTGTATAAATGCTATTTTGGGCCACTGTTTCTGCTTTGGACTCTTCTTAGCTCAGAAAACTACCTCTGTTGCTTATCATGGCAGTACTCGTCGTGTTTGCTTTATGGCATGCATAATGAACATTCTAGTATTTAAATAACCTCACCACATCTAAACTAACACGAAAATTAATGCTAAATGTTCTACACATACCACAAAGTGCTTGCTCAAGTCATGACAAAACAATGGTACTGGATGGAATGGCACATGGTACACTGCTCCTTGCCACTACATGTCACCACTATCATCTACATCTACATCTACATCCACACTCCGCAAGCCACCTGACGGTGTGTGGCGGAGGGTACCCCGAGCACCTCTATCGGTTCTCCCTTCTATTCCACTCTCGTATTGTTCGTGGAAAGAAGGATTGTCGGTATGCTTTTGTGTGGGCTCTAATTTCTCTAATTTTATCCTCATGGTCTCTTCGCGAGATATATGTAGGAGGGAGCAATATACTCCTTGACTCTTCGGTGAAGGTATGTTCTCGAAACTTTAACAAAAGCTCGTACCGAGCTACTGAGCGTCTCTCCTGCAGAGTCTTCCACTGGAGTTTCTCTATCATCTCCGTAACGCTTTCGCGATTAATAAATGATCCTGTAACGAAGCGCGCTGCTCTCCGTTGGATCTTCTCTATCTCTTCTATCAACCCTATCTGGTACGGATCCCACACTGTTGAGCAGTATTTAAGCAGTGGGCGAACAAGCGTACTGTAACCCACTTCCTTTGTTTTCGGATTGCATTTCCTCAGAATTCTTCCAATGAATCTCAGTCTGGCATCTGCTTTACCGACGATCAACTTTATATGATCATTCCATTTTAAATCACTCCTAATGCGTACTCCCAGATAATTTATGGAATTAACTGTTTCCAGCTGTTGACCTGCTATTTTGTAGCTAAATGATAAGGGAACTATCTTTCTATGTATTCACAGCACATTACATTTGTTTACATTGAGATTCAATTGCCATTCCCTGCACCATGCGTCAATTCGCTGCAGATCCTCCTGCATTTCAGTACAATTTTCCATTGTTACAACCTCTCGATACACCACAGCATCATCTGCAAAAAGCCTCAGTGAACTTCCGATGTCATCCACAAGGTCATTTATGTATATTGTGAGTAGCAACGGTCCGATGACACTCCCCTGCGGCACACTTGAAATCACTCTTACTTCGGAAGACTTCTCTCCATTGAGAATGACATGCTGCGTTCTGTTACCTAGGAACTCTTCAATCCAATCACAAAATTGGTCTGATAGTCCATATGCTCTTACTTTGTTCATTAAGCGACTCTAGGGAACTGTATCGAACGCCTTGCGGAAGTCAAGAAACACGGCATCTACCTGGGAACCCGTGTCTATGGCTGTCTGAGTCTCGTGGACGAATAGCGCGAGCTGGGTTTCACACGACCGTCTTTTTCGAAACCCATGCTGATTCCTACAGAGTAGATTTCTAGTCTCCAGAAAAGTCATTATACTCGAACATAATACGTGTTCCAAAATTCTACAACTGATCGACGTTAGAGATATAGGTCTATAGTTCGCACATCTGTTTGACGTCCCTTCTTGAAAACGGGGATGACCTGCGGCCTTTTCCAATCCTTTGGAACGCTACGCTCTTCTAGAGACCTACGGTACACCTCTGCAAGATGGGGGGGGCAAGTTCCTTCGCGTACTCTGTGTAAAATCGAACTGGTATCCTATCAGGTCCAGCGGCCTTTCCTCTTTTGAGCGATTTTAATTGTTTCTCTATCCCTCTGTCGTCTATTTCGATATCTACCATTTTGTCATCTGTGTGACAATCTAGAGAAGGAACTGCAGTGCAGTCTTCCTCTGTGAAACAGTTTTGGAAAAAGACATTTAGTATTTCGGCCTTTAGCCTGTCATCCTCTGTTCCAGTACCATTTTGGTCACAGAGTGTCTGGACATTTTGTTTTGATCCACCTACCGCTTTGACATAAGACCAAAATTTCTTAGGATTTTCTGCCAAGTCAGTACCTAGAACTTTACTTTCGAATTCATTGAACGCCTCTCGCATAGCCCTCCTCACACTACATTTCGCTTCGCTTAATTTTTGTTTGTTTGAAAGGCTTTGACTATGTTTATGTTTGCTGTGAAGTTCCCTTTGCTTCCGCAGCAGTTTCCTAACTCGGCCGGCCGCGGTGGTCTAGCGGTTCTAGGCGCTCAGTCCGGAACCGCGGGACTGCTACGGTCGCAGGTTCGAATCCTGCCTCGGGCATGGATGTGTGTGATGTCCTTAGGTTAGTTAGGTTTAATTAGTTCTAAGTTCTAGGCGACTGATGACCTCAGAAATTAAGTCGCACAGTGCTCAGAGCCATTTGAACCATTCCTAACTCGATTGTTGTACCACGGTGGCTCTTTTCCATCTCTTACGATCTTGCTTGGCACACACTCATCTAACGCATATTGTACGATGGTTTTGAACTTTGTCCACTGATCCTCAACACTATCTGTACTTGAGACAAAACTTTTGTGTTGAGCCGTCAGGTACTCTGTAATCTGCTTTTTGTCACTTTTGCTAAACAGAAAAATCTTCCTACCTTTTTTAATATTTATATTTACGGCTGAAATCATCGATGCAGTAACCGCATTATGATCGCTGATTCCCTGTTCTGCGTTAACTGTTTCAAATAGTTCGGGTCTGTTTGTCACTAGAAGGTCTAATATGTTATCGCCACGAGTCGGTTCTCTGTTTAACTGCTCAAGGTAGTTTTCAGATAAAGCACTTTAAAAAATTTCACTAGATTCTTTGTCCCTGCCACCCGTTATGAACGTTTGAGTCTCCCAGTCTATATCCGGCAAATTAAAATCTCCCCCCAGAACTATAACATGGTGGGGAAATCTACTCGAAATATTATCCAAATTATCCTTCAGATGCTCAGCCACAACAGCTGCTGAGCCAGGGGGCCTATAGAGACATCCAATTACCATGTCTGAGCCTGCTTTAACCGTGACCTTCACCCAAATTGTTTCACATTTCGGATCTCCGTCAATTTCCTTCGATACTATTGCACTTCTTATCGCTATAAACACGTCTCCCCCTTCACTGTCCAGCCTGTCTCTGCGGTATACATTCCAATCTGAGTTTAGGATTTCATTACTGTTTACGTCTGTTTTCAGCCAACTTTCTGTCCCTAGTATTATATGGGCATTGTGACCGTTTATTAATGAGAGCAGTTCTGGGACCTTTCTATAGACGCTCCTGCAGTTTGCTATTAGCACATTAATATTGTTATTCCCTGTTGCATTTTGCCTAAACCTACCTTGCCGCGTCTCAGGAGGCGTCTTGTCGGGCCTAGGGAGGGAATTCTCTAACCTAAAAAACCCACATGTGCACTCCACACGTACTCCGCTACCCTTGTAGCCGCTTCCGGTGTGTAGTGCATGCCTGACCTATTCAGGGGGACCCTACATTTCTCCACCCGATAGCGGAGGTCGAGAAATTTGCACCCCAGATCTCCGCAGAATCGTCTGAGCCTCTGGTTTAAGCCTTCCACTCGGCTCCAAACCAGAGGACCGCGATCGGTTCTGGGAACGATACTACAAATAGTTAGCTCTGATTCCACCCCGCGAGCGAGGCTTTCCGCCTTCACCATTCCGCCAACCGCCCGTACGAACTGAGGATGACCTCTGAACCCAGACGGCAGGAGTCATTGGTGCCGACATGAGCAACAATTTGCAGTCGGGTGCACCCAGTGCTCTCTATCGCCGCCGGCAGGGCCTCCTCCACATCTCGGATGAGACCCCCCGGCAAGCAGACAGAGTGAAAACTGGCCTTCTTCCCCGACCTTTCCGCTATTTCCCTAAGGGGCTCCATCACCCGCCTAACGTTGGAGTTCCCAATAACTAATTAACCCCTCCCCCCGTGTGCCTGCTCGGACTTTGCTGAAGGAGCGGCCACATGTCCTCTCACAGGCAGAGCGGGCGATGCCACACGGCCAGCCTCCACATTGACCCTCCGCCTCGTGCGCCGTGAACGCCGCTGAACCCGCCACTCCCCTTGGGGAGAGGGTGGCCCAACCGCACCCGGTACCCGCGAAGATGTCTCAACAGCAGGGACAGTGGGTGAAGCATGTAACACCTGGGGTGTACCATGCGACGCACCAGACTCCCTACTGCCGCTACACTCCGAGGCAGCAGCATGAAGACGGCTGACCGCAGCCATCAACACGTTCAGCTGTTCGCGAACAGTGGCCAGCTTCTCCTGCGTCCATACACAGCAGTCACACATCCTATCCATCATAAGACATCAATTTACTGTAGAGAGTTAATCAACTTTTAACTAGACTGCTAATTCACTAAAGGCGGCTGATTGTTGACTAAACTGTGGTTGCTAGCCACTTCTTGTAAAAAAACAATGAAAATAGCACTACCTGTCTCTGGACTGTACTGAAAACAAACACTAGCACTACTGGCACTATAGTTGACTAAAGGGACTCTCTCTGACTATGTTCAAAACAAACACGAAATCTATGGAACACTATTACTAGCACTCGACAATTAAAGCTTCCTAAAAGCAAAAACACACGGAAGAAGTGACAAGTAAGAAAAATACAGTTAATACTTAAATTAAGGTAGCTCGCTGCACAGCAGACGTGAAGCAGACGGCAGTTACGACGACTAATTAGTCCTCCAGAAAAAAAGGGACATTTCCATGGATGCACCTGCAGTTGACTAAACCTGTAGTAAAATTTTCTTTCCTGGTCTGCAAATACAAATGCTACCTTCTGTGATGGATGAGGCTGATAATCTCCCTCTACTAAATCAGTACATACATATTTATTGGAACTGTGGAGGGTGTCACCTATCCATAAAAACCTAAAGGTGGTTGCCACACCTATTCTGCTACATTGATAGCTGTTGCTGCATCTTGTGTTTGTCTGCTGTGTTAAGGAAGTGGGGAACAATTTATAGCCAGCTGCACACAATAGCTTTCAGTAGCACCACCTCCACACCTAGGATCTGACCCTTCACCATGAATACTGAGTGGAGCTGTAGGGTATAATATCTGATGTTGACTAGTGGTATATGAGCGTTCTGGGATAATTTTAATAACTAGGAAGGTATCACAAAAATAAAGAAAATAACAATGTATAAATCATCAAAAATAGACATTTCGCATTTTCTTTAAATTTCGTCACACATTTGCTTATTTTTGATGCAAAAATGACAGAATGCTATTCATAACTCATTAAATTAGTAGCGAATATATATAATACTAGCTAAAATGTAACATTTATAACACAACTTACTTCATACAAAAAATTATCGGAAAATGCTCACTTATAGCCTAAAATCAAATAAATACAATTTTAGTAATCAATAAATTATAATAAAAATAAATTTTAAGTTAATGCATAAACCCTCAAAAACAGACTTTTCTCATTTTCTCAGGATTTCATCATGCACTTGCTCATTTTCAACAATAAAATACCAATTCAAATGATATTCATAGATCAGTGATATCAGTGGAAAATATCTTTACACGTGAATATCTTTACAAGTGAATAATATAATGTTTTAAGATACCTACTTGTATTAAAAAATGAACAAATCATGCATATTCATATTTAACTTCATGTACATAAGTGTGAGAATAATAATTATACTAATGATATGAGTGATATAATTAAGTGAAGGACAAATCAAGCATTTTATTTCCATTGTTCATTTCTCTTAATCCTATATATGTTATGTAAATAGGTTAAATATTCATAACTTTGAAATTGCTTTTAAATGTTTTTGAACATATATGTCAGATAAGTTAATATTATATTAACTACCTATGTGCAGTTAAATTTTTTATCAAATATGGTGCTGACTAATTTCAAGTGTGTAGCATTGTACTGTTTATTAATTTCCAATTCACATTATTTCTTAAACACATGTGAGATATTTAATACTAAGAATCTATTTAGATGTAAAAACTTTTATAGCTAAATAGACATTATTGTAAAATATATAAGATACATACAAAGTAGAACAAAGAAAAAAACATTGATGAATTTAATAAGCAAAAGCAAATAATATATAACAATTGACCATGGTGTAAAATTTGTATAGAGCAAATATTACTTAAAAATCTTAAATAAAATTTTATAAGAAAAATTTTTTTGTGAAAATAAAAAAGTTTACAATTAATAACATAATAAATTTTTCATTATACATTCAGCAGATGAAGTTCAGTTTCTGAATATAATTATTCCTTATAAATAGCATCACAAATGACTAACACAAATGCTATTAAAGGTAATGAATTAAGAACTTTAATTAAATCACCTAACTCAAAAGGTTATTACAAATGAAGTTAGTTAATAATATAAACAGATATTTATATAACGAAAAGCTAACAGTTACAGAACTGCCAATTAATAATGCTTACTTAAATGAAACCTTGGGATCAGAACTATCTCAGTTAGAAACAGCTGAGCAACAAAATATATTTTCTTTCACTGATAGTGTATGTAAATTGTCTAGAAAAAAATCAGATAATTGGTAAGATTTGCCCTCCCATGGGCACACTGAAAAAGTTCATTTTACTGGAGCAGTTTGTTTATTGTTGTATTTGGTTATCATTTCCTCATTGCAACATCAAATTATTGTATTTCACATAGTTTTTATGATTAGTGGATCGTATATGGCAATGAAAATTTGTTTTTTATGTTGTGTGGAAGAAAATTCTACTTATATGTTTGGCAACATTTTGTTTTATGTAACCTTTTGTTACAATAACTTTGTTTACTTTCGTACAATTTACATACTATTGTTATTCTTACATATTAACTATTTTCAGGACACACTGTTTCATTTTACATTTTTGAAGGTAACTGAACTTTTTTCTATTTCTCAGTTTTTGTTATATCTATAGTGACCACAACAAAAATGGTAAAATTTAAATTTTCAATACAATGAAATACTTGTCTAGTTTTACTATGTTTAGAAACGGTCATGGTAACAAAAAACACTTACTCACTTTTTTCAACTTCTAAGCACATGACAATCAGGCTGGAGTGGGAACTGCATACACATTTTCCACAGATGTCAGAAATTACTTTCATTTTTTTGTCTATGTTTCTTGGACACTGAGAACATATTTGTCATTTGTTACTGCGTTGGCGATTCACAGGCACACTGTGTTCTTCAGGCTCATAGGCACATCTAAGGACAAGGAGACCATATTTTGCTCCCTTTTGAAGGTACCTCTTATGAAGTAGTCTTCTTTTGATGTAAGGAAGCAGAAGCTGTCATCCTAACTGCAACATAAACTGCCACTTGTTCTGTTCTGAAGACAGGTTTGGTGGGTGAGAAACAAGCATATAATCATTACAGCGATTCCAGAAATGTCTATCATATTGTAGAATAGTACAAGAAACCAATGCCTGTTGTTGCATTTCACATTATAGGTGCCCACAAGTTGATCCACAGTGTTAACACCTCCCTTGAGTTTGTTGCAATTCTCTATTACTCCTTTTTTTCATCTCGCACTACAGTTCTTAATAGGTGAAGGGAGGAGACAAATATAGTTGCTGCTGATTTCTTTTTTACACATAATACTAGTGAGATGGATTCAGAAAATTAAAAAAATTAACGAATTTATATCCCTTGAGCGATGTGGCTGCATCTCCATAGGAATTTAAATTCCCTTGCTAATGGTATGATATTGAAAAAATTGTCAAGTGAAACACTGCAGCCTTTATTGGAACCGTTTTGAAATAGGACTTTTATGACAATGGCTGGACTGTTTTCCCAAGTAAAGCTGTCCATTCACAGAAAATGCATTTCTAGAATCACAATCGCGCCATATGTTTATACCATGTTTAGTAGGCTTACTTTTAACGTATTATCGAAATGGACATTTCCCTCTAAACGCAACAAGCTGTTCATCAACAGTCTTGTCAAACCCTTGACTGTATATGGAAGAAAGCTATGAAATGAACATTTCTCAAATATCTCTAAATGCAGCTAATTTATCACGGATCCTACGATCTGCACTTGTTTCTGTACTGTAAAGTCGGAGAAAATGTGTGATGTCTTGAAATCTTTTCAGGTGCATTATTGCCCTGAAAATGGGCCTACTGTATTCTTCATTCCAGTGTTCACTATGATCTTCCCTCCCTGATCTCTTGGATCCAGAAGATGTAGCCAAACCAATGTAGGCTCCTAATTGTTCCCTATCTAGTTCCTTCAAATAATTAGGTAAACTATTAATCTTCATTCTACTAGATGGTTTCACGCCTAGCCCCTCTGTTAGCTTCCTTTACCACAATAGATTATTTTTGGTGTAATTAGGAGCTTTAGGGCTCCTTTTGTTCAATTGGAAGATGTCAGTTTAGAGCTAGGTTTATTCTGGATTATATTATGAGATGAAGTTTGGCACTTAGGTGGAGGTCCTCCGTACCAAATCATTCTATTTTTTCCAGTGAAACAATCTTTCATAGGGTTATCATTACTTATTATTGCATCATCATCACAATGACTTACATCATCTTCATTCTGTTCCTTTTCCTTTATGTTACTGTCTTCCTGCTTTTCACTATCTAATAACAAATATTCATCACATTCATCAACATCAGCATAATCTCACATCTGAAGAGGAAAAGCCTGAACAAGTTTTCCATCAACCCTGAATAAAAAATTAATTATATATTTATATTCTATCTTAAGTTATCAGACACTACTTTTCCTAACAATTCTCACAATTTTCATAATTCATGAGTCACTTTTGTCATAATAAGCAGACATATCTTCCTTTTTATGAGTAGTATCATGCAAACACAAACTGAAAGATTTGAAACAAACACTAAACTCGCCTAACAAAGCCAGCCATCATATGTTTCCTTCACACTAACAACGCTGCCTGAAGCTCATCAAGTGAGTAAGACACATTTTAATTGAGTTCTGCCAACGTCAGCCATTTGCTGACAACAGTGAGTCAGGCTGCAGTATTTGAAGACCTCAAGCGCCCAGTTTTGTTGATTCCTTAACTAAGTCACCATAAATAAAAGAAACAGATAATTATTGGTATTTTTTTATAGTAGTCCTTTAGATCATAACCACGAGGAACTTGTCAGAGACCATGAGCATTGCAGGATTAGTTAGTAACGATGTTAAAAAGTATAAGCAATATGTGGTCTCAAAGGACCTCACAGGAGAGGATTTATTTAAAAGGAATTACAAATTATATTACATACAATTAATACAGAATACAATAATAATGTAATATATCTATAACTTTTAAGAAACTCATCTAAAATGTAGTAACTAGCATAATAATGCAAAATCTGAGAGCTCAGCTTGGATTATAACTTAATTTAATTTATACTATAACGCTAACCTACAATCTAATAATCAAATTCAATTACTTACTTACAATGAAATAATTGTGTTGTAACTATTAATGAAGCTATTAATACACATAAAAATGTAAAAACGCAAATAAATATGTTAGATAAATTGTCAAAAGAAAGGATAGAAGCGCTCATTGGACAAGATAACTGGATTACTTGGCACTGCATTAATGCAGTCAATAAAGGCATTCATAATTCATTAATTTACTAGAAAATATTAAAAAACATCTTGTATCATTGTAAAAATAATAATCAAAAATGTTTTTCATATCCCATTAAATTTAACATAGTTATAAGACAGAACAATAAAAAGATGTATCTACTAACATCTATTCATATTACTATCATTATGTCTTATATGCAATAGACTTAACAGAAAATAAACAAGCTAACCACATTATTGTGCACTTTGCTATTGGATATACTTTTAACTGAACCAATAGATGGAAAAAAATTTGAGAGAGATGTTTAATACATTTCAACTTAGAACAAAACTAATTATTCACGAAAAAATTGTACAAAAATGGACCAGTTACAATTTCTTTACCCACAAAATGAAATCTCATTTATTTTCTAAATCGCAGAATTTGAGAGTTATGGTGATTTTGGAAAAGTTCTTAAAAAGATACAGCCAAATTAAAAAAGGAAACGTGTGAGGTCATACACTTGAGGACTAAGAGAAATCCTTTAAACTTTGGCTATGTAATAAATCAATCGAATGTAAAGGCTGTAAATTCAACCTAACACCTAGGAATTATAATTATGAACAGTTTTAATTGTAAAAAAGACATAGAAAATGTTGTGAGGAATGGGAACCAAAGACTGGGATTTATTTGTAGAACACTTAGAAGATGCAGCAGATTTACTAAAAAGAGTGCCTACACCTTCGTTATCCATCCTCTTTTGGAGTAGTATTGTATGGTGTGGAATCCTTAGCAGATAGTATTAACAGAATACACTGAGAAAGTTCAAAGGAGGGCAGCACATTTTATATTATCAAGCAATAAGGGAGAGAGTGTCACAGACATGATATAGGTTTGTGGTGGACATCATTAAAACAAAGGCGTTTCTTATTGTGGAGGGATATTCCTACAAAACTTCAGTCACCAACTTTCTCCTCCAAGTGCGAAAATATTTTGTTGTCACCATCCTCCATAGGGAAATTTGATCATCTTAATAAAATAAGATAAATCAGAGCATGCAAGGCAACATAAAGGTGTTTACTTTTTCCATGCTCTATTTGAGAGTGGGATAATACAGAATTATTGTGAAGGTGGTTTGATGGATCCTCTGCCATGCAGTTAAGAGTCATTTGCAAAATACCCATGCAGATGTAGATGTGGACGTAGATGAACCTGATCCAACAGTGAATAAATTGCTAAATTTATTGAAATGTATCCAATAATGACTGAGGATGGTTTCATTAATGTTTTACACAAGGATGTATTAAAAGATAAATATAAACCAAACAATGAACTAACAAATCTTATTAAGTTAAAATTAAATTATGTGTTTCACAATATGAAGTGTCAGAAACATAAGATATTTGGATTTTCGTATTATATAAAATATATAATGAAACAATAAACCACTAATTATCTATATAGATGGTCACAGACACAAATAATTTAAAGAATTAATTCTGAATGAGGTAGATATTTTAGGTAAAAAATAGAGGAAAACTGAGCGTTTTCTAATCATTGAGGAAATTAAATGTGCCACATGCCATGTATATGATGAGTGTAGAATGTAATTTAGAACAAAAAATTAAATACAAAAGGAAATAAGAGTGTGTGTAGGAACAAGCAAGTATAAATAAAATAAAAAGGAAATGGAAACTCTAAAAATTACAAAAAAATTATTTTACGAAATTAGAAAGCCTAAATAACAGTGAAAAAGAAATCACCATAAAAGTGTGAGACCATGCTCATTTAACTGGATAATTGGGAGATATTGCCAAGAGCCATTGTAGTCACTCATCAGTAACCCAGCTTTATACCCATATTTTCCCATGATTTATGTGGTTAAGATTTCTCTGTAAAAGACTTATGGTGAGATAAGGGGTGTTAATTTAATACCAAATATGTAGCTTTTGTAAAGTAGCTAATAAATTGCATATTAGATTGTTTGACACATTCATTGCATGTCATCTTCCTTAGACAGTTTAGTATCAGATCTATAAGAACTGTCAAAGGCCTAATGCTACAATACATTACTGAGATGAAAACAAAGATTTAGTTACAGAATACGCATTTACCAGTACTATTACTTAGATTTTTCAATGGATAACATTAAAATAAATTTTCACATTAAAATGACATTTATAACAAATTTGATAACATATAAGTGTTGAAATGTATCAACGTGGAGTTTAATAACAAAAAATTCTATCTAAAAGAACTTTGTGCTGATCACAATCAGAAGTAATAATCCTAGCAAATGTGTTCGAACATTTTAGAGATATGTGTGTAAATTCATAAAATTAGAAATACTTTGTAAAAATTGTCATTGGCTGCGATATTATGTTTACTAATTAATCAGTAGACTTAGTAAATGACTGTAATGCATTACAATAACTGAAACTGGTGTTAGTTGTGAGGTATCACAGAGTAGTAAGAGAGACATTAAAGCAAATAACATATATACAAAGGATTATGATATAAATGCTGAATGAAAATATATAGTGTATGTTGAATCAAATTATTTACATGGATGGACTATTTGATGCATTCACCATAAAGTAACTGTGAATGCCTAAATTATTAGACTGTCGACTTTAATATATAATATAATATTATTTCAAAATTGCTGATATATATATATATATATATATATATATATATATATATATATATGACACATAATTATATTTACTCCACCAATGTATGTAATAAACCATAATTAAATAAAAAATATTAGATAAATCGATTGACAGATGTACTGACACAGTAGTGTCTGAAATGATCAGATTATAATAATAATGATAGATATATGATCAGATTATGATCAAAGATTTATATACACAGAGAAGAAACAAATAAATTAAAAATAAAATGAAATTAAAAAGTGGTGTTTAAAATAATATAACAGAAGCTAAATAAAATATTGTTTATTTAATAATAAATCCCAATATGGCACTATATACATAACTAAAAGTATCTACAATGAAGTTCATATTGTTGAAGCTAGTAAAAACTCGTTATGCCCACATGAGAACAGTAGAGTGACATTAAATCACAAAACTAATACAACACCATATTCACATTATAAATGGTTGATAACACAAAGATTTAAAATTGTGTTATGAAGTTGATGTAGAAAATATATCATACTGCGTATTGCGGTAACTCTTTTCACTGAATTAAAAATAATTACTCTTTGTACAAACATTGATTATTTATTTAATTACAGATCAAATCATATTTTTAAAATGTTGCAATACACAAATCAAAAATATATTGTGTACATTGTCCATCACTTATTTGACTGACAAAAATTATTTTATGTATTTATGAAATATTTAAATGAATACATGTACTCTGTACTGTGTGTATTAATCTTTTTATTAATATAATTAGAGGTTAACACATATTCTAATCATTCATTGTTATTTTATTGACTTTGTGATTATATTAGAACTAAAATAATGTACTCATTATTTGATTTGGCATCGATTATTCATATAAAGATAATTTCTTTTTAAGGTCTCAGTGATAGGTAATATTAATAACAAACAGTCTTATAGTAGTACACTCATATTTATTCTAATTTATATAAAAAAGAACCTGTAATTTCTTTGGTAACTGTAATCAAAAATTCTGTTAAATTATATGTAAAACAAATTTACAAATTATTACATGTATATATTATTTGTGTAATTTAATCATAAAATGAAATTAAGTTAGTGATAAAAATTCTGAAGATGTAATACAGTCAGTTAGACGTAATGGATAAAATAATATAAAACAAATTAGGCCCATGAAAAATAGAAAATAACCATTTGTAAGATGTAAGTGAAATCAGAGAGATGTTACAATTTTAGATGATGCTTAGTATTACAGATAATATTTTAATGGAAAAATGATTAATTATGCTACACTTTCAAAAAAAGAATCTAACATCAGTATTTCGTTTCTAAAAGTAGTGGAAAAATTTGATGATGATTATGATTTTATATTCCTTAACTGCAAAAATGCTGTATCAAATGCTTACCGTGAACAGTTGATCATAAGGACTACTACAAAATCTATCAATTTATATCAGAGAACTGAAATGTAATTGAAATACAATTTTGTATTTACTACAAACAGTATGTCCCTTAATTACAAATGTTATGTAGAATATTTGACATATCTTATGACATTACACCAATTTAATTAGATTTCTATCAATGTTTCTCATTATTAATTTTATAAGAATATATAAAACCTTGTTTGTCCAGAAGAACGTCGATACTTCACTCACCATCAAGCCTGTCAGTGCAGTATGGTGTTTTACTTTTACACATTGAGAATGGCTAGGGCTAGGCTATCATCCAATGCATCCTGCAGGGTCGTTGCTCGATAGACCCCAGGACCAGATTTACACTCAGAGACTCCATGTCCTTGCTGCTGCATTCTATCTTACAGATTCATGATGTAGCCAGGATCCAGAGTCACGGACACCCAGCACAAACCAGATGGCTTCTTAGCCCAAGGAGCTGCCCATGGAGGTGGACGCACCCTCATCCACAATGCCATCATCACAGCTGCCCGTGTCACCTTGGGCAATTTCTCTGTGCCCTGCGGCCTTCCTTTCCGAGCGGAGTCGCCGACTTCAGTCGTAGTTCCCATCCCACCTGCTCTACCTGCACCTAGACCTCGCCCTTGTCATCAGTTCACACCGCAAACATATGCAACCAAAGCCAGGAGATTTGGGAGGGAGGAGTGTGGTGTTGTAAGCACAGCAAGCACCACCAGGCAGCACAAAAGGCGTCGATAGGTCGGCTATCCACTCCAGAGATGGTGTGTAACCCAGTAATTGCTGCACTAAGAAGTCGCAGTGGACGTGCTGCCAGAGAAGTGATATGCACTCCAATCACAGCGGAGTTTGCTGTTCCAAATTAGCTCAGCTACCAAGAGGACCATGTTCTACTTGTGTACCAGTGCATTGTCTGCATTTAGCGAGTACACACCAGCCCATCTTCAGTGAACATTCTAGTGAGACAAGAACTGTTGAGCCTTAGCTTCTGGAATAGGGGCTGAACTTCAGGATCTGTTGCCTGAGCCTATTTGTACCAAGGTGAGTACTGATCAATAAATGTGTGTGTTCTACACATTAATCAATACCAGTGTTTCAATGTTCTCTACGTTCTACTCTCGTAGTGTCTCCCTCAGTGTGCAACATTTATCAACTAATTGTTTTTAATAAACATGTGCTTTTATTGTAGTGTATGTTGAATATTGATAATTACTACATTTTTCATCAGTTGTTTACAATTATTATCTCAAAAATCTTTTTCCTTATCACCTTCTAAATTTTTTGCTGATCTACTTTGAAACATATTATCTAATGCTTGTGTCTCACTTTAAACTCATTAATTGTTAATTGTATCAGCAAATGCATTCATACAAAAAACATTAATTGTTAATCTATGTTTCGGTATGTATCAGTATGTATCAACAGTGAAATGATGAACCATTGCATTATATAATTTATAATAATTTATGAACACAGAATTGGCTTCCTTTTTACAAAATTCCTTTTAATATTTTTGTGTAAATCAACACAGTTTTTTATATTTTGTGCATCAACCACAGTTATCCATTTACTGACATAAAAAGTATCTCACATTATACAGTTCTAAGTCTCTACTTTTACCATAAAATTATCTTTACCTGACAATTATAGTTTAAATGTTATTAATTTACATCAACTATTACAACAGTAGTGATACTTTTTATTTTTACAATTAGAAAATCACATAAATGTACAGTTAGTGATTTATTTTTAATTGTCTGTTAAATATAGTTTATCACATATACTTAGTCCAAAATTAAAATAATTAAATGTTTAATATTTGTTTATATTTTAACTAATAAAAATGCTTTTCTCAGTACAAATTCATACTCAAAATTGTACACTCATTGTTCATTTCCTATCATAAATGTAAATTAAATTACTTGTGTGTCATGCATTATTCATTCTGATTAATTACTAGCATTACCATATGATAGATTTAGATTTTCTCCTCTTCATTAAATTGTGATATACTAATGTAGTTATGAACTGTGTTCGATGTTTGTTATATGGAGTTTTGTAACACGTTTATTTAATTTATTTGCTAAAATTTTTGTTACTTCCATTTAGTTTATCAGGTAGATGATTTACAACTGTTAATTTGTTGCTGTTCATATCAGTTTAGTGTTTTTGAATAAATTACTTCAGTAACTATGCAGTAATTTAATTTGTTTTCTTGATTTGGAACTAATTAATATTTATTTTTATTGTATATTTCTTAATTACATTTAGAGTCTGTGTCAGTTATTATAGTATCTATTTTATATTAAACTTTTGAGTCCAAGCTTGATTTAATTTTTCTGTAGCTGGGATACCATATGTTTATTAAGATGTTGGTTCTGAAACTTATCTACATAAAAGTTTTGAAATTTCGAAATGTATATCACTCTGCAAACAATTTTAAGACAAATAATCATAATGAACATCAGTGTATTTTCTATTACTTTAAAATTTCCCCTCATTCTAGAATAAATTATTAGAATCACCAATATGTTATATTGTCATGAAATAAATAAAAGTTATATGTATGGTTATTATTTTTGTAACAACAAATCCAGGAAGTACAAGGGTGGTTAAATGTGTTTAAATTTACTTTTTCATAATCAGTGTTCTTGTAATATTAGGTAATTCGTTAATTTTATTCAAATCTCAAAAATTGAAGTTTACATAAATTAACAATTTTTTTACAGACTGTTACTTAATACTTTGTTATATTTCAGTACCATTTGTTGGATAATGTACATCATTTTTTAACTGCTGAAACTTCATGTTTCATTTTTTACTGTTTTCTCATTAAATTAGTTAATTTTCTTTCAATTTTGTTTATGTTAATAACTGTCTTTGCAACTGCTATATGTGCAACATCCAGTGAATCAACTGCACCAACATCATCTAAATGCAGTGTTGTTGCACTTAATACTACTCATGTTAATAACACAAATCCACCCTCATGTTTATTTCATCCCGATTGTGCCTTGTTAGTATTTAGATATTCATAAATACTTTTCTTAATAGAACAGAAAATATTAAAGTAACATCACCACCTATTAATTTCAAATGATTGCTTCGTTTTCCTTGTGTTTGAGTTACATATGTATCAATAAATTAATGCAATTTTAAATCATTTTCAGAAATAATAGCCTTTACAGATTTTGGTTTAGTTTTACCACACAGTGTGGTATTACTTTCAATAGTAAAAGTATAGATTTAAATTATGTAAAAGTACACAAGAAACTTAAACAAAGTAATGAAAGAAATTAATTACAAATTTATAATCCTTAAGTATTATTATCTATATTTTATCTCGCTCCTAATTTTAATTTTCTTTTACTCTATATTTTATCTGTAATTGGTATAGCAGGCAAACTTTTCACCATGTGATACACCTAGGCTATTCATTTCCTAATTTGCTATGTTTTGTAATTGTTTATCAGTCATATGTCTATTCTGTGTATCTTTATGATCTCTGTTATGCAATATCATGTTGCTTACATCCTTTATACAAGGTATTTATTCCATTACCACCACAAGGTAACCTGTCTTGTAAATTACTGTGTGGCCCACAGTCATCATAACCAAATGAATGGATATAAATGGCGGTTTACTAAATAATATGTTAAAAAACCATTCTTTCTTGTATCTCAATCTTAGAACAAGTATGTATTAAAAGATAAAAAATCTAATGAAATAATGCATACCTTTTCCATTACTGATACTAAATTCATGAGATTTTGTTGATCGTATTTTTGTTATTCATATTTCAAATCATCACCAAAATATTCCAGGTAAATGTGATTTAAATTTAGCTTATCTTGTCTAAAAATGGTTTAAAACTTTAAATTATTACTTAATAATTGTTTGGATAATATTGTATCCTTCTGAATTAAGCAAAAGCAATCAATATTATTATGCTTATGTCCAGTAAAATGTTCTATAACAATGTTTTCATATTTCAATATAAAATCATAAAATACTATTCTTACTTAAACTTTGATTTCATGTACTGGAATAATATATCCATTATTTTCAACGAATGTAACTTTCCTGACAGCAAATTTATCTTCAATTTTGAAAATTTATTTTTAATGGATTTCTGGCATGATGGGATGTTGAAGGGCTAGCAACTTCTGATACTGTTCCAATATAACTTACAGCCAAGCCAGAGTTGCAAAATAGCTCTTTTTATTGCCTGGCAATGATTAGTTCGAACTTTTATTCATAATCCATTTTCAAATCATCCGTCCAATCAGAATATGCATTACTCCTCATAGCAAAATAATCATGACAGACCTTCTGCAAAGGTATATAACGGAAGTGATTATGAAACTGGATATAAACGGATTTGTTTTCAATTGTGTTATACTCTTTTGCATTAGGATTGTCATGATTCTTTTTCCTATGAGGAGTAATATTTATTCTGATTCGATTGATGGTTTGAGGTTGAGGTTGTGAATGAAAAACCTAAAACTGTCACCAAATAATAAAAAGAGCTATTTTTCAGCTCTGGGTGTTTGTCATATTGATGTATTTGTATTTTGTAAGTATTTATAACGACCTAAACTTTTAGAATGTACATATAAATAACTAATTTTATCCCAGTTTATCCATCCTGTTGTTGATGAAAAATCGTCTATCATTACTGTTATTCCAACACATCTACTAAATCCAAAAATAGCTGATGAAACAGAATCATGCAATAATTACAATGTTTATTATCTGAATGTTTATTATGTACATGTTCATCTCTCATTGTTATATTCAGTTCCCAGTCAACATTATCTATTGATTTATATTAGATTTTGTATATTACACTGAAGAATGAAAGAAACTGGTATAGGCAGGTGTATTCAAATACAGCAGTATGTGAACAGTCAGAATACGGTGCTATGGTTGGCGATGCCTTTGTAAGACAACAAGCATCTATCGCAGTTGTCAGATGAGTTACTACTGCTACAATGGCAGGTTATCAAGATTTAAGTGAGTTTAAAAGTAGTCCTATATTGGCACATGAGTGATGAGACACAGCATCTCCAAGGTAAGCGATAATGTGGGGATTTTACCCTATGAGCATTTCACAAGTGTACTGTGAATATCATAATTCCAGTATACAACCAACTCTCCAACAGCAGTGCAACTGGAAAAATATCCTGCAGGAACGGGACCAACATTGACTGCAGAGAATCGTTCTATGTGACAGAAGTGCAACATTTCTGCAAATTCCTGCGCAGTTCCATGCTGTGCAATCAAAAAGTGTCAGCTTGTGAACCATTCAATCGATATGGGTTTTCAGAGCCAAAGGCCCACTCGTGTACCCTTGACTTGACTGGGCCCATCACATTGGTATTGGACTGTTCATGACTGAAAACTTGTTACCTGGTCAGACAAATCTTTTTTTCAAATTGTATTGAGCAGATGGACGTGTGCAGGTATGGAAACAACCTCATGTATCCAGGGAACCCACATGTCAACACCAGACTTTTCAAGCTGGTGGAGGCTCTGCAGTTGGAGTGATATGGGACCCCTGATACACTATGTGATCAAAAGTATCCGGACAACCCCGTAAGCATACGTTTTTTATATTAGGTGCATTGTGCTGCCACCTACTGCCAGGTACCCCATATCAGCAACCTCGGTAGTAATTAGACATCGTGAGAGAGCAGAATGGGGCACCCTGCAGAACCCACACACTTTGAACATGTTCAGGTGATTGGGTGTCACTTGTGTCATTCGTCTGTACTCGAGATTCCACACTCCTAAAGATCCCTATGTCCACAGTTTCCGATGTGATAGTGAAGTGGAAACATGAAGGGACACTTATAGCACAAAACCGTACAGGCTGACCTCATCTGTTGACTGACAGAGACTGCCGACAATTCAAGAGGGTCATAACGTGTAATAGGTAGTCATCTATCCAGACCATCACACAGGAATTCCAAACATCATGAGGATCCACTGCAAGTACTATGAAAGTTAGGTGGGACGTGAGAAAACTGCCACACATCACACCATTAAGCGCCAAACGCCGCCTTACTCGGTGAAAGGAGTGTATACATTGGACGATTGAACAGTGAAAAAACATTATGTGGAGTGAAGAATCAAGGTACACAATGTGGTGATCCGATTGCATTGTGTGGGTATTGCGAATGCTTGGTGGACGTCATCTGCCAGTGTGTGTAGTGCCAATAGATGCTGTTATGGTGTGGTCGTGTTTTGCATCCTTTGTTGTTTTGTGTGGCACTATCACAGCACAGGCCTACATTGATGTTTTAAGCACCTTATTGCTTCACACTGTTGAAGAGCAATTCGAGGACGGCGATTGCATCTTTCAACACAATCGAGCACTTGTTCATAATGCATGGCCTGTGGTGGAGTGGTTACACGACAATAACATCCCTGTAATGGACTGGCCTGCACAGAGTCCTGACCTAAATCCTATAGAACACCTATGGGATGCTTTGGAACACCGACTTCGTGCCAGGCCTCACTGACCGACATCGATATCTCTCCTGAGTGCAGCATACCGTGAAGAATTGGCTGCCATTCCTCTAGAAACCTTCCAGCATCTGAATGAACATATGCCTGCGAAAGTATAAGCTGTCATCAAGGCGAGGGCGCCACGAACTTGTAAGTTATTTTCAGCCATGACTCCAGATACTTCTGATAACATAGTGTATGTCTAGATATGACTCTGACAGGTGACACATATGGAAGCATCCTGCCTGATCACCTCCATCCATTCATGTCCATTGTGCATTCCGACGGACTTGGGCAATTCCT
This sequence comes from Schistocerca piceifrons, assembly GCF_021461385.2. Lineage (NCBI taxonomy): Eukaryota > Metazoa > Arthropoda > Insecta > Orthoptera > Acrididae > Schistocerca > Schistocerca piceifrons. Next base: position 510,884,018 of record NC_060149.1, read on the forward strand.
GTAGGACAGTGTGACACCACCCATCCAAAATTGCTGCTGAGTGGCTCCAGGAACACACTTCTGAGTTTAAACACTTCTGCTGGCATCCGGACTCCCCAGACATGAACATTATTGAGCATATCTGGGATGCCTTGCAATGCGCCATATGGAAGAGATCTCCACCTTGTCATACTCTTATGGATATAAGGACATCCCTGAAGGATTCATGGTGTTAATTCCCTCCAGAACTACTTCAGACATTAGTTGAGTCCATGCAATATTGTGTTGCAGCACTTCTGTGGTTTCATGGGGACCCTGCACAGTATTAGGCAGATGTGCCACTTTCTTTGGCTCTTCAGTGTATTTCAGTTAGTTGTACATTCATCAGTTCTAGAAAAGGAAATTAAATATGGCAGTCAGAAACCATACAGCATTAATGGATTTCACACCTAATGTAAAATTCAAAAGTATCAAATTGTATTGTAAAACAGAAGATACCTTACACCAGAGGGGTAATATTTGTGAAAAAATAAAGAAAAGAAATATACAAGCACAAAGAATACAGGTATAAATGACAGAGAAGATAAACTGTTATGTGGAATACTAACAAACTCATATAAAAGTCTACATCGATGAAGATAATAGTATAGATAGTTTTTAGGCTTTAATAATCGAAATGCAGAACCAAATATAAAAGCTACATCTAACAATATTGCACCCTCTATGCTGAATTGTAATTTGGATATTCGACCATTTATGAGATTAATAATCCTTTATTTCCTCCAGTTTGTGATAAAATTCAGTATATAGGAACAACCATAACTCATTTTAATGATAAATTGTTTGCTTTTAATGGTGCTATTGAACAGTAATTTTAGACATGACAGAATTTTCCTTTTTTTAAATTTATGTAGAAATGAACACAATTGAAAGTTACGAATTTCATTCACTCTGTTTCAATGAGAGGACCAAGAACGATTTAAATATTCCTAACAATGATGCAGGAATTAATATTAAGGTCATGGTGGGTGGGTTCATCTCAGTCATGCTCAATTATAAATGAAATTTTTGTTGCGCAAACAGACTGAACAAATTTTATAGCAAATGAAGGTAAAATAATCTTAAAGTAATTGAAAATTTTGTTACAAGGCCAGTAACATATACAGATATCACTATTTTATTGTGCAAAACTATATAATACCTATCTTAAGAAGATATATCCACAATAGTCATGCAATAAAAATGTAAATGTTTATGTTAATCCATATAATACTATACATAATTGTCCTAATTGTGGTGTCAGTACATATTATAGAAGAAATGTAACAGCTATACAAAATAGTATGAAAGTGTGTGCCAACTTTAATGATGAAATGCCTCAAAAACGTTTGTGTACATAATTATATATGTTAAAATAATGTTGCATATTGGCTGCACATATAATTGTGAAGGAAATTCTTTAAATAAATAAAAATTGTAAAGGAAACACTTGATATGTTTTCTTCATGTTTATATTTGATTTTGAATTCCTTAAGTCTAATAAAAGCAACAGAAATTGAAAATTAGTTTCATTCAATTTGAAAATGATATTCAATTTTAATCTCAGAGCAAGAGAAAAATAGAATATATAATGATACTCACTTCAAATTAGTTGACAACAACTGTGGTAGCAAGAAAGCGCATTTTGGATGATAAGTGTAAAATTCACTTACTGATAGATATGTTAAAAATAGAGAAGAATTATTCAGTAATGATAGACATACACCATATGATGAAACACATAAAGGGTTAACATAACTAAGAAAATGGAGATAAAATGCATGTTACTACATTCTCTTACTGATTATTAAAATTGTTGCTATCTGATTTTAGATAATAAATGAACATTAATTGTTAATTTTTGAGAATGTAATATTTAAACTGATTTAATAATTTTTAGTATCATCGTAATTGGCATTTTGGTGTCAAAAATAAACAAAATTGTGAGAATTTTCGAAGATAATTTTGAAAGGTATCTTCAGGCTTATATACACGAATTTAACCATTTTGGTTAATTAGATATCTTCACTTATGCTACTAATGTAAAAATCTCATTGTAATTATCATTTTTATTTTGAACATTAGCTGATGCATGATGAAATCTAAAGAAAATGACAAACATCTACATTTGATAATTTATTCTTTAATGTAACACTAATTTTGATGATAAGATTATGATTTATAATATTGCACTCATGCTATTTTTATGTTTAAAATGATCATTATTTCTTAATTTTTGAGTTTTTAAATAGGATATGTTAATACGCAACATTTCTGTTAATATTTCAGATATTGTATTCTCATTTATTGGTTTATGAACAACATTCTAAATTGCATTTTAGGGTCAAACGTTAGTAAATGTGCTATAAAATTTAAAGATAATGAAAAATATCTCTTTTTGATGGTTTATTCATCAGCTTAACACTCATGTTTATAATCTATTGATTATTACAATTGTAGTTGTGTGATTTTAGGCTATAAATGAGCAATATTCATTAATTTTTAAGTTTTCAAGTAGATTATGTTAAAATATCCTAGTTTTTCTTGTATCATTGATATTCCTACTGCCTCAATGATCAGTAAACATCATTCTGACAAACATTTTGCTGTAAAACATTTTCAAATGTCTGATAAATTTTCAAGAAAATGAAAATGACTCTATTTGAGGATTTATACATTGACTGAACGCTTATTTCATGATGATTTATTTATTATTAACACTGCACCAGAAATATTGCTGCTGAATAACAAATAAGGCACTTTCTCAAAGTACCTTATTACTCTCAAGTATTCTTTCCTGCATGCAATTTGTGTCCAAATCAGATCATTTCTGTTGTTTTTATATTCTTCCTACGCATTACTTTGGCAGGCTCTGAAATATGGATGGGAACCAGCAACATAGGGCAGTGTTTAGCACACTGGACTTTGATTCTGGAGACAATGGTTCAGATAAAGATTTAGGTTTTCCAAGATTTCCCCAAATCACTTAGAAGCCTAATGACAAGATAGTTCCTCTGAAAGGACTAGGCCAATTTCTCGTGCATCCTCCCCTAATCTGAGTTTGCACTCTGTTTGTAATGACCTCATTACCAACAATGTGGTGTCACTGCCAGACACCACACTTGCTAGGTGGTAGCCTTTAAATCGGCCGCGGTCCGTTAGTATACGTCAAACCCACGTGTCGCCACTATCAGTGATTGCAGACCGAGCGCCGCCACACGGCAGGTCTAGAGAGATTTCCTAGCACTCGCCCCAGTTGTACAGAAGACTTTGCTAGCGATGGTTCACTGACAAAATACGCTCTCATTTGCCAAGGCGATAGTTAGCATTGCCTTCAGCTACGTCATTTGCTACGACCTAGCAAGGCGCCATTACCAGTTACTATTGATGCTGTAAAACATGTACCGTCAAGAGCGATGTTCACCAATTATGGATTAAAGTTAAGTATTCCAGCAGCTACGTACGTTTTTTGTTAGTCTCATTTCCTTGACCTGTTCCAGACCTCACACCAGCCTGCGTGAGCTAAAACGCGTGCCTTTCAGCTTCCTCTCATAATGGGTTGGCTGTCTTGCCAATCCACAACAAACATGATATTAAACTCTAATCTTTCTCCGTTTCTATCGAATGTTGTTATTGTTTTGATACTCACATGTATTCTCTACACATATACTTTGTGCCAAATCGCTACTTTTTGCATTCCTCTATGTTCTCATTCTCAATGAGCCAACTCTGTAGTGGTATAGAGTATAAAATAATATCTTCCATTCACAATGGTTACTTTCCTTCGTGCAGTTGATACCCGGTTTGGGTCCAGTCAGCAGTTTTCATAGACCTTCATGTTCTTCTTCATATGCTTCCACTCAGGTATGTTTTACACACAACGATTTTCACCGTGTGGCAAATTGCCAGCTATTCAGTAGCCCATAGTGTTATGTTGGGTTCTATAGAACTCTGGCAATTGCTGTCTGGCACTGAGAAGCTGGCTGCACTATGGTTGGATACCTTTATCCACTTGCGGAGGATGATGTGAGGCAATGGCGATCTTCCAACAATGACTTGAAAGCTAACGGCGAGCACTTGGCTCCTGCACAACGACACCATTTCACTCTTTATTGAGTGTATGGTACTGTTGTGGGAAAATGGTCACTGAAATCGACAAAGAGGAATTAATGACTTTGGTGCAGGAAACGCCTGTGCTCCATTATGAGACTACAGACGTACACAAAGATCACAGCTGGTCTATGAATGCCTCAAGAGAAGTGTACACTGTTTGCACTGTCGGGCTCTAGACACAGGGAAAAAAATCATACACTGAGGAGGTCAATGAATGACATCAGCGAGTATACTTTCATCACTCTCCAAATGACAGCACTGAGTTCAATGCAAAAATTTTAAATTCAGAAACTCTTGCCAAGTCATCAGATCAGAATCGCAGTATTGTCATAAGAGTTGTAAGAAATGTAACCTTATAGAAAGAAAGATTCTGACATCTTCTTTCACATCAAGTAAATTAAAAACTCTAGAGCCGACCGCTGTGACCGAGCGGTTCTAGGCGCTCCAGTCCAGAACCGCGCTGCTGCTACTGTCGCAGGTTTGAATACTGCCTCGGGCATGGATGTGTGTGTTGTCCTTAGGTTAGTTAGGTTTAAGTAGTTCTAAGTCTTGGGGACTGATGACCTCAGATGTTATGTCCCATAGTGCTTAGAGCCATTTGAACCATTTTGAAAACTGTAGAGCTAGAAGAACCTACTGATCACATCGACCTCTCCATAGACAGAACAGAGTCTGCAGTAGTACAAGTTAGTTTTGACAATAGTTCTGAGTTATCATAATGGTTTGAGACTTGTAACTTTTCATTTAATGTTCTCGTGTTTTGATATTATAAAGCTTTGTTGATATAACTGTTTACATTATTCTAATCGCCATCGCTTTGATGGCAGGAATAAAATTCGTTTTGGAATTTTACAATTCTAGTTTCAGCAACTGAGAGCGCATCTTGTCGAAACCTGCAATAGGGTTTCAGTAAAAATTTAAAAAGAGTTTGTTCATGTTGAGCCTTAGTTATTCAGACTGGAGTCGAAAAGCACGAAGCGGCTCTCTGTTTTGATTAATCTCTTTAGTGCAGTGGATTATCTGACACTGATCTCGATGATGAATCCAAAAATTAAGTAAATGATTGCTATTCATCTTCACTGAAAGTTCAGCTAGGATTGTTGCTGTAAATAATCACATGTGGGGAGCAGAAGCCAACAGTTGTTCTGCAGCTGACACTGTCTGCCACTGACATGATACAGAACATAGCACTAATACTTTTTCTTCACATCCACTCATTCATGAATGGAGACATAGGTCAGTACCTTGCCAAGATTAAATCTTCTTTGAATCCTCAGGTACATTTCGTATGCTCTTAAGATATGCTACAAAATGTAGTGAACAGTAAGTTACACCCAATCATAATTTTTCAATACAACATTAATGAATCACGTACACATGCTTGACTAATGATGAAATTTTGCAAAGAGCATGAAAAATTATGACAACTGGGGCGTTTGCTATGAGGCTAAAAAATTATCCTATTGTGTACTAAAAATTCAGATATTTTCAGCAAACATTTTTTTCAAAAGTGAGTGAGAAAAGTTGTAGTCCAAAAAATCGTACAAAGTGAGAAACAGATGTTTTCTTTTTTGTCTGAGGAAAAGTAATACACTAATTAATAAGCTAACTCCAATATCAGATTGTGTGTACTTTCATTAACATAAAAACATTTTTAGAACAATGAAGTCGTACAAGTCCACTTCAGGCTATTGGATCCAGTCGGCACTTACAAGGAGACCACATGGCAATAGAAGTTTTCTACTTTTTTATGTTTATAGTACATAAAGTTCAGAACTCATGTCAATCCGCCAAAGCAGCTACTTGCAACTCTCAAAAATCCTCGAGAAAATTGACATTAATTTTTTCTAACTGTTATTAATTCCCAAAACTGAGAATTATTTATTGATCAGAGGTGTGGCAATATAGTACAGTACTTGTCCGTCATGTAGGCGACCTTGGTTCGATTCATAGCTGATACAATTTTCAAACAAAAGTACATGTTCTACAAACATTTCCAAGAAGCATAAAAACCAAAAAAGGAAAACAGTTCGTAAAATTATAGACTGCTAATTGATGGATCATAGATTCAAGTCTCATTTCGGTCATTTTTTTCATATTTCTGTTCAGCTTGAATACCTATGTCATTTAAATGTAAAGTGCCTCAAATATATGATAATAATTGCATATCTAACTTTATAATGAAAAATGCATATATTTATTTCTGAGTACATCAGTACATAGAAATCCAGCTTTAATTTCAAATATAAATTATGTAACTCATATTTTACAAAAGATTATTAACAAAGATTTTTAAATTAAAAATATTATGAATTAACTTTTTATGTTTCAGAATTTTACTTTTCAGAGAAATATTCGTGAAACATGATCCTTTGTTTTAAGACTTACAATGTACAGAAATTCACCCTCCAGCACATGCATAGCAGACAAGCATCACAGAACCATCCAGCCCTTCGAAAATCTACCTCTGTTTGGGCAGTTAAAGACATTTGGAGAGCTTCAGATTTGATTTTTTTGAGAATTTCTGCAAGTTGCAATCAACTGCTTAGGTCAATTGATATCTTAGGTCTGAACTTCACATACTACAAATATAAAGAAAATTCAAAAATCTGATTGCTGTTTGGTCTCCTTGTTAGCCTGAACACGTGAAGCATCAGAGCTAGACATAGCACAGAGCAGTTTACCGTACAGTAGAAACCGCAGTGTATGGACTTGCGTCCTTTGAATTCAAATGCCAACCTTAACGACCGTAACTCCCACACCCAGTTCTTCTTTCAACCTTCCCACCACAATCGCTGATACCCGTGGCATGCAGCAGTTCATCCACATTTACTACCAGCAATCACCCATCCACCACTAGCATGCATCTGCATATCATGAACTTCGCCATAAGATTAATAGCATTACATATGTTTGAATTCTCTTTCTGAGCGTCTTTTAATATTGTATACAGTTGTACAATTTTTAAGAAATGTGGGCTGTAGGCAATGCCACCTGACACCCCACCAACATGATGAATAATTGAAAATACCGATAAAAATTGGAAAAGTAACAGGTCGCGTTACATTTAGTGCTTTGTGAATGATGGGGAGGATGCCTCCAGCTTATTATATAGGAGTGACTATTTTACATGACGCTGTTCCATAAGATATTCAATGCAATATTGTTGATTTTTAGCAAACAAGGGTAATTTCAAAATGTTCAAATCTGTATGTATTCCTAAGGGACCAAACTGCTGAGATCATTGGTCCCTAGAATTACGTACTACTTAAACTAACTTACGCTATGGACAATACAACACATACCCACGCCCGAGGGAGGACTAGAACCTCCGGCGTGAGGGGCCGCCCAATTAACGATATGGCGCTTCTAACCGCGCGGCCACTCCGCGCGGAAAGGGTAAGTAAGCCATTCAGTTCGCTGTAGTCTTGACAGCAACGTGGTAAGTCCTTTGCAATTTGGGAACGATGAGGATTGCCTAGAAAGCTTCATAGTATTAAAAACGAAGCGCCAAGATTGAACCTACCTTCACAACTCTAACCAGATACCTCTGCGACAATGACTTCAGAGCTTTATTGAAAACTCTGAAGGTAAAATTTTGCTGCTTATGTAACAGGAGTCATTAAATATAACAGTAGTAGATTTGTAATCTCTGAATGGTTTCCGTGCGAAGATATTTAAATTTTCTGTCTCTACTCAGTGAGGCTGCTAAAAAAACGACTCTAGCGTGCTTGAAGCTTTAGCTTCAGCAGCAGCATCAGCAGCAACTGCTGCTGAAGCTAATGCTTCAAGCACGCTAGAGCTGCTGCTGCTGCAGTTTACTCGGAGCTATCTTCCACCGACAAACAAGGTCGCATTTGAGCCTAAGTCATTCGCAACCCTGGTCTGTGTACAAACAGCTGCCCGCTATCTCACTCGTTTATTTACACGCACACATACACACATGCGCGCACATGCACTCACGCATACAGTCTCTCTCTCTCTCTCTCTCTCTCTCTCTCTCTCTCTCTCTCTCTCTCTCACACACACACACACACACACACACACACACACACACACACATACACTACAACTGAAACTACTCTTTGCTTTGATGCTACCCATCTTGGGAGGAAAACACGAAATTCTGAGCCTTCGGTGTTGTTAAACGATCATGTGTCGGTGGATTAAATACTGACGTCTCCGGTTTTTGTCCTCATCTTTAAAAAGCTATATAGGTGACCATGCACGTGATACCCTTGAAGAAGTCATAATTATCTTAGTAAGACATTCTACGCGAGAAGTACTGGCTACGTAGCAGAGTAGGGAAACATATTCACACACAGCGAGAGATAGCTAATGACACAAGCCATCAAAATTAAATACATCGAGGTGTGATTTTGGCCAAGTGTCAGCGAATAATGTGCTGAAATTTCTGACATACGGTAGTTATTTTTTACTTTTATAACGACCGAATTATGAAAGTGACTGTGATATTTTAATGTAACTTTTTCAGTGTTCTTTGAAAGTGTCTTCAAAGATTATTTCCACGGCATAATTTGTATGGAACTTGATCAAATAATAACCATGTAGCAGCGCTGTAAACCGTGTCTTGTCGTCAGGACAACACGTACCACAATGAATTGTACCAGATGTAACAAAACACGCAACTCAGTTACGGTTAAAGTGTTTATTCGTATGACTCTCATATCAAGTGCTCAGACTGAGGATCTTGGGCACTGATACACGGAATAAGGCTATGCCAGACAAACAACGCTGCACGTAGTATTTCATCTGGACTGATTGCAGCATTGGCCAGAGTTATACCACACTTCATGTCCTCAGGAGTCGTCTTATCTTAACTCCAGTCCTGTAAACTCCTGAAACTGTCACACAACTGTACACGAGGAGCGCAATGACCCTCAGTTGCTTGCTGTATAAACTGCTTGAATATTGAATATTTTTAAGGAAACTGGACTCTGATACAGAAAACACATTCCATTTCACCTCTGTGATGTACAGGGTGTGTGTAATTAAAGTTCCAGTTTCAAAACGCTGTAGAGAACCATTGCTTAGAATGACTTCGAATTTGAACAGTACATTAATCACGCAGGGGGAAACGTCATGAAATTTTTAAAAAATTAACGGAAATTTTACCAATAGTTGGCGCTGTAATCGTCTTAACGTTAATCTGGTCGACTACAAATGACAGATGAACTGCAATATGACGGTTATGGTTTGAGCTGCACATTACAACATCTGTACTGTTCAATGTGCACGACTGCACAAGATCGGTAGTTAACAGTTGTGGCTGTGTTAGTTAGGTAAGTCGACCCAGCACGGCAAGGTTGTACCACATCGAATGGAAAAAAAAAAATCAGTTTTAAGTGTTCTGACGCCAAAAATAGCGTAAAACGCAAATTTACAGCAGCTTTTACTTTTCTTGGTGCCAAAAATCGCTTAAAAAGGAAAATGACATCGGTTTTTAATTGTCCCGGGGCCAAAAACGTCATAAAAATCAAAATGACATTGGCTTTTAACTGTCACGAGACTGGCGCAAGAAATGTTCAGTATGCTGTCCGCCGGATTCTGCCAAAAGCTGCAATCGAGAAACAACACGTTCCACAGCATATAGGAGTGTCTCGCGGGTCATGTTCAGAATGCGTTGCGCAATGCGTGCCTTCAGTTTAGCTACGTTTGTAGCTGGAGCACTGAACACAACATCTTTCAGATAACCCGACAGGCAAAAATCACACAGGTAAGACCAGGTGGTCTGGACGGCCAGGCTGTAGGAAAATGCTGACTGATAATTCTAGCATCTCCAAAATGTCTCTGCAGCAGCCCCTTCACTGGCTGTGCAATGTGCGGAGGAGTCCCATCTTGCTTAAAAATGATCCTACTCATTCATCCATGCTATTGAAGGGTTGGAATAACGTTGGTGAACAAAAGCACTCACAGAGTTTATTAGTGACAGTACAGGTAATATGACCCACAGGACTCATCTCCTCGAAAAATCACGGCCATACGACTTGCACCACACATTCAACTTTGCAGAATAAAGTGGAACGGGGTGATGGGCGTGCGGATTTTCCATTGCTCATATTCTGCAATTCTGCGTATTGATATGAGGTGTGACAATAAAGTAATGAGACTGATTTTCTTTGCAAGATGTGGCAACCCTGCAGGATTGCGTAGGCACAATTTCTTTGACCTTGGTCTATAAGCTGCTTCTAGTCCAAGTGGGACATCGATGCAACTGCGTCGTGAGTTGTGCTGTAGTAAGTTAACACGTGTTTGTGTCTCTCGTCCGCATAATATTGTTCAACGGTATGCCATTTCTTTTTGCGTTAAATTGAATGAAAACGCGACGACAACTTACGGTAAGCTTCAGAAGGCTTTTGGAGAGGAGCTCAAGTTTTTCGTAGGCATAAAATGTTTAGTGAAGGCAGAACGTATGTTGAAGGTGAAGAGCGCAGTGGACGACTGTCAAACTCTTTGATTCCAAGGGAATTGTTCATAAGTAGTGTGTGGCTCCTGGACAAACAGTTAACTAATATTACTACAAAGAAATTTTAGAAAGACTTTGTAAAAGAGTTCTTCGCGTCCGTGCCAACATTGCTGATAATTGGATTCTGCATCACGATAATGCGCCGTCCAATACTGCTCTGTCAGTACAAGAATTTTTAATCTCAAAACAAATTTCACTACTACCACAGCCACCTTATTCACCAGATATCGCTCTGTGCGACTTTTTTCTATTTCCAAGAGTCAGAACGGCGGTCAAGGGACACCATTTTCAAACAACACGAGATATCCAAAAAGCTGTGACGAATGTCTTGGAGGATATTACAGAAGATGAGTTCTAGAAATATTACCATCAATGGTAGAAGCGCTGGAAAAAGTGTGTGCAATCAGAAGGGAAATACTTTGAAGGGGACAAAACTAAACTTGACTAAAGCGGTAGGCAACATTTTTTTCACATCAGTCTCATTACTTTACTGTCGCACCTCGTATGTCCTTGGACTTTGAAATGAGCTACGTCTGTCCACAGAATGTTCCATGGCCATTAATTCTTCACTTCCATGTGAGCAAGAAATTCCAGAGCGAACGCCTGAATTGCTGGTAGGTCAGCAGGAAGCAACTTCTGAACATGGATGATTTTTATGGACAACAATGCAGCATGTAAAAGAGCTTCACCAGCAATGAGCGATCCTTCACGTAGACAGTCAAGTTGAGCGTCTCGGACGCAAACTGAGAAACAGCCGTTTGCCGCGTGCCTGTTGGTGTGCACATTCTGACGCTTACAGCACCATCTGTTGGTCAAGTTGTCGTCAATTTTTTTTCCATGACGTTTCCCTTAGCTTCAATAAGATGCTGGTCATATTTGATGTCATTCTGATCTGTGGTTCTTTTTTCTACAGCGTTTTGAAACTGGAGTTTTAATTATGCACGCCCTACATTTTCTTCATCGCTGTCCGAAAATTCGGCAGAATGGTCAGTTTCACGATTGTCCATAACTGCTGCACAATCATCAGCTTTAGAATCACTTTCATCAGGAAAGTCACTTACGTCACTTTAACGACTAAGTTCTTCTAAAAATACTTCCCGTTTATCATCTTCCGTTAGTAAAATATCATTTCTAAGTGCCATTTTCACATAAATATACTTTACACTCAGAGACAGAACAGTTACACAATGTGTACTCCAGGGTCACAGTGACCCTTTAAAAAATATTTCTGCCAAATTAATCAAAGAATATTATCTCACAAGTCTGAACGTCCGTCCTCTAATAGGTGTCACACAGTGCTGAATTTGCATTGCTGGCAGCGGGCTGTGTATGTCCGATGGAGTATGCACAATAACAAACAAAAATCTTTTGGGTCAGATTGACTCTAGTGTACACTTGTACGGTTAATTTCGTTGCAGGCAATAGTCCTGAAGTGCTAAGCCTGGTGAGCGTGCAGGTTATTTTGCGTTTCGCGAGCGACCGCTACAACGATCTCCAAATACTCTGTTAGGAATGCCTGTAATTATCTTTGCTGAATGGGCGGAACATTCATCAAGTTGCTACCACATGGATTGTTTAGTTTCCAGTGGGATGTCCGCAATTATTGTGGCAGTATATAACTGAGGAACTATAGTTATTTAGTGTTCCAACAGGCAAACAGGGATCAATGATGCGATTCTTGAAAAGCCCGTACCAGAAGTTGACAAGCCAAGGTCGTAGTTTACCTACTTTTCTATGTCATGTGGATTTTCAGCAGAGGCGCAGTGCATATTGCGAAGATTGACTTGGCTTTGGTTGTAGACGATACTTCATCTGTAAACAAAATACTTTATAGAGACACCATATCGCTTTACAGTTTTCATAAACACCATTCGAGAACTGTAACGGGTTTTGAAAGTCATTGCCATGAAGCTGCTGATCGAGCTAAAAGTGGAAAAGACGAAATGTGTTCGAACGGAGTAATCGCAGAACACACCTTTGACTGATACCATACCACAATCAAGCCGCCTCGAAGTGACAGTGGGTTGTGTATTACCACTGATAAAATGATAGTTACAATTTTTTCATTAGCTAGTGTATCTTATTCTTCACAATACCCGTTTCTCGAAATTTTTATAGTGTTTACGTAGAAAGAAAAAAAATGGCTCTGAGCACTATGCGACATAACTTCTGAGGTCATCAGTAGCCTAGAACTTAGAACTAGTTAAACCTACCTAACCTAAGGACATCACACACATCCATGCCCAAGGCAGGATTCGAACCTGCGACCGTAGCGGTCACGCGGTTCCAGACTGAAGCGCCTAGAACCGCACGGCCACACCGGCCGGCACGTAGAAAGATTGCGAGGGCTTGGCACGATCAGGATACCTTTTTGCATGCAACTGCACCGCTGCTTTAACTGCAATTTGGTGACATTCACAGTAAACCAAAATCAAAAACCCCGCTTTCAGCTGTCGTATACATTTTAAAAGTCTGCAAGCTTCACGAGGAAGCTGCCTAGTCGCTACAATAGCAGAGCACAGACTGATGGGCATAAAACGCACTGATAAACACATAAACCTTAATGCTAAACAATTTGAACCGTAGACCCAGCAACAGCAATAACAAACTTAATCACGTGACTAGGCACGGTCGTGATCCAATTCAAAATTGTGCACTTTGTCATCTCGCAATGCAAGCTTGTAAAGCGACCACGAAAAAGTTTCCACAAGCAGCCGCGATGGCTTGCTGTTAACATCATTAAATGTACAGAGGAAAGGTCTGGGAGTGTAGAGAATAACAATGCCATAGGAAAATGTTAAAGGTGAGTGCAAATTATCACATGAGAGACACTGGCAAATATCTGTCTCAAAGAAAAAGCAACTAAGTACACGCAATAAATATCCGCCTGACGAAGTGGGTTAATACGTTATTACTCAGCAGTTTCTAAGATATTATGACCAACTTCAAGAAGACTTTACAGATTGTCGCACAGGGCTCGACTTAGAGGCTATCAAGGAAATTCTGAGAAAGTTTATTCTGTCTGCTCTATTGGATTAGGTTTTGAAGGTGGCAGAATAAACGAACCGTCACGTTGCGAACGAGACGACATAGTTGCAAACGGCTATACTACATCAAGGTTTTAGGAAACAACGAAGTTTTCAGTTAAAGCGGCCAGTGTTTTATTCAGAAGAAGTGTGGTTTGAAACGCACTACACCATGACTAGTCACTGCGAGAAGTACAGTCGGGACATTGGCTTATAGACGTGAGGCACGTGACAGCGCTCCACTTGTGAGAATACTGTAGTGTGCGCTACTACTGCCTCCCGTTCCTGTTTCTCGGCCGTACACACGTCGGTGCTGCCACCCTGACCGGATCTCCACCTCGGTTTACTGTCTAATACCGCAGTTACTTGTGTGCTTGTATTTGGTACAATACGGCAGACTTTTTTGGAACCTCTTCTTCAGACGATGAGCCAATGGTTTGTTACAGTTTGATCAACATTTTATATCGTTCAGGTTCTCTTCGAAGCCTCTTTCCAACATTACCGTGAAATGTTTACAGTTCACTTAAGAAAACCGAAAAACAGTTTCATAATTCGGCAGCTACAAACGTTATAAATTTCTTGCTTACACCAGAAATAACCCACATTGTCCGTTATAACTTAATGAATACCGCACCTAGATACATTTACTCGCTCTGGAGACGTTTAGAGTATCCTGTCTTAACTGCATCACCAGAAGCGCACACAAACGTGTTAATAATCACTAGAAAGTGTATTTACTTTAAAGAGTCAAATTTTTAATGGAACAATATCCATTGGTACTAACAAAATGAAACGGGAGTAAATTCGTACGTCAATGGTTTTATTGTTTCAGTAGTCTAGTAGGAGAACGTTGGGTAAAACGGTCAGGGCGGGAAAAGTGGCCATTGCATATTTTTTGCTCTGAACAGTGTTGATTCCTGTCGAAAAGTGGTCAGACTAGTTCTAATATGCACCATGATTGCTGTCAGTGTGTTTGACAGAGCAAGCGTCTTCCATTACTTTTTATTAATTTTTTTCTGATTTTCAGCCGTCTGTTGTATGATAAGTCATTTACACTATTCTTGTTACTTCACTTAAACATAGAATAACACTCTTTACATCAGTGTTCAAACAATACTTTTGGGTTAGAAAAGTAGTTTCTTGTTGTTTCATTCGGTATTACAGTTTCATCTGTGAGCCATTAATTCAGACATGGCGTCCGATCGGGAAAAATCGCTAGTCTACGCGTTGCAGTTCATTTTTGTTCTGTAAATTGAAGGAGGAGGGGAAGAAATACCAGCTACATCAGAACTTAATGCGGCATCAGCGGCGACGAGTGAAAATGTGTGCCGGACCAGGATTTCCAGCTTACGAGTCAGTAGCGTTAACCACAACGCCACCGGGAACAACGTTTATCGTCACTGCGTGCACTACGCGGGCACGCCGCTCGGGCGACCCACATTCCCACCTAGCAGTCCCCGTCCATGTCCTCCATGCTCACAACTTCGAGATTTCCGCAGGAGGTCGGACGTAATTGTGCATCCGCACTGAATGTGGTGGGTCCATTGCCCATCGAGGCGAATCAGTTCTATGAATGCGTGGCGTCTGTTCTTTCAAACATGTTCGAAAGGCTTGCCGAGACTGACCGCGCAATGACGATAGAAACAATGTCCGGATGACGCAGTGGTTAGCACAGCTGCCTGGTAAGCGGAATATCCCAGGTTCGAATACTGGTCCCGAACACATCTTCACTCCTCGCCGATGATGTCGCAAGAAGTCCTGATGCAGCTGATATCAGTAGTCCCTTTCATTTCTTCCCCTTCCTCCTGCAGTTTATGTCCGAAAGAACAGACGCCACGCTTTCATACAGTACATTTTTACTCCTTTTACTCGAATAAGCGTCCGTTACTACTTTCACACATCGCACATCATACCACAGACTGATTTCCCAATCCACTTACATACTAAACTACCACCCTTCATTCTACCTTTTTCCGGAGACTTTGAATTTATTAACTAAGGTTATTTAAAACCATCTCTGTTCTGTAAAATAGAAAACGGTGTGCTCCAGCCGCTTGGTATTCTTTCAGATAGCACGGCATCAAAATTCCTAGTAAATATGTCCAGAAGTCAGAAATATAAACTTTGCGTTGGAGAATGCGACTGAGGCTTCTGCAGGCCTTTACGGCCGAGCGGTTCTAGGCGCTTCAGTCCGGAACCGCGCTGCTGCTACGGTCGCAGGTTCGAATCCTGCCTCGGGCATGGATGTGTGTGATGTCCTTAGGTTAGTTAGGTTTAAGTAGTTCTAAGTCTAGGAGACCAATGACCTCAGATGTTAAGTCCCATAGTGCTCAGAGCCATTTGAGGCTTCTACAGCAGAAAAGTAATTCCACTTAATACGCTGAAAAGAATAGTGCTAGGAAAAAATAGAGATTTATCAAGTAGTAAGAAGATTATAGAAAGTTCGTGGAGTGTGTTCGAAAAGAACAAGAAATCCCTGATTAAGTTTTTGAAATGGAAAAAGAATTTTATGTTTTTACAGTGAAAAACCTATGGAGAACAGCATTCTAGTTGGTCTACTGGAACAAAGTACCGCATCGTGTTAACAAACAGTCGGAGATAGCCGGCAAAGACCGTAATACTAGTTGGCTAGAGGACAAGCTTTTGACAATGTCAATGTAGACTAGATTTTTGATATCCTTAAAACAGTGTAAGAGAAACAATTTCATCCCGCTTGTAATATTTATAGTGTGGATAAAACCGCAAACAATTCATCCAAGGAGATAAAATCTTCTCGGGTTGACAGCCGAGTCAATGTGTTGTTTTCCAGCAACGTTTCAGCAAGTGTCTTACTTGTCATCTTCTGAAGATGGCAAGTAAGAAACTTGCTGAAACGTTGCTGGAAAATAACACATTGACTCAGCTGTCAACCCGAGAAGATTTTATCATCAAGATTCGCGGAGAAGCCCTGCATTCTCATTTTTTTTTCTTTATTGTGATTTTAAAACCCGTAGAACAGGTAGACTGGCAGCAGCACAATACGCCGCTCTTCAGCCAAAGATAGTACAATGATAAAAACAGAGAAGACACATGAGTTGGAACAAAACGGCGGGGAAAAAACAGTAGACACATGAACATAAAAAAAACGTGAAGCCGTTCACACTCGATGACAATCCACACTACAAACTGTTGACACGAAGCACAAACACTGAAGATATCGATGGCACTGGTAAACGATGGAGTGTGACGGTGAACACTGAACACTAAACACGACGGCACACACGAGACACTGATGGCGATGATCCCCGGCGCGCGAATGTCCACTTAGCGTGTGCGAGTCCGGGGACCTGCCAAGAGGGGAATAAGGGTGAGGTGGGGGAGAGGGGAGAACAAGGATGCCAATGGCTAAGGAAATGGGGGGAGGAGGAGAGGGACAGGGGAGGGGAAGCCCGGGGGAGGAGTGGGGAGAAATGGAGGAGGGAGGGAAGAGGGAGAGAAGGGAGGGAGGGTGCCCAAAGGAGCAAACACAGGAAGAGGGTGGGAGGATCAAAGTTGGTAGGAGGGGTAGATGGAGGGGAGGAGGGCATCATCAGGGAGAGGGAGCCGGCGGAAGCCACCTTGGGAGAGGGTAAGGAGGGTGGAGAGATGGAGACCGGGTGGGACGTGGGAATACAGGCGCGGCAGCGGGTGGGGGTGGGAGAGGATGGGCGAGACAAGCAGGTGAGGCGGATCGAGCTTTACAAGGAAAAGGAGGAGGTGGGGGAACGGAATGAGATCGTACAGGATCCACGTGGGGGAGGGGAGACAGATGCGATAGGTGAGGCGGAGAGCATGGCGTTCAAGGATTTGAAGGGATTTATAAAAGGTAGGGGGGGCGGAGATCCAGGCTGGATGGGTGTAACAAAGGATAGGGCGGATGAGGGATTTATAGGTGTGGAGTGTGGTGGAGGGGTCCAGACCCCACGTACGGCCGGAAAGGAGCTTGAGGAGACGGAGTCGGGAGCGTGCCTTGGCTTGGATTGTCCGGAGATGGGGGTCCAGGAGAGTCGACGGTCGAGGGTCACGCCAAGGTACTTAAGGGTGGGGGTGAGGGCGATAGGACGGCTATAGATGGTGAGATAGAAATCAAGGAGGCAGAAGGAAAGGGTTGTTTTGCCTACAATGATCGCCTGGGTTTTGGAGGGATTGACTTTGAGCAACCACTGGTTGCACCAAGCAGTGAACTGGTCAAGATGGGATTGGAGAAGGTGCTGGGAGCGCTGCTGGGTGGGGGCAAGGGCAAGGAAGGCGGTGTCATCGGCAAACTGGAGAAGGTGGATGGGGGGTGACTGCGGCGGCATGTCCGCCGTATATAAAAGGTACAGAAGGGAGGAGAGGACGGAGCCTTGGGGCACACTGGCGGAGGGAAAAAAGGCGTAGGAATCCGTGTTATGGATGGTGACGTAGGAAGGACGGTGGGAGAGAGAGGAGCCGATCAGACGGACGTAATTAATGGGAAGGGCAAAGGTTTGGAGCTTGAAGAAGAGACCGGAATGCCATACACGGTCGTAAGCACGTTCGAGGTCCAGTGAGAGGAAGATTGCAGAGCGACGGGAATTAAGCTGTTCGGAAAGGTGATGAGTGAGGTGAAGGAGAAGGTCGTCGGAAGAGAAGGATGGCCGAAAGCCACACTGGGTAATGGGAAGGAGGCGGTGCTGGTGGAGATGCTGGTGGATGCGACGGGTGAGGATAGATTCCAGTACCTTGCTGAAGACCGAGGTAAGGCCGATGGGACGGTAGGAGGAGATGGTGGACGGTGGTTTACCAGGTTTAAGGAACATCAGGATACGGGAGGTTTTCCACAGGTCAGGGTAGTAACCGGTGGACAGGACTACATTGTAGAGCCTGGCCAGGGTGGAGAGGAAAGAGACAGGAGCTTCACGAAGGTGACGGTAGGTGATTCGATCGTGACCAGGAGCGGTGTTGCGTTTCGTGCGGAGTGTAGCAATGAGATCCTCTGTAGTGATAGAGGCATTGAGTTCCGTGTGTGCCATGTTGTCCAAGTACTGGAAACCAGGTGTGAGGGGAGGGACAGAGGTGTCAGTTAGATTGTGGACATCCGGGAAGAGGGAGTAATCGAACTGGGGATCATCGAGGATGGAAAAGACATGGGAGAGGTAAGAGGCAAAGTGATTGGCCTTACTAAGGGTGTCAGGGAAGGGATGATCATTATGAGGAAGAGGATAGTAGGGGGAGGGTTTAGTTACAGTAAGGCGATGGAAGGCTGACCAGAACTTGGACGAGTTTATAGGTAGGGTAGCATTTAAACAGGTGCATGTCTGTCGCCAGTCCCAGCGTTTCTTAGCCGCGAGAAAATTACGAATGCGTCGCTGGAGTTGCCAGTGGCGTCAGAGTGTGTCTGGGTCACGCGTGTGGAGAAAGGCACGGTAGAGACGATGGGATTCACGGAGGAGGAGGACAGCCTGTGGGGGTAGGGTAGGACAGTGGGGGTGGATGGTGACAGTAGGGACATGGGCCTCGACGGCCTCAGACAAGGTCTGCTGGAGAAAGGAGGTGGCATGGGTTACATCGACAGGGTGGCGTGAGGTGAAGGGGTGGCTATCGACCTGGGTGGAGAGGTTATCCCGGTAGGCATTCCAGCTGGCACAGGAATAGTCATGGACGTACTTTGGGGGAGGGTCAGTACGAGGGTCGGGGCGGGGGCGACGACCGTCTGAAACGGTGAGGAGGACAGGGAGATGGTCGCTACCAATAGGCTCCAGGACATCCACCGTTATGCGGCCAAGGAGGTTAGGGGAGGAAAGCATAACATCGGGAGTGGAGTTGGATTCGGGACGGGTGTGCTGGGTGATGGGGATGAGGTCGCCTTGAAGGGAGGAGAGGAACCGATGCCACCGCCGTAACTGGGCGGCGGAACGACTATGGATGTTGAGGTCTGCAGCGGTCACGTAGGAGGAGAAGGTACAGTCAATGTGGGAGAGGAAGTCGAAGGGAATAGGGGCGTTAGGGCGGACATAGATGGTGGCGCAGGTGACGGTAAGGCCCGGGAAGAAGAGACTGAGGATCAGGTTCAAATGGCTCTGAGTACTATGGGACTTAACATCTGTGGTCATCAGTCCCCTAGAACTATTTAAACCTAACTAACCTAAGGACAGCACACAACACCCAGCCATCACGAGGCAGAGAAAATCCCTGACCCCGCCGGGAATCGAACCCGGGAACCCGGGCGTGGGAAGCGAGAACGCTACCACACGACCACGAGATGCGGGCTGAGGATCAGGTGTTTGGTGGGATCGGGAAGGAGAGGTTGGAGCCGAACTGGGATCTGGCGGTGGTGACCAATGGCAACTCCGCCACGCGCAATCGGGAGGGGATTATCGGAGCGGTGAAGGAGGTAGGGCGACGTGTGGACGGTGTGGTGGGGTTGGAGGAAGGTTTCATTGAGGAGGAAGGCGTCCACATGGTGGGTGGCAAGGGTGTGCAGGAAGAGGTACTTGTTGGCGGGAAGGGAGCAGATGTTGTTGAAAAGGATACGGTACTGTCGCGCCATGACAGGGATTTAGACAAGGGTGTCAAGATGGGAGAAGGTGAAATGGGCCTGGTTGTTGGAGTAGGTGGCATACATTTTTAAGTGGAAAGTGGAACGGGCGGCGAGGGAGGCCTGTTGGAGGGTGTGAGGGCGCTGGAAAGGGTGGACGTTTTGTAGGACAATGGTGAGGAACCTGATGATGTCCTCAGCGGTGTGGGGGGGGGGGGGGCGAAGGGAATTGCCAGGAGGGGTGGGGTCGTCCAGAGGATGGGCAGGGACGGTGAGTTCAGGAGTGGTCAGAGGGGGTTGGGCTTTACACTTCTGGGAGTAGGTGGGATGGGGGAGATTGCAGGTATTACAGGAGGGAGGGGATTGAAGGTTAGGGCACTGCCGGAGGAAGTGCACTTGCCTAAAATGCGGGCAGGTGGGGGCCTCGCGGCACTCAGCTGTTGGGTGTGCGTTATAGCGCAGACACCTCTGGCAGCGCAGGGGTTGAGGAGGGGAACAGGAGGGGTCGACCTTATAGCGCTGGTTGAAGAGGAGGGCACCCTCCTTCAGGAGATGGTCAATGGAGGGGGCGTCCTTGGAGAAAACCTGCATAAGGCAGGTGGGGCCGGCCGAGTTGAAAATGCGGCGGACCGCCCGCACCTCCAGTGTGGGATGCACCTTGAGCTCCACCAACACCTCCTCCTCCATGATCGTCGGACTGAGCCGAGTGATCACGGCGGTGAGGGTCGGCGGGCGACGCGGGGGTTGGGGTTGGCGGGTAGGAGATGGAGAAGGAGCAGGGGTGAGGGAGGCGTTGGGGCCAAAACAGTTGATGGGGGGGTGGGAGAGGATGTCAGTATGGAGGGTGGGGCTGGGGGATGAGATGAGAACGGAATCCCATCTGGGAGTGAGGAGGGAGATGGGGCCACCAGGGAAGTGTTGACGGAGGAGGAGGGAGAGATTCCGGGCCTCGAGAAGGGAAGGATCGGGATGGGAGAGGAGGTATTTGTATAAAGAGGGGGGAGGAGGAGGAGGAGGAGGCGGAGGGAGCATGGCCAGGTGGGGAGACATCGATGGCATACGGGGGGGGGGGGGGATGGAGGATCGGGCGGGCCCTTTTTGGGAGCGGAGGAGGTGGTGGTGCCACTAGGGCGTTTAACGGCGGCAGAAGGGTGGGTGGTGATATGAGGGATGGGAGCTATAGGGAGGTGGCGGGAAGGGGCAGGTCCCAGCGTGGACGCAGCAGTCGGCGCCGGAGATGGTGACGGTGAAGGCGACGGCGACGGTGGTGGCGGTGATGGCGAAGGCGATGGGGAGAGTTGGGCATGGGCAGTGGCCCGACGGGCCACCACCCTAGCTGGAGCTGCAGTGACAGGCTGGGGGAGTGGGGGGAAAGAATCTGAGGGAGAGGAGTGGGAGGAAGAAGCTGGAGAGGGGGCGACAAAGAGCGAGGGCGAAGGGAGAGTGAGAAGACGAGGGATGGAAAGAGGGGGCTGTGACTGTCCACACCATGTAATGGTGGTGGTGGCGGCGGAGGGGGAAGTATAAACTATGACTATGGTGGTAGTGGTGGTGGGGGCTGACATGACGACAGGGATAAACAAAAATGCACAGGACGAAAATGAAAGGGGAAAAAAAACTGGAGACAGACGAAGACGAAGACGAAGACGAAGACGAAGACGGACGAAGACCAGAGTCCCACGCTGCTGGCGCTGACGACGGCTAGCAGGAATGCCGCAGCTGCTGCTGCTGCTGCTGCTGCTGCCGCGGACGGGGCCGGGGCCGCTGCTGCTGCCGCTGCTGCTGCGGGAGGGCTAGCTGGCTGGCTGGTTGGCTGGCTGGCTGGCTGGACCGCTGCTGCTGGAGGGCTGGCTGGCTGCTGCCGGCTGGACAGCTGCTGCTGGCCGGGACCGCTGCTGCTGCTGCTGCTGCTGCTGCTCGGCTGGACCGCTGCTGCTCGGCTGGCTGGCACCTGAAAACCTAGCGCTTCGATTAGTGCTGGAATGGCACAATCGAAGGGCGGTATCCTTTCGGAGTACCGCCGGAGATGTTCTCATATAATTCATCCAAGCTTTACATTTACAGGAAGACGTCAAGCCGGTAGCGTTGCTTCAGTCGGAAGACGGTTGCTGTCCACTTTCTGAGTATGTATACCCTCACTGGCCACTTCACCCCATTAGACAGGGATAAGTAGACACTATGTAAGGCTTCAGAAAAATGCATATACGTCCTGCTCATTACATAACTTCTTAGTTGAAATGTGTCGAGTCGTCACTGGTGCCGCTTGCGACTCGCGACTACATCTACGACAGACATCGAGTTCATGTCCGACTCCGACAGAGGACGCGGCTATTCGATGGCAGCAGTCTCGTTGGCGCGCGTGAGGCATGCAACGGGACGAGGAGGGCGGTGAGACGGTGTGCCTCGAGGGAAGTTACCGTGGCGGCCTGGACGAACTCGGGTGGCCACGTTTGACATGCATTGTGGATTATATGTCCAAGCTGTGATTATTTCCAAGGGGATAGGCAATTCCGCTGAGGGTGGTAAGTGTTTCTGATAGGGGAGACTGGTATTGCTCACAGTATTGTACATGGTGGCAGCCAGTCACGGAGTATTTCAGGAAATTGGTTTAAAAAATTTATTCAAAGGCCCAGTCAAATCTTTATAAGTTTACTCCTAGAACAACTTACGCTGTGCGTACGTGACACAAGGTGCCTGGCTTTCAAACTGCTGAAACTGCTAGCGAATTCACGCCCTTGGTTTTAGCCAATAGCGTGCGTGGGATACAGGTCACGTGTGTGGACGCTGGAGTGTTCTGCGGCGCGGAACATAGTTGCCTCTCTCTCTTGTAATCCACACTTCGAACAGGACAGACGTCTTTTCGGAAGGCAGAGCCTCTGCTTTTCCGACCGGCCACCAACATAAGTTAACATGAACCGTTTCCCCTTCCATTGCCCATTTCAATTAATTGGTCGACCTCCTAGGCTGGAGTAAATCTGGCAACTTCCGACACTATGCGCGCCCCTTGTATGCCACACATTGAAATATACTCTCTTTATTGTACCTAATTTCCTGTTCTGTCACTTAACGGCAGCGCTGGATGCCCACTCTCAGGTCCTGACCGCTCGACCTCATCCACACTGCCGTCACGGGGCATATGTAACAACCTTCTCCCCCCTTCCCTGAAAAATATACAGTGCATTGGTGTCAGAATCGCGATTCGTTCGCACCGTTTGGTCCATAGGGTGGCCGCTGACTTTTGGTTTATTTTTGGCGGTGTGTGGTCGGTCAATATTCACCACTGTTATTCCGCTGCGAGCCCCTCCTGGATGTTGCAGCGCATCAGCTACGGTGCCGCTCCGAATGCTGCGTCCGCACATACCAGCACCCATTGCAAAGTCTACTGCCTGCCTCTCGCAGCACGCCGCACCAACACGTGTGCGCTGAGTACAGCGAGCTGTGCCTCACAGCCCACGTGCTTAGTTTGTGCGCTCCGGCCTCAGTTGACGGTCCAAACGGCCCAGCTTCTCGGACTGAGCTGGGCGCGGAAGCACGAAAGGAAACCGCGCGATGCGTCCTCGCCGGTGCCGTGGCTCGCTGAGCGCACGGGCGCGCTGTTCACGGTCGGCGCGCCTTCCCTGCCGCTGCCGCCGCCCACCTGCCGCCCCACGTTGGCCGCCGGTCAGCTCCCCGCTGCCATCTGCGTTTGGGTCCTGGCCTCAACGCCCGGGGCGCGAACTTGCAGCGCCGTGCAGCTAGCCGCACCGCCGCCCACGCCGCTGCTACGCGGGTACCGCGTGCGTACGTCCCTTAGCTGCCTCCGCTTCTGCACGTCGTGTCGCAACGACTGTACTGTGAGTGTTGACATGTAGTGAGACACTTGCAGCCATTTGTTCAGTGAAGATATCGGTAAATTACAGTAAACAGCTAAATTTTGCGTCTTATGCAGTTAGTGCCTGTTTTTTGAAGATGTCTTTACCTAGGACGATTTGAACTTGTTCGTAGACAAGCACTTCACCTCTTTTGTGGTTGGCTAGTTAAAAAGTTTTTTTAAGATTTTTCTGACAGCTATCGATTAATCTCCAGGTATGTGCAGCTTGCACAATGTGTTTGGCAACCACAGAGTCTCCCAGCCGTTCACGGCATTTCCTTCCGTTTCGTTTTCGTGTCATGACCAACTCTTTTTTCTTTCATCTTTCCTATAAGCATCATTTCTCCGCCCTATGATGAAAGTAGGTTCCTTCTCCTTGATCCAGAGACGTGTACGCTTTAAGGGCTCTGTAAACCCTGTGCCGTCATACCGCGTCTGCAAGGTTTCCGAAATCGTTGGCGCACTAAATCTTTTAGCTTGAGGGGAGTTTGTTTTTATTGCAAGACCAGGCACAGACGCGAAATCAGCGTTTAGGTCTTGTAAGAAAAGCGATAAACCATTGGATTCTGATGGTCCTGGTGATTTCTGCTGATTACTATTGGTACTAGGCGACTTTAGGCCCCAAGCTCATGCACAGTCGTAATTACACGATTAGCACATGTGTCGCCGAAACCGATAGGACGCTGTGTGACATGCCGGATAGCGAAACGAAAGAAATGAACTTTTCCTACCTTCTCATTCTTTTCTTTCCCGTCTCTCTGCATCCTCTTTCCGGACCATTCATTCTTTTTCTGTCCATGCCTTCCGTTTTTCGTAAGTGGTAGTTCTTTGATTGGTTAACTCAATGCACAAAGCTACGATGTATCACATGATGTACCGTAATAAGACTTATAATGATGAAAGAGAATTGATTTGTTCTACACCTGTAAGTTGATAAGAGAGGATAGATGGCTTCCAGCTGTTACCCCCCAGAGGGCAGTGAAGTTTTGTTGATATGAAGATATGCAATACATTGTTTTATTGAGGTTATTTGTGAGCAGGCACGAGGTCCTGTGGGCATGTGGTTGAAAATAATTACATACAGGCAAGAGTTCCTGTGTGTGTTGTTGCAGGTGATGTTAAATGGTCTGTTTTATGCTGCCACCCCAGAGGTCAGAGAAGAACCGCTAGCCATGATTCATTTTACCATGCAACGAGTTTCCAGTTGATACAAAGTTTTGGAGTCGTTTAAATTGTATGTTATGTTACCAGTGAACGCTTACTATAAGCAGAGCATGGTGCAAGCGCGTGGACTAGCACAGCTGTCGCCTTGCGATAAGCCAATCACGCCCCCAAACGCTACCACTTCTCTCCCTATTCTTCGTCTTGTCCGTCGTAATTAAGTCTAACTTTCATACGGTTTATAAGTCATTTTTGTGTAAGTTTTGATTGAGAATGTATGGAGAGTATTATATAGAGTATAAATATTAAGTGGTTGTAAGTAACTGTTACTATTTTGTATGAACTGGATGACCCAGGCATACACCTACAATATTTGTATTATGTGGGAAGTTTAGGTATTTTGAAGAATTTGAGGTGTTTAAAGGTACCCTCTCTCAACTACTGTATAGGTCTTTGTGATGTGGTGAATTAAGCTACTTGCATTATTCAATTGTGCTGCAGAATTTTGCTGTTGCACTGTATTTCACTTGCAGATCTCTTTTATTGACAAGGCTTTTGTTTTGCCTTTCGAAAGAATGCAACAACTTTACCTTACTTAAGTTTTTCTACAATGCTACTTTTTACAAGCGTACTTCGTTGAACGATTCGTTTTGTTGTCAAACAAGTGGAGCTCCTCCTTGCGGTGTCTATTATATTTGTCTTTTATTGTCCAATGGATTGTGATACTTCGAAGTTTCATCTAAATTTTGGAACTAATGTTCCTCTGCTTTTCAGATGAACTAAGTCCATTTTCAGTTTAGAAGCGTTTACTTCCATGTTTTCTTTTAAGCTGTCACTAAGAGTTAAAAATGATTACACGAGTTTAACTCTCATGTCTGCCGAATTGACTGTTTCCCTTCAGTCTCTCTCTATAAAACTTTCCTGACCTGTGTCCAGTGAAATCAACATTTCTTTTCTTCTTACCTACGTCTTGTGCACAGTATATTAAGTCCTGCAGTACTCTGCCATACGCTCCGACCATTACGTGTCAGAACTTTCGTCGTCTTGAGGCGACTCTGTTGTAGTCTTTATGCAGACAACGAATTCCTTAAAGGGATGGCCAGCGTTTCATGAATTTTGTGTTTGTTGAAAATCAACACATAGAGCTGCACTCTGTCGACCAATATCTGTTTAAGAATTAATGCAAGTATTGTACTAACGATCTTAACTGAGCCTTCTTAAACGTTGTTTACCGTGCCTCCATGCATTTGATTTTGTCCTATAACAGTTAGGATCTCTTCATATACAAATTTCGTGTTGTTCTGTGCGGATCATTACCGGTGTTTGACCGGCTGTTAGCCAGCATTGTTTTTCTCTGTTTTTACGCATACTTTGCATTATACCGCCGGTACACGCCGCCAGCTGAGCTTCAAAACACGTTTGCTTCAAGATTGCCTTAGCAAGCACACCTGTGCTGAAAGTGCCACTGCCACTTCCCCTTCGCCCCTCTCGCGCTTTCTTATCCCTTGCGCTTACCTCTGCGCTCTCCCCCCCTCCCACTCCCCCGCAAGACGTGCGTTACGCCACAGATAATACCCCCTCCATCACCCTACTAGAGAGAAGCGCCATTAAAGTCTGTCGACATCACACAAGCATCTCTCTCCTTCCCCACCGGACAAGCCACGTGCTCTTCTCCCGGCAGTCAAAGTTTGTTTACGAACAGTGCTTGCCCTTCTGTCGCAAAGAACCACATTACAGATGTGAATCTTTTCGTATTTATTGAACTGATTATAATTTCACTGCATTCTTTCCCTTTTTTATGTGAAGTTTTATGAATAGGACGAGGATACTGTTAGCTGTTTTGTCACCGTGGACACACATTTTAATCATCTTTTCTATGGTTTTACCTCTGTGTTTCTCCATGTCTATAACTGTGTTTTACAAACTTATTTTATGTCATATGACAGTTCCCTGTTAATCTGAAAACTGTAAACTCTAAGAATAGTTGACAGGACATATATTTTTCTTGAACTTTACCGTTTTAGAGGAAAAAGTAAGGTTGTAACCAATACTCATTTCCAATTGACAATCAAACAAGGGCAGTTCTGGTCTTGTTCTTCAGTTTTTCTAGTTGTAATTTTACTATATAGAACGGTTTGTTAATGATTACTGTGACAGGTTTGTAAAACATTGTGGTTGAATGACACTACTAGAAAAAATTTTGAAACTGTGTGACGAGTGAGAAGTTCTCAACCATTCAGACCACAACTTGCTCACATTTCAACCTTGTTAATTTTCATTTGCATCACTTTTAACTAATTAATTTACATGGCAAATTAAGTGATGTGCATAAGAAAAATTACCCACTGCGGTAATTTAAATCCCCTGGTTTCATCCTTAATTCCAGTGTTTTGTCAGTATAAGAAAAGTCTTTGTACTCTGTATTTTAACATGGACTAATATAGATAAGATTTGTGTTATATGTGTTTTATGGTACCCTATCTCTTGGACTTTGTATGCGAATCCTCCATTTTACTGAAATGTGTTAATATTTCATAGCCTGAGCAACTTTGTGCAACTACTACCCTCAAAAATAGTCAGATGACATAGCAAGATTTTACTAATGTTATTCCTCTCTTTCAAATGTACTTAATCCAATTCTAACCAAGCCAGGTGTTAATGCTCTGCAATAAGTCGATTTATTATATTTCTTACTCAAATATTTCGATTGCCATAGAATTAAACATTTTGTTATAATCGTGGATATTCCGTTGTATTTTGTCACTAATGATTTCAGTTATTAGAGAAGACATTGTATTTCTTCACAAAATTTGATAATTAATATTTTATTATTTCCTTAACTCAAGAAATTTGATAAACTTGACTGCATGTAAGTCCCCTCCTGCATACATACACTAAATGAAATATTGTAACAGATCCCTCCCATAGTATTAAGGCTCCTACTAGGCCAAACCGTCTTTCTGGGGAGTGACTGACGCCATTTTGTAAACAATGTTTGTCACCACTTCTCTGGAAGGGGGAAGGAATGTACATGGTTGCAGCCAGTCAAGGAGTATTTTAGGGAATTTGTTTAAAAAATTTATTTCAGAGACCCAGTCAAACCTTTACAAGTTTACCCCTAGAACAACTTACACTGTACCTACGTGACACAAGGTGCCTGTATTTCAAAACGGAGGCAGCTCTGCCCAGTTAAAGCTGCTGACAAGAGACGCCCTGAGACCTCTGCTGAAACTGCTTGCGAATTCACGCCATTGGTTGTAGTTAACAGCGTGCGTGGGATACATGTCACGTGTATAGACGCTGGAGTGTTCTGTAGTGTGTAACACAGTTGCCTCTCTCTCTTGTAATCCAGACCTCGAGCTGAACAGACGTCTTTCCAGAAGGCAGGCCCTCTGTGCCTGCTTTTCATGACCGGCCACCAACATAAGTTAACATGAACCGCTTCCCCTTCTGTTGCCTATTTCAATTAATTGGTCGACCTCCTAGACTGGCCTAAACCTGGTAACTTGCGACCCTAGGCGCGCCCCTTGTATGCCACACATTGAAATATACTCTCCTTATTGCACCTAATTTCCTGTTCTGTCACTTAACGGCAGCCCTGGATGCCCACTCTCAAGTCCTGACCGCTCGACCTCCTGCAGACTGTCGTCATGAGGCGTATGTAACAACCATCTCCCCCTACCCTGACCATATACAGTACAGCAGGGCTTCACAACATACGTGCTCGCGGAGCAAGCTGTGAGCAGCAAGGCGCGAGCATGGAGCAGTGAGAGCATGCTACCCCGACTACCGGACCAGAGCGGAGAGTGGGGAAAGTCACGTGGGGCACACAACAGCTGCCGCCAGTCAATGTAAATCCGCGGCCACCTGCAGGGATATCACTCACGAATTATTACTGCGACAAATGAAACAAATAAAGGAGAATGTACACTTGCCACATAATTTTATTAGCTTAGTGTATGCCTTTACATTCGCATTAATTTGTGAACTGTTACACAATAAAAGGTGTCACTGAAGTGTGGGATTCTCGGTTATCTTGTACTTTTTGCCCTTTACAATTGCGTCTATGTTCGGAGCAATTGTTCTAGTGCATTTTAGGCACAGCGTGCAGTTTAAATTTCGATCAGACAATGCGTTTCTCAGGCGCGTCTTGTTACATTTCATTGCAGAGAACAGTTGTTCACAAACATACGTGGAACCGAACATTGATATTATTGTAGCCGCCAGTTTGTTCAAACGAGGAAATCTATCCCGAGGGAAGTCTCTGTAGAATTCCAAAATGTTTTTCTTGTTCTGAAATTTGTCTCTGTATTCTCTGTCACACTGCAGGTCAATAATTTCTTGCTGCAGCTCAGGACGAAGCTCTTAAATATTCGCTGAATATGGAGAGAACAGATCAAAATCACTGTCTAGTGCTGTCAGATCTTGAAAGCGCTGATCAACTAAACTATGTGAATAACGTTCACAGTCTTTGTGAACATCTTGCATGGATGATAATTTAGGAAAATGAGCTAGGTTTCCTGTTTCCAGCTGACTCACCCAAAGTGTCAATTTCATTTTAAAAGCTCGTATTCGATCTATGAAATGAGTAATTAGCAGATCTTTACCTTGTAGTAAAATGTTCAAAGCATTCAGATGGCTAGTTAAATCTGCTAAGAACGCGAGATCACATTCAAACGTGGGCGCGCATTTCCCCTCCCTCCCCTCCCTCCCTACTCCGCGACCTTCACCTGCTCGCGAGCACGTGCCTGAGCAGACGCGAGTACTCGCGCCAAAACGGGCCTGTTGTTAAGCCCTGCAGTACAGTGTCATAGTAAATCACTTATAGTGCTTATAGCGCTTCCAGCGAAGTGGCCTTGTGGATGACTGTGGAACTGACTACCTGTCAACATTGTTCCTGCAGGTTATTAACTCAGGTTTGCTACAGGTCGCATTTTATTGCACTGTGTTGTCCCACAAGCACGAAAGCAGATTTGTGTGAGAGAACCATTACTGACGGGAGAAGCAAGAACCGAGAGGAAAGACTGACTTCGTATGGAAGTATTTGACTCAGCAGCAACACAGTAATAGAAGGCAAGACATGTTGCTTCATTTCTTTAATAGTTGTAGTAAACTGTTTTTCATATGTGCCTGTTTGCAATATTTATTTTGTTCAATGATAATGATATTGTTTCTCTTGAAGAATTAACTTTAATGCACCACAATTATATGCTATTCGGTCTTTCATGAAGTGCTGTTAATGGTATCATTGAATGGACATAAAGAATGGGCGACTCTAACATAGAGGACCTACCCATATGAACCATGGACCTTGCCGTTGGTGGGGAGGCTTGCGTGCCTCAGCGATACAGATGGCCGTACCGTAGGTGCAACCACGACGGAGGGGTATCTGTTGAGAGGCCAGACAAACGTGTGGTTCCTGAAGAGGGGCAGCAGCCTTTTCAGTAGTTGCAGGGGCAACAGTCTAGATGATTGACTGATCTGGCCTTGTAACACTAACCAAAACAGCCTTGCTGTGCTGGTAATGCGAACGGCTGAAAGCAAGGGGAAACTACAGCCGTAACATTTCCCGAGGGCATGCAGCTCTACTGTGTGGTGAAATGATGATGGCGTCCTCTTGCGTAAAATATTCTGGAGGTAAAATAGTCCCCCATTCGGATCTCCGGGCGGGGACTACTCAGGAGGACGTCGTTATCAGGAGAAAGAAAACTGGCGTTCTACGGATCGGAGCGTGGAATGTCATATCCCTTAATCGGGCAGGTAGGTTAGAAAATTTAAAAAGGGAAATGGATAGGTTGAAGTTACATATAGTGGGAATTAGTGAAGTTCGATGGTAGGAGGAACAAGACTTCTGGTCAGGTGAATACAGGGTTATAAATACAAAATCAAATAGGGGTAATGCAGGAGTAGGTTTAATAATGAATAAAAAAATAGGAGTGCGGGTTAGCTACTACCAACAACATAGTGAACGCATTATTGTGGCCAAGATAGACACGAAGCCCATGCCTACTACAGTAGTACAAGTTTATATGCCAACTAGCTCTGCAGATGATGAAGAAATTGATGAAATGTATGATGAAATAAAAGAAATTATTCAGGTAGTGAAGGGAGACGAAAATTTAATAGTCATGGGTGACTGGAATTCGAGAGTAGGAAAAGGGGGAGAAGGAAACATAGTAGGTGAATATGGATTGGGGCTAAGAAATGAAAGGGGAAGCCGTCTGTTAGAATTTTGCACAGAGCATAACATAATCATAGCTAACACTTGGTTCAAAAATCATAAAAGAAGGTTGTATACCTGGAAGAATCCTGGAGATACTAAAAGGTATCAGATAGATTATATAATGGTAAGACAGAGATTTAGGAACCAGGTTTTAAATTGTAAGACATTTCCAGGGGCAGATGTGAACTCTGACCACAATCTATTGGTTATGAACTGTAGATTAAAACTGAAGAAACTGCAAAAAGTTGCAAATTTAAGGAGATGGGACCTGGATAAACTGAAAGAACCAGAGGTTGTACAGAGTTTCAGGGAGCGCATAAGGGAACAATTGACAGGAATGGGGGAAAGAAATACAGTAGAAGAAGAATGGGTAGCTCTGAGGGACGAAGTAGTGAAGGCAGCAGAGGATCAAGTAGGTAAAAAGACGAGGGCTAGTAGAAATCCTTGGGTAACAGAAGAAATATTGAATTTAATTGATGAAAGGAGAAAATATAAAAACGCAGTAAATGAAGCAGGTAAAAAGGAATACAGACGTCTCAAAAATGAGATTGACAGGAAGTGCTAGATGGCTAAGCAGGGATGGCTAGAGGACAAATGTAAGGATGTAGGGGCTTATCTCACTAGGGGTAAGATAGATACTGCCTACAGGAAAATTAAAGAGACCTTTGGAGAAAAGAGAACCACTTGTATGAATATCAAGAGGTCAGATGGAAACCCAGTTCTAAGCAAAGAAGGGAAAGCAGAACGGTGGAAGGAGTATACAGAGGGTCTGTACAAGGGCGATGTACTTGAGGACAATATTATGGAAATGGAAGAGGATGTAGATGAAGATGAAATAGGAGATACGATACTGCGTGAAGAGTTTGACAGAGCACTGAAAGACCTGAGTCGAAACAAGGCCCCGGGAGTAGACAACATTCCATTGGAACTACTGACGGCCTTGGGAGAGCCAGTCCTGACAAAACTCTACTATCTGGTGAGCAAGGTGTATGAGACAGGTGAAATACCCTCAGACTTCAAGAAGAATATAATAATTTCAATCCCAAAGAAAGCAGGTGTTGACAGATGTGAAAATTACCGAACTATCAATTCTTTACAGACGAATCGAAAAACTGGTAGAAGCCGACCTCGGTGAAAATCAGTTTGGATTCCGCAGAAATGTTGGAACACGTGAGGCAATACTGACCCTACGAAGGCAAACCTACGTTTCTAGCATTTGTAGACTTAGAGAAGGCTTTTGACAATGTTGACTGGAATACTCTCTTTCAAATTCTAAAGGTGGCAGGGTTAAAATACAGGGAGCGAAAGGCTATTTACAATTTGTACAGAAAGCAGATGGCAGTTATAAGAGTCGAGGGGCATGAAAGGGAAGCAGCGGTTGGGAAGGGAGTGAGACAGGGTTGTAGTCTGTCCCCGATGTTATTCAATCTGTATATTGAGCAAGCAGTAAAGGAAACAAAAGAAAAATTCGGAGTCCATGGAGAAGAAATAAAAACTTTGAGGTTCGCCGATGACATTGTAATTCTGTCAGAGACAGCAAAGGACTTGGAAGAGCAGTTGAACGGAATGGACAGTGTCTCGAAGGGAGGATATAAGATGAACATCAACAAAAGCAAAACGAGGATAATGGAATGTAGTCGAATTAAGTCGGGTGATACTGAGGGAACTAGGTTAGGAAATGAGACACTTAAAGTAGTAAAGGAGTTTTGCTATTTGGGGAGCAAAATAACTGATGATGGTCGAAGTAGAGAGGATGTAAAATGTAGACTGGCAATGGCAAGGAAAGCATTTCTGAAGAAGAGAAATTTGTTAACATCGAGTATTGATTTAAGTGTCAGGAAGTCGTTTCTGAAAGTACACTCCTGGAAATGGAAAAAAGAACACATTGACACCGGTGTGTCAGACCCACCATACGTGCTCTGGACACTGCGAGAGGGCTGTACAAGCAATGATCACACGCACGGCACAGCGGACACACCAGGAACCGCGGTGTTGGCCGTCGAATGGCGCTAGCTGCGCAGCATTTGTGCACCGCCGCCGTCAGTGTCAGCCAGTTTGCCGTGGCATACGGAGCTCCATCGCAGTCTTTAACACTGGTAGCATGCCGCGACAGCGTGGACGTGAACCGTATGTGCAGTTGACGGACTTTGAGCGAGGGCGTATAGTGGGCATGCGGGAGGCCGGGTGGACGTACCGCCGAATTGCTCAACACGTGGGGCGTGAGGTCTCCACAGTACATCGATGCTGTCGCCAGTGGTCGGCGGAAGGTGCACGTGCCCGTCGACCTGGGACCGGACCGCAGCGACGCACGGATGCACGCCAAGACCGTAGGATCCTACGCAGTGCCGTAGGGGACCGCACCGCCACTTCCCAGCAAATTAGGGACACTGTTGCTCCTGGGGTATCGGCGAGGACCATTCGCAACCGTCTCCATGAAGCTGGGCTACGGTCCCGCACACCGTTAGGCCGTCTTCCGCTCACGCCCCAACATCGTGCAGCCCGCCTCCAGTGGTGTCGCGACAGGCGTGAATGGAGGGACGAATGGAGACGTGTCGTCTTCAGCGATGAGAGTCGCTTCTGCCTTGGTGCCAATGATGGTCGTATGCGTGTTTGGCGCCGTGCAGGTGAGCGCCACAATCAGGACTGCATACGACCGAGGCACACAGGGCCAACACCCGGCATCATGGTGTGGGGAGCGATCTCCTACACTGGCCGTACACCACTGGTGATCGTCGAGGGGACACTGAATAGTGCACGGTACATCCAAACCGTCATCGAACCCATCGTTCTACCATTCCTAGACCGGCAAGGGAACTTGCTGTTCCAACAGGACAATGCACGTCCGCATGTATCCCGTGCCACCCAACGTGCTCTAGAAGGTGTAAGTCAACTACCCTGGCCAGCAAGATCTCCGGATCTGTCCCCCATTGAGCATGTTTGGGACTGGATGAAGCGTCGTCTCACGCGGTCTGCACGTCCAGCACGAACGCTGGTCCAACTGAGGCGCCAGGTGGAAGTGGCATGGCAAGCCGTTCCACAGGACTACATCCAGCATCTCTACGATCGTCTCCATGGGAGAATAGCAGCCTGCATTGCTGCGAAAGGTGGATGTACACTGTACTATTGCCGACATTGTGCATGCTCTGTTGCCTGTGTCTATGTGCCTGTGGTTCTGTCAGTGTGATCATGTGATGTATCTGACCCCAGGAATGTGTCAATAAAGTTTCCCCTTCCTGGGACAATGAATTCACGGTGTTCTTATTTCAATTTCCAGGAGTGTATCTGTATGGAGTGTAGCCATGTATGGAAGTGAAACATGGACGATAAGTAGTTTGGACAAGAAGAGAATAGAAGCTTTCGAAATGTGGTGCTACAGAAGAATGCTGAAGATTAGATGGGTAGATCACATAACTAATGAGGAGGTATTGAATAGAATTGGGGAGAAGAGGAGTTTGTGGCACAACTTGACTAGAAGAAGGGACCGGTTGGCAGGACTTGTTCTGGGGCATCAAGGGATCACCAATTTAGTATTGGAGGGCAGCGTGGAGGGTAAAAATCGTAGAGGGAGACCAAGAGATGAATACACTAAGCAGATTCAAAAGGATGTAGGTTGCAGTAAGTACTGGTAGATGAAGAAGCTTGCACAAGATAGAGTAGCATGGAGAGCTGCATCAAACCAGTCTCAGGACTGAAGACAACAACAACAACAACATAGAGGAGCTGTTCCTCTGTCACGTTTTGTACTGTTATTATGTTTGATTGTGCAGAAGTCGCCAAGTCATGTCTGGGAGGACTCTGTGTAAATTTTCTTATTGTCAACTGGAGATTTTTCGTGAAGGTACCAGTCTTTACTTAATAGTTGGAATATTTTCTTATCTAACATGTGGGTATGTTGAGGAGCCTGAAGGCTGCAGGTCTGTTTTTTGATAGAGATTTTGTTTACTGTGGTGTTTTTTAAATTATGGGTAACTGTTGTTAATCAATGAGTTCAGACACTATTGCGTGTTGAATTTTATTAATGTTTAGAGTGTCTTAGTTTTTTTAAATGAACGTATATGAAAAGTAACGGCCTCCTAACACTCAATCAATCGTTCCGCCCCTTGACTTCCATCTTACAGTTACAGTAACTATTCAGTGTTGTACCTTAATTTGTAGTTTCAAAATATGTAAGTGGAAAGCACCTATCAATAACCATGGTTTGGTAAAAATTAAATTTCTTTTAGAGTGGCCTCCTTACTCCAA
The DNA here is from genome assembly GCF_021461385.2 of Schistocerca piceifrons. Taxonomy (NCBI): domain Eukaryota; kingdom Metazoa; phylum Arthropoda; class Insecta; order Orthoptera; family Acrididae; genus Schistocerca; species Schistocerca piceifrons. The sequence goes on from NC_060149.1 coordinate 510,919,655, forward strand.
CTTCACCTTGGCGTAATAACGAGCAACCGCAGTATGAAGATTGTAAATACCAGCACTTGTCTGCTTCACGCATCTGCACAAAATCAAGTGAAAAAGTGATCAAACAAACGCTTTTTATTCTGACAATGAAAGGGAATTGGCTTTTAAAGGTGGAGTTCAAAATGCCGACCACCATCTTGTGTACAAGCTACTAGTCCGTCACGTAGAGGCTGATGTACATTTTCTCGCATTTCATCATAAATTTCAGCGCTGACTGCTGTAACAAGTCGTTTCATATCACTTGGTGTCGTCGGTATGTACTCGTAAGTAGTGGCTTTTAGCTTTTCCCAGAGAAAAATATCCTAAGAGGGTCACTGCCATACGGATAAATTTGTGCATGGTTGCAAGGTTAGTAATGACACGTTTTATGTACCTCACCCTGTTACTTCCTCTCTAGTGGTCTTCCCTGATATAATTTATAAAAAAAAAAATTAGCAACGTAGATATATTGAAGGAGCACATGTCTTGATCTATTAGCAGGGCAGAAATTCGAATTAACAAGTTAAACACCAAAGCCTCGAATTACCTTAAAACTGTGGAATATTAACATACAGTAGTTCGCCTCCAACTGTGCTATTCTATCTCTAAAGGATTAGCTTAACTACAATGCGCAACAAAATTACAGGATCACTTTTTCGAAACCTCATAATTGACTCGCATTAGGGAGCATAATTTTGAAATTTGGGTCAAAGGTGCTTACAGCCTTCCTCTGTAATGTTGCAAAAACGTAGCGCTCTGCGACGTCACCCTCGGGCTAGCCGACGCTTCAAACAGCAATGTGTCGTCACACGCGAACAAAAGGCGACAGCTCGGAAGATCACGTGCGCTGTAAGGCGGGTTAAGGATGTCATATTGGCATGAAATTTCACCGCAATTTCTGCCAACCCCACCGCGGACGTGTTACATGATGAGAAACCCGTCACAGGCCCTCTTACATTTCATCCCTTCCTTTGACGTCTCTGCGATGGAGGTCAGAACCGCGTCCCACTGTTGAAATTACGTGATTTTCTTATGGGTGACCGAGGAAAACAATTCAGACACAACTCCGCTGAGAATCGACACGCAAGGGCCTCGCGGGGAGGGGGGGAAGGACGTCAATGAAATCACCCCTTTTTCAGCGCAGTTACTTCCCACACATTTCGCTGTTTGAAACGACAGTTCGCAGTGCTATGAGCAACAGGAAGACGTTCTTGATAACCTTTGATATTGCTGACCCTCTCAGACATTTCATCCCTTTTATAAGGACATTGTGGGGCTACGTCCTCACCGAACGTGATCGCACGCCTTTAGAGTGCAGCGCGACCGCAATTTGTTCCTTCGCGTACGGATTGGAAACTCTAGGAACGGTTGAAAACCATTCGACGAAATTTGAACATGATTCCAAGCATTTTCAGCCCTCCTGTTTTCCGCCCTCCAGTGGTGGATCACGCAGGAGTGCAACATTAACATGCGCATGAATAGAACGGCAAAGGGCCCCTCTAAGGCTCCTAGTTTGGCAACACCCTCCGTACCTTTTTACAGCACGTTAAAAGAGCACTTATGGAAATATCGACACTAAATCAGCCTGGCAGCTGCTCTAGGGTCTGAGGCTTAGGCGACCCCTTCGACGCCCCTTGGGATGGTTTGCCTAATTTCAGGCGCTAGAGCACCTACCAGGCTGAATTGGTGTCGAATTGCAATGTTGATAATAGCCCTCGTTAACACAGATGGCAAATTTCTGCTAAGACTTCACAGGGCAACATTTTTATTTCTTGTATCACATACCATGTAGAACTGAATACCATATATAGAGAATCGTTACGTCTACGCAAGACTGATGGGAGAGGGTAGGGACACAGGAGGGCGCAGTTACTACCCAAAGGATTAGACTGCTCAAAGAGGCGTGGATAGCAGGCACTAATTCGACAATTTTGAGTGTGACTGTAAGAAAGGCGAGCCGGCCGGAGTGGCCGAGCGGTTCTAGGCGCTTCAGTCTGGGACCGCGTGACCGCTACGGTCGCAGGTTCGAATCCTGCCTCGGGCATGGATGTGTGTGATGTCCTTAGGTTAGTTAGGTTTAACTAGTTCTAAGTTCTAGAGGACTGATGATTTCAGCAGTTAAGTCCCATAGTGCTCAGAGCCATTTGTAAGAAATGCGAGTTTTCCTATAGCAGTTTCAATTTATGACACGAAGAATACTACCTTCTCTGTTACAAAGTAATAAGAATGGGGGCCGGCCTCTGTGGCCGAGCGGTTCTAGGCGCTTCAGTCCGGAACCGCGCTGCTGCTACGGTCTCAGGTTCGAATCCTGCCTCGGGCATGGGTGTGCGTGATGCCCTTAGGTTAGTTAGGTTTAAATAGTTCTAAGTCTAGGCGATGATGACGTCAGATGTTAAGTCCCATAGTGCTTGGGGCCACTTGAACCATTTTTTGAATAAGAATGGGTAAAATAAGTTATTCGATTATGGAGAGTAAGTTTCTTTCTCTTTTGAGTCTTCCCCCTTCTGCACTTTTTAGCAACAAAGGGAAGCGCAACAAAGGGAAGCGCGAAAAAGGCCTCTCTTTTATGCATATCAAAAATGGTTCAAATGGCTCTGAGTACTATGTGACTTAACATCTGAGGTCATCAGTCCCCTAGAACTTAGGACTACTCAAACCTAACTAACCTAAGGACATCATACACATCATGCCCGAGGCAGGATTCTAACCTGCGACAGTAGCAGTCCCGTGGTTTCGGACTGAAGCGCCTAGAACCGCTCGGCCACCGCGGCTGGCTTATGCATGTCGTCTTCCATTATTGCCTTTCCTCGAAGTACTGTTGTCAAGTTGACTGAAGGCGCAGCCCGACCGTTGGGATAATATAATTCCTCGTACTGTAGATTGCAAAATCTTACTAGGGATTATAGTGTAGGCCGTATGTCCCCCATTCTTTTCTATATTGTGAGTTGCTGTGCACGTACTACATGCACACTTTAAGAAAACTCTCGGTAAGCTGGCTGATGAGACTACTTAAATCGATGGAAATCAAATGACATCGACGGGTATTAACTGATTCTAACTGCAACTGACGAGAACTAGCTGAAAACACTGTTTAGCACATCTACATCTTCGAGAGCAGAAAACGATACGCCTAGTTAATGATCGCTGAAATGTTATTTGCAATTTATTTTGAAATCATTTGTTGGCATCTTACATCCAGTATACACAGTGCTGTTTTCTGCCTAAAGTTGTTAGTGATCGGAAAGTAGTCAATATCGATTACGAGCATTTTAATTCAGTCGATGCATCAGAAACCTCACCGACAGTCTTGTTAGAATTCGCAAATACTATTGTTATATTTAAATAATATACTGTGCAATAAAAACAGTGCTTCTTTTGTCAACATTACTGTGTCAATCCCACTTATAGACCTTGAAAAGTGTTAAGAAAGATATGTACTTTTAGTAGTCAAGTCAGAGGACACACTGACTCGTTCCTCAGGGCCCATCCTGGCTCACGCTGGCCTGTGTAAATGGTTACATGTAGCATAAAAACGTTAATTATGTCTTAAAAACGAAAAAAATTATAAAATGTAATAAAACATTTACAGTAAATTTTAAAAGCGAATTTTTTCTGAAAACATAAAAAACAAAATCGAAAATGTCGCGCATACTATTGAGAAAGGAAGGAAGAATGGGTTCAACGTTCCGTCGACATGAGGGAGCACGAGCTCGGATTATGTCAAGGATGGGGCAGGAAATCAGCCATGCCATATTAAAGGAATCATCCCTGCATCTGCCTGGAGCCAATTAGGGAAATAACAGGAAACCTAAATCTGGATGGCCGGACACGGGTTTGAACTACACGCCTTCCGAGTGCGAGCAGTGTGCTAACCACTGCGTCACCTTACCCGATGGTTCTCTCTGTTATTCGCGTGCATCATCTATCATTTGTGTCTGTCAGCTTCATAGTGCACAACACACCACAACTTGTCTTCATCGATCGTTTCCAAACGGTTGGATCAGACGGGAGTACCAACTTTATGTTCATTACAGAATTCTCGTACGCTTCTAGAAATAAGTGGATATTACTTGGTTAAACCGCAAGGCTGGGCGGTTATAGCATGACATGGACGGACACAATGAAAAATTACATCCTTTAGTAATCTGCATCTACATAATACTCCGTAAACCGTCGTACGATGCCTGACAGAGGATACGCTGTACTACTACTAGTGATTTGCTTTCCTGTTACACTCGAAAATAGAGTGAGGGAAAAACGACTGTCTCTATGCCCCCACATGAGCCGTAATTTCTTGTACCTTATCTTCGTTGTCCTAACGTGAAATGTGTGTTGGTGACAACAGAATCATTATGCAATCAGTCTGAAATACTGGGTACTCTAAATTTTCTCAATAGTGTTCCTCGAAAAGAACGTCGACTTCCCTCCAGGGACTCCTATTCGAGTTCCTGGAGCATCTCCGTAACACTTACGTGATGTTCGAACCTAACAGCCAGCCACTGAAATGCTTCAATGTCTTCCTTTAATTCGACCTGATATGGATCCCATACATTCGCGCTGTACTCAAGAATATGTCATACTAGCATGCTATACGCTGTCTCCTTTACAGATGAATCACACTTTCCTCAAATTCTCCCAAAAAACCAAGGTCAACTATTTCTCTTCCGTAACAACAATCCTTACATGCTCATACTATTTCATATCGCTTTCCAACGTTACGTCCAGATATTTAAACGGAATGACTGTGTTAAGTAGGACACTACTAATTTTGTACCCGAACATAACGGGTTTGTTTTTCGTAGTCATCCACATCAACTTACATTTTTCTACATTTAGAGCTAACTGCCTTCCATCATATCCAAAGAAATTTTGTCTAAGTCATCTTGTATCCTCTTACAGTCACTCGACTTCGTCATCGTCCCCTAAACCACAGCATTATCAGCAAGCAAACAACCGCAAATTGCTGCCCTCCGTGTCCGCCAGATTTTTATGTGTATAGAAAGTAACAGCGCTCCTATTACACTTCCCTGGCGTGCTCCTGACGATTCCCTTCTCTCTGATGAACACCCGCCGTCAAGAACAACATATTGGGATCTATTAATTAAGAAATCTTCGACCAACCCGCGTATCTGGGAATCTATTCCATATGCTCGTACCTTCATTAACAGTTTGCTGGGGGACACAGTGTCAAATGCTTTCTGGAAATCTGGAAACATGGAATCTACCTGTTTCTCTTCATCCGTAGTTCTCATATGTCATGTGAGAAAATGGCAAGCTGAGTTTCACCGTAACAATGCTTTCCAAAACTTTGGTGATTCGTGGACACAAGCTTCTTGGCCTCATGAAATTTTATTATATCGAACTGAGAATATGTTCAACAAATCTGCAGCAAACCGCTGTTAGGGAAATTCGTCTGTAATTCACCCATCTTATATCGCTTCATAACATGTTTGGTTGTCACGCTGTTAAAGGAAAATCACACCGCTTCTTTCCGCGCAGTCGTATTCTTGCGCTTACTGAAATTCAAGAAAGATGCAACACGTTGCAGAACAGTACTGCAAAAGAGCTCCCAGCCTTTTTTCTGTCGAATCACCATACTTGGTACGTTGGACACAGCCTGGGCGCGTGGACACGCTTCAGTTTTATGTGGCTGATCGTCGAAGGATACGGTCATGTTACACGGTAGATGTGCTTGTTTCAACCACAGAAAGGATTTTATGCAAAATGTTAAGTTGTCTGAAAGGTTAGACATGTTTTCTCAAATACAATACATTTGTTTTTATCTAGCTCATATTCTGCAGTATGCGTGTAGTTCAAACCAGTGTCCGGCCATCGAGATTTAGGTTTTCGTTGATTTCCCTAAATCGCTTCAGGCAAATCCCGGAGTGGTTCCTTTGAAAGGGCACGGCAGATATCCTTCCCCAGCCTTCCCTAATCCGAGCTCCGGCGGCCGAAGTGGCCGTGCGGTTAAAGGCGCTGCAGTCTGGAACCGCAAGACCGCTACGGTCGCAGGTTCGAATCCTGCCTCGGGCATGGATGTTTGTGATGTCCTTAGGTTAGTTAGGTTCAACTAGTTCTAAGTTCTAGGGGACTAATGACCTCAGCAGTTGAGTCCCATAGTGCTCAGAGCCATTTGAGCCAGTCCGAGCTCCTGCTCCGTCTCTAATGACTTCGTTGTCGACAGGAAGTTAAACACTAATCTCTTCTTCCTTCTCCTACAACAGAAAAAATACGATGATATCTCATTCTAAGATTAGTAGCAAAGTTCTGAATCTTGTCTCATAGTTTAAAAAATTATGAAACACGTGAGACTTGCAGCAGTGATGGTGAATGGTAGATTTTCGTTAGTTAAGAAAGTTCTACGGAAGTGCAGTGCACATAGTAGGCAAAGTGCTCACAAGAGGTTGGTAGAACGTATTATAGCAGAATAAGGCTTAAGCCGCTAGCGGTCCTTGTCCAGTAGGTTTGACTATGTGCTGCAAAGTGACTGAGAAGCTCAAAGTACGTTTTTACTGTGAATGAGGAAAAAAAAACAAGTGCAGCTACATAATACAGTATATTCGCATGTCCTCGCTGGCGCGCTTGTGTGTCTGTGTTTGCGTGCGTGCGTGTGTATGTGTGTGTGTGTGTGTGTGTGTGTGTGTGTGTGTGTCTGTAACCTGAAAAATGTACATTGTCGGGATGAAAGCGTTATAGGCATCACGAGGCATCACAGTCACTGCGATCATAGAGTCTAGCTACACGTGGTCCAGACAATGTTCCTCTAACACCTCCATCTGAAGATGAGCCTATAGTGGCTTGGAAACTAAATATTAGTACAATACAATAAATCTTATTAAAATAATACGTACTATACCCACAAAACTTGCCAATTTAAATCACAGTTGCAGTTCGGCATCCACAATAGATATAGTGATTTCTAGCATTTTTCTTCTGCTTAAAATGACTTTCATTATGGCGAACCTTTCAGGAGATGAAAAATGTCAAATAGTATCGTAGTTCAGATTCCACATCAACTAGTAGGTCCCACTATAACTGACTGGCTAAGTCACTTTACATGTCGGACAGCAGAAGGGCACACAATTCTTGGAAGGGCAACACCTACTGCAGCGCTGTGGTCATCCTTCACGTTAATAAAGATTCATGTGCACGTTGCGTGTATTTTTGCAAGTAAACAGTTTCAGATACAGACTACGAGACTTATGTACCAGGGTACATTTTTTACTTTAAATCAGAAGGAAGGATCATACCACCTGTATATAAAATGATGTAAGATAGGGGTTTACCGTCTCGTCGGCGACGTGGTCATTAGAGACAGAGCACAACAAACTAGAACTTAACAATTTTGGAGAAAGTTTGAGTCCCCATTCTGGTATTAGCATCAAGAACTTGTGGAAAAACACGCAAATGATAAGTTGGACGGCCGATCGAGGATCTGAACTGCGTTTCTTAACCACTATGCCACCTACCTAGCTAACTAACATAACCCAAAATGGTGCTAGAGTATATAGATATTAATGTTTGCTGATGTGTACCAGTACAATATGTAATAGATACAGTAAAAGTCAAGGATGATGGAAACAATTTGCTTATAATTAGTTTCCGATCTCGAACATAATGTAGTGACTGAGAAAGTACATTTCTATTTCTTAGCGCTTACCTTGTTCTCATTAAGGAATTTTTCATGAAATTACATACGACTTTTATAATTAAAATAATTTGTCTTCTCTTGTAAATAAAACAGCATTATTTATTTTTATGTCGATTGCAACAGAAGAAGAAGCAGTGCTAGATACAGTACTGTCTTTATGTCAGTTAGTACATCGAAATTAAGGTTAACTCGAAATGTCACGTCACTAAGTAAACAGTGCAGATTCACATCGTATAGACACGAATCTGTTGCGAACTCCTGTTGTGTCTAGTAACACATGTATTCAGACACCCGCCTGCAGGTGCCACTTACAATCTGAGCCAGAAACGGGGAAAATGTTCCCTTCACATATGTGTCACTCTGTAGGCCCGAACACTATAAAGTCTTCGGTTGCAGTGCACGCAATATAAACTGACTTCATTCGGCGCAAACGTTAGCCTCCATCATTTCTATTCTTCTCACGTTTTTGCAGTCTAGAATGTGTTGCCTGCGACAAGGACCAACTACTTTTGCACCGCCAGGTGTCCCCACGTGGCAGGTGTCAGTGATGGGCGTCACTTTTGACGCTGTTCTTGCGGGAGTCACCCACGGTCGCCAGCATGTGCACCGCCTCGGGAGCGTTGGTTGCCAGCGACATCTTGAAGCGGCGCAGGTCAGGTTTAATCAAGGCGGTGACCACGATGGCGGAGAACATGATCACGTTGAGCATCACGTTTGCCCACAGGTCGCCGGTGACGTTGACCATCCAGCCGTAGAGCACAGTGCCAACGGAGCTGGTGCCCATCATCACCGCCATGAGAAAGGCCTCGGCAGTGCTCTCGGGCTCTGGGTACGTCAGTTCGGCCACGAACTCCATACTCACCGGGAAGTAGCCACCAGCACTCATCCTGTCAACAGAACACACTGCATCTCCAACATATGCTTCTTCAAAACAACCCATCCGCAAAAAGAATTAAGGTCTATAAGTAACGTCTTGTCGAATGTTTAATCATTAGCGGCACAGTCTTAACTAACAGTTGGTGATCCAGGCCCTAATAAGTGTGGACAAGATTCTCGGTTGAATATATTTGTGTTACGGAGGCTGTTTTGCCTTGACAATCTGTATAACGTAAAGGATGGAAGATTGAGGTTTAACATCGTCTGGACGATGAGAACACTGCAGATGAAGCACAAACTCATGTAGGACAAAGATGAGGAAGAAAACTGGTCATGTCCATTTCAAAGGAACTGTTCTGGAACTAAAGTTAACTGATTATGGAAATCACGGGGGAAATCTGGATGACCGGAGGGACTTTGATTCTAGTATATGGCCAATTAGACTTGGCTCTTCCAGCTTGAGTGCCCGCCTGCGGGTAAAAATGTTCAAATGTGTGTGAAATCTTATGGGACTTAACTGCTAAGGTCATCAGTACCTAAGCTTACGCACTACTTAACCTAAATTATCCTAAGGACAAACGCACACATCCATGCCCGAGGGAAGACTCGAACCTCCGCCGGGACCAGCCGCACAGTCGATGACCGCACCGCCTTAGACCGCTCGTCTAACCCTGCGCGCCTGCGAATAGCTGGGTGCCTATGGGCACAGAGGGGTGACGCACAGATGGGTGTGCCGGCCGAAGAGGCCGTGCGGTTCTAGGCGCTGCAGTCTGGAACCGCGCGACCGCTACGGTCGGAGGTTCGAATCCTGCCTCGGGCACGGATGTGTGTGATGTCCGTAGGTTAGTTAGGTTTAACTAGTTCTAAGTTCTAGGGGACTAATGACCTCAGAAGTTGAGTCCCATAGTGCTCAGAGCCATTTGAACGATTGGAACAGATGGGTGACGCAACGGCATTCCTGTATTTGAGCCGTAGTTTATGCGATGGTAATGCACTGGTTGGATGCATGCAGGCAGGGGTGACCATATGGCTACTGGCTCCTTATCTCGTTTACTGAATATGTATATCTTTCTACTGGTTTTAGTGGCTGTTTGCACTTTCGTTATCATTGTTGCTACTACTGCCCCATGGTCACTGAATGCACTTTCAGTGTGGACTTTCTCAAAGAGGTCAGTTCAGTGTGTTGCCATTTGATCTACTATATTACCCTTAAGAGTGGGATTCCAAACTATTTGTTCTTAGTAATTTTCTGAGAAGTCAATTAATATTTGTTTACAAGATGGTTTGTCACGCCCACCAGTTAAACGATATTATAATTACCCCAATCGACTGTTATATGACTAACGTCTCCTCTAATTATGCAGTATTATTGGGGAACATTTGTATTAGTGAGATGAGGTTTTCTCTAAAATTTACATCTGAAATTGAGTCGAGCTGTCGATAGAATGACCGAATCATACGCCTTTGTCCACCCTTAATATTGACCCTTGCCTAAACTGTCTCGGATGAAACTTCAATGTTTATCTCGTTAGAATTTGAGTTTATTGTCTACTACAGCAAATACGTAATTTCCATTTTCCACAAAACTGTCTTTTCAGTATACACTCAGATTCCCCCTACAAATATCACTGCTCTCAATTTCGTGTTTTAGCCAGCTGTCTGTACCCATAATAATGTGATTTCTAGGAGCGCTGCAAACCTGGCATTTTGTCGCCAATGCTTCGACAATCGATCACTAATATTTTAAATGTTTGACCTGTGTGGGATATTTCTTTGAGTCCTACATCACCACTTCGGTGTCACCTGCAGCTACCACTATCTGGGCTCGAAACATTGTATGCACCCCTCAAACATTCAGCTAGGAGAACCCTAATTTTCTCACCCCTTATTTTGCAAACCTCTAGTTCAAGCCTACCACTCGACTCAAAACCAGGGCGCACAATCAGTTCTGGAACAACGATGCAGATTATGAGCTTCGTTAGAATTCCGTGAGCAAGGCAAGCTTTCTGAATCTTTTATGTAACTGAAATAATTCAGGTATCACCTCAGAGCCAAGACAACATGTATAATTTGTTCCATTGTGCTCTAAAATCTGCAGCACGTTACATACTGTTCTCATAGTGGCAGCTGAAAATGCCGTTTCAACATGTTAAATGAAGCCCTCGGACAAACAAACTGATCGCACATGGTGAACCTTCTTATCCCTTTCTGTCATTTTTTTAAGAGACCATTATTTTCCTTACGTTCAGAGTGCCGAGGATTAACTGACGAAATCTTTTTGCTCTTGGTTTCCACAGACATGGGACACAGCAGGCCCTCCAAGAGACGAAGTGTGCCGCAACGCCTCAGTTTCAGTTTCAGTGGGAAACAGCATCTCAAACGTGTTGATTTTCTGGAATGGACATAAAATTCTTCCTTTTGCCTTCCTCTCATGTACAGAGCCCAAGACCTACCACTGACGTGACACTTACAGCCGAGTCAACCAGTAGTGGTGGCGCCTTTATTTACTGGTGAGGATACCGTATCCAGGGAGAGTATAGTTGTATTAAAATGTAAAACGAATTACACTTGGTGAAACGAATGTTCGATAACTTTAAGTGTCGATGACTGCATCCTAATGCGCATAAACAAGAGAAGACTTTGATAGTGACAGATTATACCATTAGTGGTAAACTTCTACGTCGTACCACAGCGTCTAAATATTTAGGGTTAATAGTACGCAGCAATATGAACAGGTAGAATCAGTAGGGCGGAAAAAGTATGTAAGAGTTAGACTTATCAGGAAAGTACTTGGGCTCGAACAAACGGATCTGTATGAACGTTTGGTTACAGGACCATTATGCACCTCTGAATGTGCTGGTGGGTGTCGTTTTTCTGCAAAACTCTGCAGTCATGCTCTAGATATCACTGTAGATGTAATTGTAGACGCCATACGCAATGCAGCAATCTTAACTATAAATGTAAATGCGGAATGTCAATAAAATGCTCCGAGCAATACGAATGACTGCAAAACGCACAGTGAAGAAATGCAAGTTGGTCGCATAGCGTATTTGCACATTCTATATCAGTGTTGAACGCCACGCCAATGACACTTTTGAAGTTGTTCACTGGTTCACCAATATCGTAGCCAGCGTTCTGCCACGCACAACGAGGCATTGGTCTGTATACTCCCGCAGATAACTGATTGTAAATGACAGAATGCATATTCATGATAAAGAATCTGTCGTGCAATTTCGGCTGCATATTACTGGAACGTAGTTTAATGAAGTCTGTTATTCTCTTGGCATATATTTTGTATTGCCTGAAGAAATACACATCCAGAGGTTGTGCATATTTTGTAGTTTTAGATTTTTAAATCTACATGTTTCTGCCAGATGCTTCCAGTAGTACTCGTTCATCCTTATGTCCAGACCAGGAGTCACAAAGTACTAATGACTTTCTCGACAAATGTGGATTCAAAACTGACAGAAAAAACGTCTTCAGATGTTGTTTCGCCATCTTCCCACTCACACTTGCATCGACGACGACATTTGGAGGGCACCGCGTTTCTATTTCCCTTGACACGCGGGGTCCAAACTTTCCACTGGATTCTTGGAAGCAAATATAGAGTTTGTCTGCCAATCGTCCGTCCATTGATATAGCAACTATGTGTTGCACAGTTAACTGATTGCAACATCGCGACAGTGTTTCTCTCCCCTTTCATGGATAGTGTTCTGTCAAAAGAAAGCTCATAGTTGAACTGACTCTGATCACAGTTCCATACAGAACTAATATCGATGTTTTCTCTCGTGATATGCTCATTGACGTCAGAAACAAACGTTTGAGCTCTTTCAATCAGCTCTTCTTCGTCATCCTTATCTTTTCGTGCTTGGAGCATAGTGATACGGCGTGATGTTATCCTAAACTCCTTTTTCAAATTAGTAATAAATCCTAGTGAAGCCGTAAAGTTTGTACACCCGAGATTTCTGGCTACGTCCAATGCCCAATGTTGTAAATGCCAATAATGAACGGCGGAACCGCATTCTCACGCTTCATCGAATTTCGCCATTACACGCTCCTTGATGGTCTTGAACAGTAGTGTATTATTTCCTTTGAAAACTGTATTTCCTTCTCTTTTCTTTGCCACGTAATCCAGTATGTTTTTAATATTCCTTTTAGACTTCAATTTAGCGTATCTTTTCAGAAGCTTGTCGCATGTGTCGAAACCTCTTACGTAATAATCATAGTACATGTTTTCCAATGTGTTGTCATCAAACGCCGTGATGATACTTGCAAATTTAACCTTCTTATTAGGAGACGGTTGGTATTCTCTGTCACTGTTTACATCGCCTCTTCCCGCACTTGCCGTAGCACTACCGTTTGCAATGAGTTGTTCGTCATTATCATCCCTATCATCATAATTATGTGTTAGTGTTACAACAGTATCTGTTTCTAACTTATGCTTATATTTCTGCACTATAATAGATACCAGAAAACATGCGAATTATTCGTCTTCTACACCAATACCATCTTCACGAAGAAGGGTTCTTCGTAACTTCATCTCAACGAATCGCAATACATTAGCAGGATTGATTACCAATCGCCGAGCCATCTGACGCTTCAATACACAAATCACAAAACGCAACTTCAGAGGCACACTGCACCGTCCCTACTGGTCCCGACTGGCGTACCGGCACATCAGTGAGCAATGCGGCATGGCATACGCAGAGGCCTCTAACGGACGACTGCAGAGTTTTGCAGATGCGGGAGTATCACTAGTGCCATAAGAGACCTTTAAATTATTTCTCACACGATTTTGGTGTATTTGTGTTTGTTCGAGCCCAAGTACTTTCCTGGTTGGTAAGAGTTAGACTTATTGGCAAGATTCTAGGACATGATGTGCATCGGTTAATGAAACTGTTTACAACACTCTAATGCTAATGGTTTGGTGTACTGCACCAGTTGTTGACATCTACACGAAGTATACTTCACGAAATGTGCCAAAGGCATTCAGAGACGCCGAGCTGACACTGTAACATTTGGTATAGCCTATACACAGGGTGGGGCAAATAAGTGGCCTTGAGAACAAGTCCAGGTGGACTATTCGTCCACATAGTCGCCGTGATATGCCGGTCTCTTGCGACAGGCGTCGGGTTGATTTGGTAGGAATCTGAAGCATTTTCTGGTGAACTGCAGACACATTTTCTGGCGTGCAGGCACGTTTCGGAATGTTTTATTGACTTGTTCAAAACAAATTATGTCTGACGCCATTTCCGGTCTAAGCGTTGCATGACACTCTTTGACCTTTAATACCATTGAACTTCTCGGCAAACAACCGACCACACCGTTTCCACCGGTCTGTTGTCACATAACCTTCCCCAACGAACACCCCTTACTCTACTGTGAGTACCATCGTCCCCTTTGCACTGCTTCACTCGCACTGACACAGCATGCACTACGTTCTGAACCGGTGTGAATCACGTAACTAGCGTACACGTGGTGTGCGCGTCACGGAGTGTGGTTATATGCGTACATTCACATCCAATTGTATCCACTCGTCCGGGACACTTTTATTCGCCCCATCCTGCACGGAGGAAGGGTGCTATTGTTCTCGCTAAACCCTTTTGGCTTGTGATTGGAGTAGATTGTGCATCAATTCAATTGCTTCCACCATAAATGCTACGTAGAGATGCTGAGAACACAGTGTGTGTGTGTGTGTGTGTGAGAGAGAGAGAGAGAGAGAGAGAGAGAGATAGAGAGAGAGAGAGAAATGGGAAGGGTGCATGCTATGACACACACACACACACACACACACACACACACACACACACAGTCATTTTCCCCTCCCTCCGCACACGAATCGAATTATACACAGAGTGGCTAATATTGTTACCAAGTAACCTCTGTCATACTCTGCACCATGGCTCGCAGAATGTGTTTAGACTTACATATTAGGCGACGTATTTGTGCCAAAGCTCAGTCCACTGATCTTTTGAATCAAACTAAGCTTAACATTTATACCAGACGGACTGATGACCATGGACAATTCTTTTTGTTTCTAGAGCCAATGGATTATCAGGAACTGGACGCTACATTCTGTACTCGAACTGAAGGTCAGTTTCCGGAGATGAACTTGAGTGTGGCCCAGTAGGACTCCACATCTGCTTCTACATGCATATTATGTAAATATCTTTGATGTGCGTGGCAGAGGGTACTTAGTATGGTACCCCATGTTCCCGTTCCAATCGTGTATGGAGCGCGAGAAGAATGATTGCTTAAATGCCTCTGTGCGAGATGTAATTAGCCTAATTTTGTCTTCAAGGTCCCTATGGGAGCCATGTGTAAGGGGCTCAAGATCATCTCTAGACTTACCTTTTAATACTGATTCCTGAAATTTTTGAAGTAGATTTTCACGGAATAATATGTGTGTATCTTCAATAATCTGCCAATTCAAGTTTTTCAACATTTTCGTGACGCTCTACCGTGGATCATTAAAACTTGTGATCATTCGTGCCGCCCTTCTTTGTACTCGTTCAATAATCCCTGTTAGTCCTATTTGGTATGGGTCCCACACACTTGAGCCATAAGCTAGGATGAGTCACACGAGTGTTTTGAAGTAATATCCTTTGTAGACTGATTAAATTTCCCGAGGACTTTACCAATGAACCGAAGTCTGCCACCTGCTTTATTTACGACTGACCGTATCTGATCGTTCCATTCCCTACACCTAAAAGTTGTTAAACGTATTTGTATTACCTAACCGGTTCTAACTGTGACTCAGTAATATTGTAGTCATAGGATGCTACGATTTCTCCCTTTGTGAAGAGCAAAAGTTTCATATTTCACAACATTTAAAGCAAATTGCCAACCTTTGCACCAGTTTGAAACCTTATCTAGATCTGACTGAATATTTGTGGAGCTTTTTTCTGGCAGTACTTTATTATAGACACCTGCATCATAAGCGAAAAGTCAGAGATTACTATTAATAATTTGTGCAAGGTCATTAATATACAACATGATCATCAAGGGTCCCAACAAACTTCTCTGGTGCACACCAGAAGTTGCTTCTACGCCTATAGATGACTTCCTATTCAAGATAACATGCTGTGTGCTCCCTGACAAGAAATTCTCAATCCAGACACAAATTTTGCTTGATATCTCATACACTCGTACTTTTGATAATAAGCGTAGATTAGGCACTGAGTCAAATGCTTTTCGGAAATGGAGAAATACTACGTCTACCTGACTTCCCTGATCCATGACTTTCCGGATGTCATGTGAGAAATGTGCAAATACGGTTTCACATGATCGATGTTTTCGAAATCCATGCATGTTGGCATGGTGTACGTAATGCTATTGCGACTTGTTATTTCGGGCTCTGAGGAGGAAACACTAGGCCGTAATAGTGTCAGATTAACTAATAGGATCTTATCTGCTGTCACTCCGGTCTAAAAGTGCAATTTACCTGGTGCTCATTCGAGCTACCACAGTTGTTGGAGACTTCATCACTTGTTGGCCGCAAAAGGACGTTTTTGCAACACCATTCTACTTCCGTGTTAACACCTGCGAGCACCTGAACAGCGTACCATCATCATTGAATTGAAAGGCGAGATGGCCGACACTCATTCCTATGAATTTTTTCTTGTTGGGTCCCATGAAATCGTTAGTGAATGAAACCTCAGTAGGAACTGGTTGATAATTTTCGTCCTTTCTATCTCATTTGACATCACAGAGCTAGGGTATCTCAGAAACTGCGGCGAAATTTTATGTGTCTTTTGTAATGTATGTATCAGAACAGCGGCCGCCACTTTGAACAGTTGCTAGGACCTTAAGCTGTTGCTAAAAGGTGAAGGGTGTTTATTTCAATAAAATATAAATATTCGTTTCCGAAAATTAGTTCCTCATCTCAATGTACTCAGTTTAGGACCTCTGCTAAGTTTGATTTTAAAAGTTTGGGTACTCTCTCTGTGAAATTGTAGTATCAGTACACAACGCTGCTGGGACACGTTTCAGCCAGACAAGATCACCCAAGTGCGGACGTAAGATGACAATGCGTAATTGTGCACAGTAGTGACATAAAATTTGTTTATAATAAAGTAACAATATTGTCGAAATATTAGCAAGTGCGCTATAGTGACAATTTCCATAAATGAAATTTCAGGTGAGATTACAAATAAACTCAGTGTCTCGCAGTGTAAATGTCTTAAATGTACTTACCCCATGAACCAAAGGACGGCATAGACGACAGCTTGGTTTCTTAGGGGCAGCGTGAACGTGAAGACCAGCATGCTCACAAAGATGGCTACAACCATAACCACCGCGGTTTCCCTGTTTAAAAGAATACTTAAGGTGATTCACAAGCAGACTGTAAACTATACTACATTGTACATGTATATGTATTTAGTTAACCTACTAGACGTATATACTGATAGATGTACTGCAGTTACTTGCATGGTGGTAAATCACCACGGATAGCTAGCTTATGATAGCACTGGAGTTGATTTGCCCTTAAAGTACGCAGGAAACCACTTTTAAAGTAAGAGTCTCTTCCACGAATTTATAGAAAGCATTTCGATGGTGTATTCCAGATATAGAGCCAAAGACACATTCTAGCAGTTTTATTTTCACTGAATATCTACGTAATCCACTTTTAGTGCAGATCTGTAAACACAAAGAAGACGTATTATCGCCTCGCAAAAATTCTCAAGAAGTCTACAGGGTAATGTGCGCAATCACAGTCATTTCAGAATGACACTGTGTCTGCTGAAACAGAACGATACCAGATAGGATTATAGTGCCTCACCTAAATTTTTGTTTGTTGTGGCTGCGCTAGGCCAAGAGAAGAAGGTAGAGGTTTACCTTCCCATTGTTAACTGAAAATGTACCATATTTACGAAGGCCATATTTTCTGGTAACTTGACGGACAGTAGCTATAACAGTTCTGTAACAACTGTAGTGTTTTCAATGGGAGGTTTCTGATTCGAGTGCTCGTGTGGTTGCATGCGAGTGAGTCGTTGGAGTCGGGTGGAGGCAGTTAGAAATTTGAGCAAAGGTATTACACGGAATAGTACTGAACATGAAATGTGAGATTAATATAGGTGATGAATACAGCCGAGGGAACGTCATGAGAATATGAATATTAATTAGTAATATGGGTGATTAGATTTTTAAGGAAATACTGTGCTGATTCATTAGTGGCTCAAGTGCTTAAAGTCATCAACCGCGTGTGAATAATAAGAAACAGTAATTTTCACATACGATGTTTAGACTAAATTTTCGTGGTTTTCGTGGAGAATAATTCAGAACGATACTTGCCATAGTGAAAAAAACAGTGATGAGTATGAGAGCGAAATGCAACTGTTAGGATTCAAATGCATGTTAAATAAACAGTGACTGTATTTATGTATTTAGCTCGTGATCGCTATCGACTTTTTCAATTAAAATGAATAATGATCATATTATATCTAAATTAAAAAGAGAGACATGTTGTTGGTACTAGCCCAATGGTCTCCTTTTTACCTGTATGTGAACTCTGCCCTCAAATTAAATTAATTCCGATTGCCTTTAACCAAATTTTCGACCCATAATACTCATGAAATGTAGGTCGGAGTATCGGGGTATGGGTGAAGCTTACATGACGAGGATATTAGAGGCGGAATTCATAATTAGATCTAATGTTGATCTGTATGAAAAACGAGCACGTTCTTTTTCAAAACTGCCTTTACGGGATTTATGATATTGCAGTGCCTGTGACGTTCAGAAGTACGATGCAGTGTTCCTTCGGACATTCAAGCATTTATCTTCTGATAACGGGCAGACGACTTTCAATTAAAAGGTCTCCCCTGTTTTGGTCTGGACATGACGTGTGCTCGTGTAGCCTAGTGACAGTTCCGCTTGGGACGTGACAGCGACCGGAAGTGCCGGTACTTCGTCGTAGTCGTAGCGCTGCAAGCCATATTTATAGAAATTCTTGGAT
Source organism: Schistocerca piceifrons (assembly GCF_021461385.2). NCBI lineage: Eukaryota > Metazoa > Arthropoda > Insecta > Orthoptera > Acrididae > Schistocerca > Schistocerca piceifrons. The sequence goes on from NC_060149.1 coordinate 510,938,155, forward strand.
TGTGACCTATGATGTTCTCAGTGCTTCTTCACTACAGTCGTACACACGCGTATTAATTAACTCACAGCCGTCTCAGCCGCTCATATAGTGCAGTTATGGCTCCCAGTGTACCCCGTAAGAATACCCTGTGTTTTGCATTTGAGAAATCTTCTATGACTGTGCAACCGAGTTCTCTAGAAGTCCATGACTGGATAGTAGATATTATCGCCATCACGTCCGACCAGGTCCACACAGCATATTATGACATGGCGGAATACTGTTTCTTTGTGAAGTTTTTAGATCAGATACAACTGGAGAAAATTTTGGTGAATACCGGTGGGAAAGCAGAGTTCCGACATCGTGATCAGTCGGTGAGTACCGCTTCAATTACTAACGCATACATCGAATATAAACAAGTGCGAGTGTTCAATTTGCCACCTGAGGTTGAGAATTGTTTTCTTAGAGATGTCCTTGCCAAATACGGTGTCATCCGACAGATTAGAAATGAAAAATGGTCGAGCCGTCACAAACTCCAATGTTATAGTGGTGTTCGCTCAGTTGTCATGGCCATTAAAGTAGATATCTCAACCTATATAATGGTTTGCGGTAATTTTTTTAGGTTTTTTAAGGCTCATGTCATTTACGAAGGACAAGTAGACACTTGTTTTATCTGTAACAAGAGTGGCCATTTATGAGGCGCGTTTACGTACTTCGAAACAATCTGCAACAATGACCGAGATTATCATTGGCTGATGTCCTAACTTAAAATCAGACGCTTTCTGTGATTGACTTGCAACCAAGTGCGTCTGTGTCAGAGGACAACGATCTCGGTAAAGGCACCTTTCCACCCTTACCTCAGAAACCGTGACCAGTCCCCCCTTAGTCGCAGGCGTCGCATTATCTGTCGGTAACGAACGGCGCCGTACTAGTGACGGTAGTGGCTCCGGTGAGCAGGTCGTAAAAAATCAGACCGATAACGCGGAGACACGCGCCTCCACACAGGACACGCATATGTCGGACGGCTCAGTTACGAACCGCCAAATTCACATCGAAACTCCCGTCGCAGAAACTGTCAATACGAGTGCAGTCTAGTGTTTACAGCAATCCATTGCGATGCCGCTTCTCCACTTGCCACAGGGGTCAACACACAAGAGGCGGAGGTCAGTCAACTGACAATCGTAAACACAGAGGATGATGCACGCGGTGTAGAGCATAACATAAACACCCACCACCTCGGAACTGCTTCCAAACAACGCGAGGAACCGGAAAGCTGTATACAAACAGCCAGTGCGGCTCCAAACAAACACATTGAGCCTACTAAAGACGCTCCTTCGGACTTGCCGTCACCCGTTCCGAAACAAGGACTTTCACATACTGCTTACAGCCATGACTCGCTCCGCCGTCTTCTATGACACTTCGGACGACTCTACGACGGCAAAATAAAGTTAAACGAAATGACTCCGTGGCTAGAAGTAAGTCAAAAAGTAAAGTCTGCGCAAAAACTGGTACAAAACCTGCGGATGTAGGTTCGAAGTCCGACAGTGAGACGGGCTGGGCTTCCAACACTTCCCAACACCCACACGTCTCTGACGATCATGAGTCAAGCTTATAAGTTTTTGTCCTGAACAGTAATAGGGTTATGACAGATCTAAAATTAGCAATGCTCCGGCAGTTTATCTATGAGTCCGAAGCTGATATAGTTCTGTTACAGGAAGTGTTGTAAGGTGTCAGGCAAATCCAACACCTTCCATGAAAACCCTGACATGATAGCAAATCCGGCAATATGTCACATAGCTCCAAATAAATGCTGACATTAAATTAACCAAAGTAATACGATCAACGAGTGAGCAAATGGAATACCACAGACTAACACAAGAACGTCTAAATGCATGTCATACCTTCCCACCGTGAAACAGACGCAGTTCCGATGGGAGAAACGAGAACAGAAGCCGAGAGTAGAGCCGTGTAGGCTAAAAGGCCCTACGATAAGAGCGGGACAATAGGAGACACACATCGCAAGCCGACCGCCAAGAGGTCCATCCCCCAGCCCATGTTAAAAGAGCCCTCCAGAAGGACAGTATAGATCTTACACTAAAAGGGCCACACCAGCTGCAAGTTTTAGCGTGAGACTATACGTGTCTCTGTTATGTAGCAAACATTAAAAACATTGCCCCACCACAAAAAGTATAACATTTCTCACTGGATAGACGGAATTTTTGTAGGCGGAGCCTAAGGTTAACATTGAGACGCTGACTGGTCAGGTGAAAACACAGCCAGATACCTTTTTCTTAAACCAACTTCGGTAAACAGCAGTAAGGATAACTTCGAGAGAGTTGCTACCAAGACGGCGAGGTGTGTGGAGCTGCGCTGCCAGCCGCCCGTGACGCTGCCTAACCACCGACAAGGTAATGAACGCACGCGATGCCGCATAAGAGCGCATAAGGCTTCACTCAGAACTGCAGAAATCTCATCTGTTACATCCCCTTTTTATGTTATACTAGTGTCGATCGTCAATTAAACTTCGTGGTATTCACATTTGCTACTTGAAGTTAAAATCTAAAATGCGATGATTTTTCTGTTATATAGTTATTGAGAAGCCACATCAGCCACTGTAATTTACGACAAATTAAATAAGTAATTAAAGATGATTGAGGGTCACTGTAGACCATTTTTGGAAGTTGTCTTTTTTATGAAACTTAATTTAAACCTAGATTATAGATGTGATATGGCATAGGTCATCCTTCGATCCATTATAGAACTTGGAAACCCATTCAGGGAATATTCGTTCACGTTTTTGTTGAACGCAGTTGGTTTTTACCATCCTGTATTAAAACATTTCCTTTTATCAATACTACAATTTGTAAACAATGTTTTGTGAGTAGAATAAAAATTCCAATGGTAAACTTAACTGATTTTTCGAAGTTAAATTACCAGCTAACTAAAAATAGGAGAGCCTTGAACCCCTTCTACTAAATTTAGTTAGTATTAAGATTCTTTTACAGGGAGTGCAGTGGAGCTGACGCTGAAATCATTAAGTATTTGATTATATCATCGCTAGTCTCACTGAACTCTTCTGAACTCTACATGTCATGTATGGTCTGGCGTCTCCTTACCAGCAACAGGTCCCAGGTTCAAACTAGTCAATTCCCTAAAAAACACGCTCAGAGCGTCGTTGCGCGAAAGTGGTAGGGAGACACGACTTAGAACAAACAGACACCACGCAGAATGTTAGTGTGTCTATCTTAAGTTTTCATGTATCAGGATTTGCAACAATCGTAAACACTGCGCCGGACGAGGATACAGGTACGGCCATTCTATCACGAGACGGAATCCTAGTGAGCAATATCGAAATTTTGGACTCCGGTAGAGGCATAGCTTGCCAAATTTTTGGCGTCACCATCGTCAATATCTATGCTCCATCTGGAACGACTCTAAAATCAGAAAGAGCTAACTTAATTACTGTAGAGAACTACATGATCTGGTGCGTCACCTGCAGCTAAAGGATGCGTGAGATCTAAAATTTCCTGCCCTAGTAAAGTACACGTACCTCACCTCCACCGCATGTAGCCGTCAGATCGTTTGTGCAACTCTGAGAACATTTGCCAACATGTTCTGGACGCTGATGTCATTCCGGCTAGTTTCTCTGACCACTGCACCCTCTGTGTCAGGATAAATCTGGCCAAACAGCATACTAAATGGCATAGAATTCCGTGGAGCCGAAATGTTTCTACTCTCGCCGATGCCGCGCTACGAGATGTCATCTCCACGACATGGGCGGATTGTCTCAAGCAATGCTGCAGATATCCGAGCAAGATAGCCTGGTGGAATGTTGTGGTCAAACAGAAAATGCGATTACCATTAAAAAACCACAGTTGGCAACGGGCACAAGATGTCAAACGCACGATTGATTTTTACCAGACAGTTCTGCGAGAGTTGTATGCGACTATGTCGCCAACCAACAAGCAGCTGGCGACCATCAAACAAATGAAGGCGAAGCTTATTATCATAAAGCGAACGCAGCTTCAAGGACTGAAGATCAGATCTAAAGCAAAATCGCTTCAATAGGACAAACTTGCATCGCTGTATCACCTCATAAAACATCGTGCCAATCGCAAGCGAGCTTTTATCGGGGAGCTGGACACATGATGGACTCCGTTCGACCCGACAGAGTGATATTCTTACTGCAGTTACCGGTACTTCACGGATCTGTACTCGCAATGCGATACACATGGTGATGTCGGTGGCGAGATCGTGAGTACTCTGCCCCCCGTGGTCACGCCTGCGGAGAACTCGGCGGTCGTACACGATTTTGCTCCAGACGAAGACCTTGAACTGATTTCTGCCTCACCATCGAATAAATCCCCAGGCCCTTGTGGATTGCCACGGGAATTTTATGTGCGTTTCTGGCTCATAATCGGACACGCATTTACAGATGTTCTCATTGAAGTAATGCTAGGGAGTGACGTGCCGGCCGAAATGAAGGAAGGTCGAATTGTATTGTTACCAAAAAGCAAACACCGAAAAACCTTAGATAACGTCCGACCGGTTACTTTACTCAATTTTGATTACAAAACCTTTGCCAGAGCACTCAGCAGCAGATTGTCTCCATTAATGAAGGAAGTGATTAACAACCATCAATCATGGTCACACTATTATGACGCCCCTTTCGGAATATAGAGATGTAATAGCCATAGCGTCAGTTACTAACGTGAATCTTGCAGTGCTGTTTATCGACTTTTGCAAGGCATTTGACCGCGTCAGCTACGAGTACCCCGTACAGCTACTCCAGCCCCAACGACATCGGAGTGTTACTGCGCAACGACAGAGACGTATCAACCCTCAAGACCGCGGTAGACGAGTACTGTCTTGTTTTCGGTGCTAAAATCAACGCCGATAAATGCACCTTTGTCAACTTTCGGGGATTCGACGCAGTTATTGTACCTTGGGCGAAGCGTGTCGAAGCCCACAACACTCTGGGGATGATTATTGACAAATGCCCGCTAAAAATGAATGCAAAAAATTGGAAGCAGGTCACCAATAAAATGCAAGGGGCCATCTATGAAAACAATTGGCGGTACGTTGACATTCTCCAACGCATACGACTCCCAGCAGCTATATATTCAGTAAAGCGTACTATACGGCCCAAATATTTCCAGTCCCCAGGGTGCAGGCCAAACACAAAATCTCTAATAGATTTATCTGGCAAGGGCATCTGTTTAAAGTGAAATACACCACGCTGACGTCTTCCAGAAGGCCGGCGGACTCAATATGCCTGACATTAACCGAAAGTGTACGGCGATATATAGTAAACGAATCACCCACTTGTTGCACAAGGAACTTCTCAGCGTAACCAATTGGCTCCTCCGAACCTTACAACCCACCGATATGAACCCACCCATTGATGCAGGTAAAATGCAATACAAACTACGACATGTCAAGTAGTTTTTTCTTGAAGTAAGCGATATAGATGGAAACTATCTCACGCAGGATTTACCGACGACGCACCTGTTATTAAAAAGATGGACATCTCCAATGGTCCGGAATCCCATTAAACTTAAATACCCTAGTATTCATTGGAAAGCAGTTTGGGACAACATCAGTTTAACCGTCCACACTGCTGAGGTGGCATCCACATGGTATATAGTGGTAAACGATGTTATCCCCACTAATGAAAGGTTGCATAGAATCGGCTTGTGTGACAGTGATAAATGCGTCCACTGTGGTCTGGTCCACACATTACTCCATCGCTTCACTTATGGCGGTCATATCATTAACTGGAAATAGATGCAGCAGAGGCTGGGCCTGATAACCCGAAGCACCCCAGCCAGCCACTGCACCGAGATCCTGCTCTGACCGGACATGAAACATTTTCCCGCTATCAGGAACAACACCTTGATGTGGCTGTTAGGGCAGTGTGTGACATATACCATCGTCCACAATAGTGAAGATAATCTCATTAGTATCGAGGCTTATATGAGGACGGCACATTGGAAGATGAAACGTTACCCAAATGTCAGGACGATGTTTGGTAACATGTTAGACATAATTTTTGAAAAACAAGGCGTAGGGTAATTCTCGACATCGGTAAGGGCACAAATCACATACACGACGATGTATCGGTCAAAATACGCAACAAATGAGGGGATACACCTGTTCGCTGGATTGCTCCCAACCTCTCAACGGTGTTTATTAACTTCATTGTGACCATTTCCGTAATTTATGTTGCCTGTGCCAGTCTTTGTTATTAGTTTGTATGCTCGAAATGGCTTTCTGTGAACAGTTTGGACGGGTGTGAATCAATTGACAGAGCTACAATTCTAGTTAAGACAGTCAATTATATTTTATTTTTTTGTAATTCTCTTTAATATGTTTGCGTTTTAGTTCTATGTCTCTGTCTGTACTGAAGATGCTGTTGTCAGTTTACAATTTTTGTTATGTTTTATAGGCTTCGAAATGACACTAAGTATATCCAAATGTATTCTTTCGTCTAATGTAGGACATAATTTGTATGGAAACAGTTCCAATACTTCATTATTTTGTTTTTGTGCTTATGTTCTTCATATGGTTCTTTAATAGTAAAAAAAAAGCAAGCAAGAAGACCCGGGTTCGAGTCCCGACCGCGGCACAAATTTTAATTAAAAAAAAAAAAAACTGGTAAGGGTTCGAGTCCCGGTCCAGCACAAATTTTCGTTCTAGTCATTCCATTATACAGCTGAAGGTTGTCCACATTCGCGATATTGCGATTACATTTCGTGTATTCATGTGCGTTAGTATCACTTATTTACTTACACCAAGGATTCCCTAAATCCGGATGGCTGAAAGATGATCCCTACATTGGGAGAGACGAACATCATAATAAAATAAGTGAAATCAGAGCTCGCACGGAAAGATATGGGTGTGGAACAATAGAGAATTAGTGTGAAGATGATTCAATGAATCCTCTGCCAGCACTTAAGTGTGATTTGCAAAGTAACGATGTAGGTGTAAATGACTCACGACCCACCAGAATGCAGGCGCAGTGCCGTAAAGACGGCGCCAAATTATTTCACGACATTAACTGAAGGCACACTAAACCACGTGTTGTGATATCACGGCCATTTGTTGCACGCGTTGCTGTGCCATTCCAGCTCTTTAGCAGATAGTTGTTTCGTAAAGCATCGACAACACAAATATCTAATATTTTCAAGGGGTTATTTCGCCCCATTTCAGTTGTCCAGCTGTGATCGTGCCTATGGACGGTGGCTATATGTGAAGACACAAACATCGTCAGAAGGTTTGTTTGTGTGGTCACCTTCCGCAGTAGCTATTATAATTGTTATTATATTTCAGTCACAATCGTAGTTGGTGGCTTTTGATTCCAAGATAGATTTAGATGAATGGCCATCCAGTTGTTCTTTAGTAGACTGCTTCTCAACAAATGGTTCTCCACAACGATGTCAAGTGCCAAGGAATGCCTTATGATACAGTACCATTCATAAACACTCAGATTCCCGCAGTGGCCTGAAATTATCATACTCATTTATTCGTTTGATCGACAGGAATTCATAAGAATCATAAAAGATTCAATAGATGGGAGAATCTCTAGTCTGCCGAGAGCAAAAAAGAAAGAAAACAGTTTATATTACAAACTGTCGAAAGAAACAATTAAAATTGTATATAACTCGTAAAAAATATCTTTCTTAACCAATTCCCGTTTTGAGGCTTACAATAATCGAAAGATGAAAAATATACAGAATTTGAACACCACTTCCAACACCATTTCCAAGAAATATGAACACATGTGCAAATAGACTTTCTCAATTAACGGGTCATTCAACGTGGAAAAAAGTCAAAATAGTAACTGTTGCCAGAATATGTTTCTGTAGGTATTAATACCCCCCCCCCCAAATAAACCATCGACCTTGCCGTTGGTGGGGAGGCCTGCGTGCCTCAGCGATACAGATAGCCGTACCGTAGGTGTAACCACTACGGAGGGTATCTGTTGAGAGGCCAGACAAACGTGTTGTTCCTGAAGAGGGGCAGCAGAATTTTCGGTAGTTACAGGGGCAACAGTCTGGATGATTGACTGATCTGGCTTATAACATTAACCAAAACGGCCTTGCTGTGCTGGTACTGCGAACGGCTGAAAGGCAGGGGAAACTACAGCCGTAATTTTTCCCGAGGGCATGCAACTTTACTGTATGGTTAAATATTACGGAGGTAAAATGCTCCTCCATTCGGATCTCAGGAGGACATCGTTATCAGGACATAGAAAACCGGCGTTCTACGAATCGGAGCGTGAAATGTCAGATTCTCAATCGGCCACGTAGGTTAGAAAATTTAGAAAGGGAAATGGATAGGATAAAGTTAGATATAGTGGGAATTAGTGAAGTTCGGTGGCAGGAGGAACACGACTTCTGGTCAGATGAATACAGGGTTATAAATACTGGAATTCGATAGTAGGGAAAGGAAGAGAAGGAAAAATAGTAGGTGAATATGGACTGGGGGTCAGGAATGAAAGAGGAAGCTGCCTGATAGAATTTTGCACAGAGCATAACTTAATCATAGCTAACACTTGGTTTAAGAATCATGAAAAGAGGTTGTATACGTGGAAGAAGCCTGGAGACACTGGAAGATTTCAAATTGATTATGTAATGATAAGACAGAGATTTAGAAACCAGGTTTTAAATTGTAAGACATTTCCAGGGGCAGATGTGGATTCTGACCACAATTTATTGGTTATGAACTGTATATTAAAACAGAGGAAACTGCAAAACGGTATGAATGTAAGAAGATGAGACCTGGATAAACTGAAAGAACCAGAAGTTGTAGAGATTTCCAGAGAGAGCATTAGGGAACGATTGACAAATACAGGTGAAAGAAATACAGTAGAAGAAGAATGGATAGCTTTGGGAGATGAAATAGTGAAGGCTGCAGAGGATCAAGTAGGTAAAAAGACGAGGACTAGTAAAAATCCTTGGGTAACAGAAGACATTTAGAATTTAATTGATAAGACGAGAAAATATTAAAATATAGTAAATGAAGCAGGCGAAAAGGAATACAAATGCCTAAAAAATGATATCGTCAGGAAGTGTCAAATGGCTAAGTGAGGATGGCTAGAAGACAAATGTAAGGACGTAGAGGCCTATATCACTAGGAGTAAGATACATACTGTCTACAGGAAAATTAAAGAGACTTTCGGAGAAAAGATAACCACCTCTATGAATATCAAAAACTCAGATAGAAAACCAGATCCAAGCAAAGACGGGAAAGCAGAAAGATGGAAGGAGTGTATAGAGAGTCTATACAAGGGCGATGTACTTGAGGACAATTTTATGGAAATGGAAGACGACGTAGATGAGTATGAGTTGGGAGATATACTGCGTGAAGAATTTGACAAAGCACTGAAAGACCTAAGGAAAAAAAGGGCCCAGGAATAGACAACATACCATTAGAGCTACTTATAGCCTTGGGAGAGCCACCCATGACAAAACTGTACCATCTAGTAAGAAAGCTGTATGAGACAGGCGAAATACCCTCAGACTTCAAGAAGAATATAATAATTCCAATTCCAAAGAAAGCAGATGTCGCCATGTGTGAAAATTACCGAACTATCAGTTTAATAAGTCATGACTGCAAAATACTAACACGAATTCTTTACAGACGAATGGAAAAACTGGTAGAAACCGAACCTGGGGAAGATCAGTTTGGATTCCGTAGAAATGTTGGAACACGCGAGGCAATACTGACCCTACGACTTATCTTAGAAGACAGATTAAGGAGAGGCAAACCTACATTTCTAGCATTTGTAGTCTTGGAGAAACCTTTTGACAATGTTGACTGGATACTCTCTTTAAAATTCTGTATGTGGTAGGGATAAAATACAGAGAGCGAAAGGCTATTTACAACTTGACAGAAACCAGATGGCAGTTATAAGAATTGAGGAGCATGAAAGGAGAGCAGTGGTTGAGAAAAGAGTGATACAGGGCTTTAGTCTATCCTCGATGTTATTCACTCTGCATACGGAGCAAGCAGTAAAGGAAACCAAAGAAAAATTTGGAGTAGGGTTTAAAACCCATGAAGAAGAAATAAAAACGTAGAGGTTTGTCGATGACATTGTAATTCTGTAATAGACAGCAAAGGACTTGGACGAGCATTTGAACGGAATGGACAGTGTCTTGAAAGGAGGATATAAGATGAGCATCAACAAAAGCAAAACGAGGATAATGGAATGTGGTCGAATGAAGTCAGGTGATGCTGAGAGAATTAGATTAGGAAATGAGAGACTTGAAGTAGTAGATGAGTTTTGCGATTTGAGGAGTAAAATAGCTGATGATGGTCGAAATAGAGAGGACATAAAATGTAGTCCAGCTATGGCAAGGAAAGAGTTTCTGAAGAAGATAAATTTGTTAAGATGGAGTATAGATTTAAGCGTCAGGAAGTCTTTTCTGAAAGTATTTGTATGGAGTGTAGCCATGTATGGAAGTGAAACATGGACAATAAATAGTTTAGACAAGAAGAGAAGAGAAGCTTCGAAATGTGGTGTTACAGAAGAATGCTGAAGATTAGATGGGTAGATCACGTAACCAATGAGAAGGTACTGAATAGAATTGGGGAGAAGAGGAAATTGTAGTACAACGTGACTAAAAGAAGGGACAATTTGGTAGGACACGTTTTGAGACACCAAGGGATCACCAGTTTAGTACTGGAGGGAATCATAGAGGGTATAAACCGTAGAGGTACACCAAGAGATGAATACACTAAGCAGATACAGAAGAACGTAGGTTGCAGTAGTAACTCGGAGATGAAGAAGCTTGCACAGGATAAGATAGCATGAAGAGCTGCAACAAACCAGTCTCTGGACTCAAGACCACAACATCAGGTATTAATGACGTATTTTACCGTTGGCAACCTGGACGAGGGGGAAAATTCATTGCTCGTTTCTTGTTATACTCTCCTTCCTACTGAACCTTTTGGATGACTTCAAATTTCTGTCAATTTTACACATAAATGAGGATGCTGATTTCACATTGCTGCGGGAACCCCTGTATTCCCGAAACGAATTCTGTTATATTGCATTCTGTTTAATTTGAAATTTGACTGAGAGGTGTTTTGTGAAACTATCTGCTGTGGTAAAAATGTATTGTGATTCATCTAAATTTACACAAGTATCAAAACGCATCAAGTATGATTATACGTTGAATCAGCAACTATACAACAGCTATCGCGGTATGTCATAAAGGAAAGCACTAGAAGGGCTGACTGGTGGTGTATAGATTGATGAAAGAAAAATTAACTACTTGGTGTTCGAATCTTCCTGGCAGATGAAAAGTGTGTACCGGACTGGGACTCGAACCCTGGACCTTTACCTTTAACAGGCAAGTGCTCTGGACTACTAAAGCACGACTCACGACCCTTTGTCATAGCTTTACTTCCGTCAGTACCTCATCTCCCACCTTCCAAACTTCACAGAGTTTCTACTGCGAAACTTGCAGTAGAACTTCTGTGAAATTTGGTAGGGTTGGAAATGAGGTTCTGGCGGAAGTAAAGCTGTGAGGACGGGTCGTGAGTCGTGATTGGGTAGCTTAGCTGGCAGAGCACTTGCGCACGAAAGGCAGAGGTCCCAGATTCAAGTCCAGTCCGGCTCAAAGTTTTAGTCAGACAGGAAGTTTCATATCAGTGCATACTTAGCTACAGAGGAAACATTCATTCTCGACTTTTGGTTTGTTAACGGTGCTACCACTCTTGTTTTCAGTAAGAACCAGCTGGCAGTCTTTGTTGGAAGAGTAACGCAGTCGTCATTCAGAACTCAAATTATCAACAACAAGAAGAAGAAAAAGCTTATGGTAATCGAATGTGAGACTCAGGTACCACTCAATGTTCCAATCTGGGTCCAGAAAAACTAATGCGTTCATCAAACAAGGAGTAAGTATGATAAAATGTCATTCTTCCTGCACAAGTAAAGTATACTTTCGGTTTCCTGCTAACCTACTGTATGAAGAACGTATTACGATACTTTGGAAATTCTACCAGTAACAATCAAGTAGGGGCCCTTGGCTAACGTCTGTGCAGCCACGTGTAGGATTCGGCTTTGTGTCTGATTAGTTCCCCAGCAATGATGCAGAACGAAAAAATTCTGAGACTACTGATGCTAACGAAAGACTGAAAATAAAATTTAAATACCATCAGCTGAAAAGCCAAGGAGAGACACAGAAGTGCAGCTTGGTGTGGCGTCTACCTTTTGGGATGCGAAACCTAGGAACACCGCCGTAATATTATAGAACCTGCTGCAGCACGGAAATGCACGGTCACCACTTGCATCAAGTTCGAACTACAATGTGCCGCCATTGCTATCCTTCCAGATCCAAAGAGTTGAAGAAGAGAAAACGATGCTGAGGTGCTGAGGGCCCAAGACTAACCCTGCAGGATACCTTTCACATAGTCGAAACTGAAAGGCCAGGTGTTCGTATTTCAAGAGCCTTACTGTAGTTATGGTGTCACCACATATCACACTGTGTCTTGTCTGCTACTCTACGTCGGCGGATTCTCTCGATCTCTATCGAGTGAGGTGGCCTGACTATGCCCAACATAATGCTAAAGCTTCTGCATGCAGCATGCCACACTGACGAATATGCAGATAGTATCACCAGCTGTACGATGGAACTTATTCCAATAACAGAAATATGTGCTAGTTGACAATAGTTTTATGGACATTAGGCTTGTTCTAAGGCATGTTCTGTATCTAAACTTTGCCGGCCGAAGTGGCCGCGCGGTTCTGGCGCTGCAGTCTGGAACCGCGAAACCGCTACGGTCGCAGGTTCGAATCCTGCCTCGGGCATGGATGTGTGTGATGTCCTTAGGTTAGTTAGGTTTAACTAGTTCTAAGTTCTAGGGGACTAATGACCTCAGCAGTTGAGTCCCATAGTGCTCAGAGCCATTTGAACCATTTTCTATCTAAACTTTCATCTCCAACTACGGGAGACATCCGTAGACGCTGCAAGTTAGTTAATTTTCAAATTCAAACTTTAGCAACTGGAAACTGCCGAATTGTATCGTCGTTGGGGGAACGTAAGGAAACGCAGAAAGGCTTGGAAAGCGTTTTCGCTTGGTGTAATGAATGGCAGTTTTCCTTGGATGTAAATAAACGTAAGAAAATTGCTACAACAAAGAGAAAGAGCATGTTAGTTTCTGATTACAAGATTAGGGATGAACATCTTGAGCACGACACATCGTGAAAGTATTTAGGGGCAATACAAAGAAAGGGATGTGCTATGAAATGGGACGATCGCGTAAAATGAGTACTACAGAAATCGAATGGAATGAGCAAACTGGTAACTTGCCTATGGGGAATACCTCAACGCTGTTGTAACGAATTTCTGCATGAAGAAATTTGAAAAAGTAGTCCTTTAGACGGCCAAGAAGAAGCCCACTTTTTGGTTTCGTCTCTTTGATGACGCTTTCGTCTCATGGACTCATCGAGAAAATAAACTATCCAAATTTCTAAATTTTCTTAGTGAATGAGTTCTAAAAGAAGTTCTCAATGGAAAAAGAGAAAAAGAGACAAATTTCACTTTTGGATGTACTATCACGCTCAAAAGCATCCGAACGACTTGAATTGCATTCCGCCTGATTTGCATGCAAGGAATATAACGTGACTTGCTTGCACGTATTCTATCCTCTTTAGAGACCACCGGAGAACATTTCTCTGTATGGCAATCGGATCAGATGCAAATTAATGCCATGGCAATGCAAATATCAGGAAACACATTACAAGAGGCCTCTAAACTCAAATTTATTACAATAAACGACACTTCTAGAAAACAAGTTTCACCTTTCAGTTACATGACAATAATTTTTGTGCTGGAATGGAGCCCGGGTCTCCAATCCAGCAGTTATTGCCTTTTTTAACCAACAACAAAATATCTTGGATAAGGTTTCAGTCACAAGTAACAAAGTATGTGAATATTTAAACTTGAAACAATGTGACGTAAAGCTTGTATTGGGTGGCGATTCGAAGCCAGCACCTAATCGACTGTTAACTAAACACAGTCAAAAGCAGGCTAACGATATTTTTCATCAGTAGCTAGATGACTGAAACAGAAATGACGAGACGAAAAAGTATAACCTTACCGGAATTCGAAACTGGCACCTATCACTTTTGTTTTCTAGCCACGATTATACGTTAAATACCAGGCTATTCACCAGCAGAGAGATGTGCGCACATTTAAACTGGAAATAACGTGACGAAAAGTTCTGTGTTGACTGGGAGTAGAACCCGCACATATCGTCGTCGTTGACTACTCACGATGAGACGATATTCACCAGTAACTGGGAGTGGTATATTTGAATCTGGAATGATATAAAAATAAGTTCTGCGTTGCACTGGGAGCCAAAACAAGCACCAGTTGTTGTTGTTGACAATGCACGGGGAGGTGTTAAAAATCGTTATTATTTTTCATCCGGCCAGGGTGGCCGAGCGGTTCTAGGCGCTACAGTCTGGAACCGCGCGACCGCTACGGTCGCAGGTTCGAATCCTGCCTCGCGCATGGATGTGTGTGATGTCCTTAGGTTAGTTAGTTTTAAGTAGCTCTAAATTCTAGGGGACTGATGACCTCAGACGCTAAGTCCGATAGTGCTCGAGCCATTTTATTATTTTTCAGCTATAGTTTGCTTGTGCAGGACTAGGATTCCATCTAGACATGAGCTTTTCGTGGAGACCTTGAAGAATTTGGACCCTTGAAGAAACACTGAAACGATGGAACTGTATCATCCCGAAGAGGTCAAATCCCATGAAAGGTAAATCTGAATTTTAATACCAATCCAGGACCAATATTTCAAAACCTCGAGTTCAAATACAACAAGAAATAATTGCCCTGTGACATTACACGACGATTCGTCCATAAATGAAACAAAATTTCTGGTCCAAGAAACCTTGATTCGACTTCTGTCTCTCTCATGACCCAGCCTACACTGACTCTCCTCCAGTCGATAACCAAGGGACGTAATGTTTAAGGTGGATTTGGAACCACAGCGCAAACCTACGTTGTTCAGTTGGCGTTATCACAGGTGAGGAGTGTCTGTTCCTGCTTGTTAAAATAGCTAGCCTGACGTGAGACTCGAATGCAACCCTTAAGCACGAAAAGCATCTCTGCAAGTAAATATAGCGCTAGTTTACTGTTTTCTGTCGTATCAAAAGATGGTCCACACTGGACTTTGACACCCTGAAGTGATATACAGGCCTATCAAAACAGTTTCCTTGTTTTGCCACATCGCCATTCATCGCTGCCTCGGATACCCAAAGAGTACTTCGACTTGATTTTGTAATCACTGAAACAAAATCATGTAACAGACATCTGCACGAACTGGCAGCACGGTACGACGCGAAAATTTCTACAGGAAATATTGCTGTGGTGGTGCTGTGGTGCTGTATGTAATAGTGTCTAGTGTAAAACGTGGTGCAGTATAGATGCAAAGCCGAAATATGGAGGGCATTGATGTCGTTACTTTGTAAAAGGCATTTCTTCTGATACAATTGTGTAGGCGTTGTCATCATGGTTTCTGCAGCATGACACATGAAGAATACTGTATTCGGTTCTAGGCGCTCCAGTCCGGAGCCGCGCTGCTGCTACGGTCGCAGGTTCGAATCCTGCCTCGGGCATGGATGTGTGTGATGTCCTTAGGTTAGTTAGGTTTAATTAGTTCTAAGTTCTAGGGGACTGATGACTACAACAGTTGAGTCCCATAGTGCTCAGAGCCATTTGAACCAATACTGTATTACGTTTTTACCATTGTAGATAAAATCTTCCTGAAAAAAGTAGATTGGTGTATAAGTTCTTGGTGTTTTTTTTGTGTTTTATCACATGGTGCATGAGTTCTTGGTGATTTTGTTTGGTGTTTTATCACACAGGTAAGCATATATAACAATTTTATTTAAGGTTCTGTAATTGTTCTTGCGTGACTTATTGAATATTGTACAGTTGAAGGTTATATGAGACATTGTTTCATTATTAAACTTTTTTTCCATTCCACACTCCGTTTTCTAACACTTGGGACATTTTGTTCTCCTTCGTTTTAAAGGAGAGCTGCAGGCAGCGGAGGCAGCTAGAAATATTTTTGTCATGTTTGGAGTAAGTGTATCGAAAAAAATCACGACACAACCTACGTTTCTCCTTTCAATTACGATCCTGTCGACGTGAATTATTTGACACATTCAAGAAGACCAATGGGAGCATGATGAAGGGAATTTTTACTGTTTACTACTAGGATCCACCCTGTTATTGACAAATGTGATCAACTGCGACCATTTAACCTTGGTGAGACAGTTCCTTTCAATAGGCAATGTTGGGCGAAAAAGAAGGAAAGATTATTATAGTTAAGCACTACGTCGACGACGAAGTCATTACAGACGAAGCAGAAGCTACAATTGGCAACGAAGGAGGAGGAGGATATCGACTGTATCTTTCAAAGGAAAGATTCCAGTAAATACTAAGGAAATCACAGAGAACATAAAACAGGATAACCAGACGGGAATTTGAATTACTGTTGTAGCGTCGCAAGTTTGTTCCGAGCGCACGTTTGTTTTAGAATGCTTGTAACTTCGGGGGCTGACATCTGCCGGCCTAACCGGGAGACACACCATCTGTCACTACCTGCCGTGGGAAAGCTATCCAATGTCTCTTACTGCACGCGTACATTCACCACCTATAAGAACCTAAATAAATGATATTAAATATTATTCAATCATTTTCAAAATCGATATACTGCCTTTTGACATTCAGGAGAAGTTTGTATCCAAATTTCAGCTTTATAACAATCATAGTTTCAGAGATATAAAATCGCTAAAAAAGTAAAAAACCAACACTTAGGAAACTAAATTCAGTTAGGAAATATAATAGTTTATCCTTTGGTATTATCTGAAAATATAAACAGAACTCGCAGGGTGCAGAAATAATTAATTGAGGTTTTCATATTAAAACTTTATGTTTCGTAATATAAAAATCGGACAAAATTATTATAGGTGTCTAAGATTGTTGTGGGAGTATATGTGAATGAATGAGAGTGTGTACGTGAGACATTCGTCGAATTTTAATGTTGCATTATATACCGCCTTAAGAAACCTGCAAGAGTTAATGCAAGCCTGTCGTGGGAAAATGTTCATAGGGAGTTTACCCACTTCGCTGATGACATATTTCTAGGTGTGATTGCTATTGTAACAGAATAGCCAGAAAGTCAGCTGAAGTATTATCTCTGTCTAAAGAAATTTTCAGATTTGTTGCCTTTTCGTTTTCATTTATTAAACATAACTTTAATATTTGCACATCAGAATGACCGAGATGCGTCTGTATGAAAGGATTGGTGCAGGCCAGTTTTGGCGCGAGTATGATCATGAGCAAGCATTCTGATTGGCAGCGAGTATGGTAAGCCAATCAGAATTGAGACGGTTCCTACTCGTTACCTGAGAGTTATACTGGGAATGAGGCGACAAGAAGGAGTCTCTCGCTAGCTTTGAATGCAGACGGTCATGTTACTAGTGCGAGTCACAATAATGTGTAACATGAAGGAATACTGAGTTCCTTGCGTTTGATACGTGTCGTGACTAACGCTGATGTAGTTACGGACAGTTATGTGAAGTTTGGAAGTTTTAGAATTGTATTGTTGGAATGATATTGGCGTGTGAAAATTTGGTCTTCATAGTATCCGCGTGGCATGTTTCAGCATTCAACCATTGAGCATTTTTGGCGAGCAATTTCTTTTTTCAAATCCACCAGAAGGACCGAACGTAATAACCCATGTTAGTGGTGAAATTAATGAATGTGGAAATGTTGTTTAACTCGGGTCGGATTTGGACAGATTTCTGAATGCTGTGCGTGCGAAATGAGTGTATGAATTGTGAACTTGACGAAAATAACCAATAGTTTAAATGTAGACTGAATAGTACCGTTTCTTTGGTTATAAGAACAAATTAACATCTTTGTGTGGAAATTTCGGACATTATTTTCCAGAAGCCAATCCCTTATCTTACTGCCCGATAAAGTTTTTATTGACAGTTTTCCTGCAGAACTTTATTTCATTACTAGAGTTGTGCGACCTCAGTAACTGTAGATATTAGATGGTGTTTCTTATCAACGCTGCCTTTACATCATCTTGTAAGTATCTACGTTGCCGAGTGAAGGGACATCGAGCAGACGCCGTTCTGAGGTAGGTGAATTTCTAATTTGCAGCCTGCACAGCACACGGAATTTCAAATCCCGCCAAGACGCACTGTGCGTTAACTTCATAAAATGAAAATAATGGTCGGCCCTAGCAAAAAATATTTGCATCAAAGGTCAGTGTGAGTACACATATTGGTGGCGCTAGGAAGGTGTATTATGTTATGAACTACATCCCGGAGCTGTGCCCGTCTCAGCTGGCATCTGTTGCTAATAATAAAGACGCCTTGCGGTGGCCATATAATAAAAACGAACAACGAAACGACATAAGGTGTTGCTACTGAACGAGAACACTTGTCTACACCCTTCTTATTTCACAAAAGAACCTATGCTGGAACTTGACTGGAAAGCTATCCCTATCACACATCTCTTCTAACTTAGCACCCTTAAATGTTTACCTTTCTTGCTCCTTATCGAACAATTCTCAAGAAAATTTCTTTGTGGAAGAATATGCACTCTAAACTTGGATTGACGTTATCTTAATCTCCTCAGGAATAGCTTTCTACAAGTAGAGAATCCAAAAACTTCTGTGCATCATAAGACTTCTTTATTTAATGTGAGAGAATATATTTTTGAAGATTAATTTCTATCTTTAGTTTTTCTGTTATCTAATAAACAAAAGAGAAGTAGTATAAAATCTGTTCAATAGACAGACGAGAAACATTATAGAATTATGAAGAGTTCTAGTATTATTGAATCGCAACTTACAAGAGAACCTCACAACAGAAGTCAAATTTAATAAAACAAATAGTGTCTGTAATACGAGCCTGTCCAAACCTTAATGGATTAGTGAGATATTATGTACGTCTGACTTCGGTATGGTCTGTATCTACGTGAGCCCTGCCAGAGAAGTGTTTTGGAACTACCATGAAAATATGTAAATCTGACAGTGACAGTAGACCCAAGAAGAAACACAGTTCACAAATTATTCAATGCCACACATAAATCAATCCAATTGTGTATTCATTAGAAACTAAATATTATGTTGGTATAAGGGGACAAAGCTTTAATAATGGTGCAATGCCGCAATTTCTTATACTTCTCACCTGTAGGTCTAGGGGATACTAAATCAAAATGGTGAGGAGAATTAAGATGGAAAAATTAAGATTCATTTAATGCTTTTCAATCTGGAACCTTGTAGCTTGGTAAGACGAGTAGAAAGTCGAAAAATTGTGGAGGTCTCCAGCGCGATTAGAACCAATAGCTGACGTATCTTCACCAAGCAGCAGTGTTACTACTTAGCTAACAAGCCGGTAGTGCTTGCAGTATGCTCTTATTGCCATAGTGATCGTTAACATATACACTGAAGCGCCAAAGAAACTGGTATAGGCTTGCATATTCAAATACAGAGATATGGAAACAGGCAGAATACGGCGCTGCCGTCGGCAACACCTATATAAGACAACACAAGTATCTGGCGCATTTGTCAGATTGGTTACTGCTGCTACAACGGCAGGTTACCAAGATTTAAGAGTGTTTAAGCGTGATGCCATAGTCGTCGCACGAGCGATGGGCACAGCATCTCCGAGGTAGCGATGAAATGGGGATTTTCCCACACTACCATTTCACGACTCTACCGTGAATATCAGGAATCCGGTAAAACATCAAATCTCCGACATCACTGCGGCCGAAAAAACATCCTGTAAGAAATGGACCAACGACGACCGAAGAGAATCGTTCAACGTGACAGAAGTGCAACCATTCCACAAAATGCTGCAGATTTGAACGCTGGGCCATCAATAACTGTCAGCGTGCGAACCATTCAACGAAACGTCATCGACAATGGCTCTCGGGGTCGAAGACTCACTCGTGTACCCTTGATGACTGCATGACACAAAGCTTTACACCCCGCCTGGGCCCATCGACACCGACATTGGACTGTTGATAAGTGGAAACATGTTGCCTGATTGGATTGATTCAAATTGTATTGAGCGGATGGATATGTATGGGTATGGAGACAACCTCATGAATCTATGGACCCTGCGTGTCAGAAGGGGAGTGTTCAAGCTGGTGGAAGCTCTGTAATGGTGTGGGGCATGTGCAGTAGGAGTGATATGGGACCCCAATACATCTAGATACGACTCTGACAGGTGACACGTTTTTACAAACGTGTCACCTGTCAGAGTCGTATCTAGATGTATTGGGGTCCCATATCCTGTCTTATCACCTGCATCCAGTCATGTCCGTTGTGCATTCCGACGGTCTTGGGCAATTCCAGCAGGACAATGCGACACCCCACACGTCCAGAATTGCTACAGAATGGTTCCAAGAACACTCTTCTGAGTTTAGACACCAGACGCTCCAGACATTAACTTTATTGAGCGTATCTGGGATGCCTTGCAACGCGCTGTTCAGAAGAGATCTCCACCCCTCGTACCCTTACGGATTAAGGACAGCCGTGCAGGATTCATGGTGTCAGCTCCCTCCAGCACTACTTCAGACATTAGTCAAGGCCCTGCCACGTCGTGTTGCGGAACTTCTGCGTGCTCGCGGAGGTCCTACACAATATTAGGCAGGTGTACCAGTTTCTATGGCTCTTCAGTGTAATTCACAACATAGGATATGAGATTAGTCGTAGATTCTTTATGAAACGTTTTTCCTAGAATTGAGGGCAGGAGAGCAACAAGTAAAGCAGCCTCGCCTTGCCGAAGCTTAAGTCGCTTCCTGCTCGTGCAGGATCCATTGTGCAGTTTGCAGTATGGGTCCACTGTGGATGACTGAAATAAAAGCACTCATTCTGGAGGGCGGAACTTTCTCAGCTTGAAGTAGAAATACTTCAGCAGATAAACAGCTCCCGGCTTTACAATAAAAGATGGTGAAACATCTCTGACCTTCTAAAGGTTTAGAAGTTGGACCGAGTCAGCAGCTAGCCCTATGGACAGTTTTTTAACATTTCTCATTACCTGTAATATGAAGGTAAGCTGGTGGTGTGATAGAAGTGGCGACTGCACGACGTAACACTTAGTGGGAAGTTTTTTTAAAGAAGAGGGGAGAAAATTCAGTTCCTTGCCCTGTTCACGTTTCACCTTTTCTCGGTAGTATACTTTGTTAAAGAGACAAATACGCCATTGGAGGGCTGTAGTAAATTTTGAGAGGATTGTTGGTCGCATTTTACTGGCAGCAAGAAGGGAGAAAGCAGCTTTTTACGGAACTGAAAAGTAGGGACTTCGTTGCGGGGCTTGGAGGTGAACAGATCCGTGCTCTGGAGGCTACTCTCTCATGTGGCGGAACCTTCCAGTCCAATATTCGAGTCTCAGACGATCGATCATGGTGGTGAGCTGCATGACAGTGAGGTGCGGTGTCTCCACTCTGTTCATGTTACACCAACATTATAGTGAGCGTGTTACAGCTTTGGAATATTAGACGAGCAAGGGTTTAGAGTTCAGATTCATGATAGGTTCCACTGTCTCATGTTCGTCAGAGCATTCTCAGATCTTGGGGATTCTTCAGTTTTTGGTTCACACCAACAGTCATTGTAATCGTGATACAGTGAGGCTGCGATACATTCCGGAGAGTTAGATAAGAGATTATTAAGCAACTCCACCCCATAGAGTAACTTTGCCAACTGATAGTCTTAGTTTTTTAATTCTCATCGGAAAGTATGTCATTGTAACGTTGATAATTTCACAGTTGTTTTGAAAGCTTCATATTTTTAAAAGTTGTTTGTAATAAACCATAGAGTGCATTTAAATCATGAGTTTACCATCACATTTATTTTTTTCAGTGATAAATATTATGTCAGTCCCTCACCTTAAGATTCACTGCTAGGGCCTAAAAAATTTATAGTGTTAGTAAATCAGTCATGTAAATTCAATTCGGCATTGAGTTTCAAGTGAATTCACTTACGCATACGGGGTTTTGCAAGTTGTGAATAAAATATAGTTTTAAACCAGAGAAGCAAACTGTGGAAGGAAACTTTCCAGCATGACCGAAAAATATTACACAAAAAACTGTGAAGGAAATGAAAGAAATGAGTGATTGGAGCGCAGGATGGATTCCAGATTTTGATAATACGGAAGGAAAAGCAATTTTGTTGGGAACGTGGAACAAGGAACATAAAATTCTGACAATAACGTCTCGAATATGTCATCCTTAAGGGAAACTGACATTCAGTCTATAAAACCCAAAGGAAGTATTATCTACTCATAACGATTACAATCTAACAGCTGGTGATGCTTTGTCAGTAAAAGTGAAAGGTGTCTGTTGAATGAGGCCTCCAGTTTCAGACTGCTTAAGACAGAAAGAAACCAATGTAACAGGAAGGTCCAGAGCCTCTATACGGGTCTCCCAGGTCATCAAGTACAAACGTTTTCCTCATATCATTTCAAGCTATACCATATAAACATCAAACAGCAGGTGAAAAATTATTATGACTTTTAACGTTTCCTGTGCTTTGTCAACCATAACTATAGGTGCCTGTTTCGACTTTCAGTCGAACACAGAGCTTTTCGCTACATCATTTCAGTTTCAAACATGTCACTCCTAGCTAAGAGTGAAAAATAATTCAGTAGTTAATGTCCCTTTGTGTGTAGTCAAGAACAATGATAGGTGTGGGATTAGACTTCCAGTCAGCGCCGAACTTTTGTGACATTAATTCCGTTTCAGAGACATACACATCTCACTACGGTGAGAGAAAGCGATATTTAACGTCTATTCGTGGCCAGAGAAGTGAGAGATCGAATACCGGTAAGGCAAATTTTTTTTGTCTCGTCCTTTCAGTTTGTGAACTCAGTACTGGGGGAAAAAGTCTATGTCTAATATTTAATTGTGACAAGTCAACAATCCGCAACTTGCATCATGTCATTTCAAGATTTAAGATGCTCACACATTGTTACCAATGACTGAAAGTATATGTAAGCTATTTTGTGGTTGGTTAACTGGGACAACAGTCGCTGGATAAGAGTCCCGGGTCATGGTCCAATACAAAAATTTTCGTCATGTAATTTAATGTGAGAACAGTCTTTTGAAATGCCATTTATTGTAATAAATTTGAGTTGAGAACATTTAAAGACTGTATAATCTGTAATAACGTTCTTACTGATATTTGCATTTTGTGGTATTGATTTTCATCTCTCTCTTTCATACAGAACAAAGTACTCGTTTTCTATAGTACTGTACCGAAAAGAGAGCAGAGTGCCTTCAAGGAATCTAAACTATGTGCGTTGCATGCAAATTTGATAGAACGCAATTCAGATCTTCCGGATACGTTTGAGAACGGTAGTACAAATAAATGGGAGAACTGGCGGAATTTTAGGCTACAAGACCTAAAGCTAGCCCTCTATATTGACAAATACCTCCACAAAAATTCTAGTCAGCATCCTCCCGAGCACAAAACAGGAGTAATTAATATGTTTGTGTACTGGACTGGAAAAATATGTGAGCCACAGTAATTGGAGGAAGAGCTCAATCGTTTAAAAATTACTTTCAGAAGAAATGGTTACTCTGATACTGAGATAAACAGATAATTATATTTTAAATATCAGAAGCTTCTAGCGAAAAGCAACCAGATAAAGAGAAAGTCGACTCACAGAGAGACACAGATCTTTTCGTCACATCATTCCATCTTGAAACATGCCACTCCTAGATACTGGTGAAAAAGAATTCGATGGTTAACGTGTCTTCGCGTGTAGTAAACGATGATATGTGTGGCGTTCGACTCCCAGTCATCACTGTACTCTTCGTCACGTCACTTCCAGTTCAAACATGCGTTCATCTCGCTTCTTGTGAAAAAAAATCTACATTTAATGTCCTTTCGTGGCTCAAAACAACGGCCATAGATTCCGGGTTCGAATCCCGGGGAAGAATATATTATTTATTTTTATTGTCATTGCAGTTCCAAAAATCTGGCTACTGCTAAGAAAATTCGATATCTGGAACATGACTGTGCTTACATAACAATCGGACTCGGCGCTGGGTTCGAATCGCCATCCAACACAAACATTGCGTCATTTCAGGTTTGTTATTTGGGACTGAAGCCATATTTAACATCTTTCCTCGTTAGTTAACAGTTTCTGGATATTTGTCTCGATCCATTACAAAACTTTCCGTTGTGTAATTTAAAGTTCAGATATGCTAACTAATACTGGATAAAAATATATTATATCAGTCTCTTTAAAGTTAGTCATCAATGACGATCAGTGATGTGATCGAATCTCGGTCAGGTACGAATATTTTGCTTAGTTAGTATTGGGTCTCACTCCATATCCAGAACAAAACAGTTCATCATGTCATTTAAAGTTCAAACATATCCACAGCTACATGCTCCTTAATAACTTTTTTATGTCACTTTGTGTTAGATAATAAGTGCGATAGGTGTTTTTTGAACTATACGAGGGTTGGCCAGAAAGTAATGCACCGCATATTTTTTATTCAACAGTTCCTTACTGAACATAATGAGAATTACACACACGAAAGAATGGTGTTTTATTTACGCACACGTCCAGTTCTATGGCCTTCCTCCGGCGCGAAACAAGGGCATGTATGCCCTGCCGACAACAATCCTTGTCCTGGCGGTGGAGCCAGTGCTTCACTGGGTCAATCACCTCCTCATCGTCCTCAATATGTGTTCCATGAATGGCATCCTTTAATGGCGAATGGCAACATCAGCTCGCTGCAACATGTCAGGTGTGAATGTTGTGGATGATCTCCCCGACCGCTGCAAATCGTGGAGCTCCGCCGGACCACCTTCTGATGACCTCACGCTCCGTGCCTGGCGACTAACTGTACTTCTGTCGACAGCAGATGCTCCATAGACTTTGCACAAGCGCTTGTGAATATTCCTCACAGCTTCGTTATCTGCAGTGATAAATTCAATGACGGCACGTTGCTTGTAATGTACATCACCTGCAGACACAATTTTGAAACTATTCTGCAGCTACGCTATCTGTCGGAAGTGACGGAAACTTGGCGAGCTCACCCGGGAGCTTTCAAATAATTCTTACGTGACGTTTCGCATTCGTGGCATTGTTTTCGGCTGAGAAAAAAAAAATGTGGTGCATTATTTTCTGAGCAACCCTCGTACATAGATTAACGTGCCACCATGAAGATAGTGAAATTACTGGTGATACGTTGTTGATAGTGAAGTTTTGATGGAACATGTGACGTTGTTAATCATGGTTTTTGTAACTGGTTAGTTCATTATTCAGTTTATGCAGAAGTTCTCTCTTAGTGAACGATGGTTAATAAGTGGTTGGTAAACCTTTAAGAGAGCAAGAATATTTCGGGTAATCACAGAGATTTGGAAGTCCAGATATTCTTGAAAATGTCTTATTCACAAAACAATGTAGTTTTGAGTACGGATTACGGAATAATTGATGTTTCAAGAGTTGCTGGCATTGTTTGAGTCAGATACTAATGAGAGTTGTAAAAGTTTAGAAATGTCACTTCTTGTAATAAATGTGTGTATACAAGCGTTAAGGACTGGCTCGGGTTTTCTGATATTTTGAGTTATGTGGTTTTGATTTACACCTGGAGTTATTGCAATACAGAGCAATGTTTTATAGTGGTTATTTGTGGTAACCATTTTGTGCAGTCAAGCGATTGTACCGAAAAGAGATTAGAAGATCTGCAAGACAGTTACGTTATGTGGGCTGCATGCGAATCAGGAGAAATGCAATTCAGGTAGTTCGGATACTTTTGACCATGATAATACATGGTCCGATGGTTGCAGAGTTGTCCCAAGGGAGACAACCGCCTACAGTCGTTCCAAGACACTACGAAAACAGTGAACTAGTTCAATATCAGTACTAATCAAGCGTATCCCCCAATGAATATTGTGTTTTCTTCCAGGAGAATAACGTCTCCGCCTAAGAAGTCAAGAACTATGCTACTATGGTTAGAGGCCCAGGCCGAGGAGTTTCAGGTGAGATCCACACCGCCAAACTAACCAGATAGCAGACTTACTGAACGCAATGGCGATGTCTTCGAGAGTTATCCGAAGTATGTGAATAGCGTGCGTGTAATGTGTCCGTGGACACTTGCCACCACCTAGCTACAAACTAAGAATTTTGAGATTCGCCCTGTGACGAAGTGAAGCGGTTCTGTGTGGCAACCACGCTATTACGAGTGTGGTTTATAATGGTTTGGCTGATCAGTGTAGCGATTTGCGTACATAACCAGTGATGTAGATCGATACTGACAGTAAATACGTACTTGAATTTGTGTGTTTTATCCAAAATATATCCGCTGATGACACCACCAACAGTTCCTGAGACTACGAAAAGCAGTCCAACGCGTCCAGCAAATGCCTCTCCGCCCTAGAAAAAGCAAGACAATTCTGTTAAAAATTAAATTCTTTAAATTGGTTAACATACAGTACAGTTGCTCTGCAGACAATATCACATGTAAATTACATTTAGAAAAGCAAGTTAAGAGTTTAAGGCCTCAGCTACTTAAGACACAGAGCAGTAGTTCAGTTGCACATTCGTGCTTAATGCAAAGGAACAACCGCAACCTAACGGCACGTTAACAAAAATTAAGCTACGGCAACATTGTGTGTGGCAGGTGGAAATGTCGGATGCTAATGTTAGGCTTGGACAAGAGACTCTTATCCCATCCTCTCTTGTGACGTTTGGAAGGTAGGAGAGAGGTAGTAAGGCAGTGAAAGCAGGGCGTGAATTGTGCCTGGTTAGCTCAGTCGGTAATAACATTGCTCCACAAAGACAAGGTTCCGGGTCCGAGTCCCGTGAGGAAATGGAAATTTCAGGACACCGCTGCAGAGTGAACTATTCAATCTGGAAACAACGTGATGCTACCTGATTTCAGCCGGTGTGTTCGGGCGGGAGTGGGAGCAGCGCAGGGAGTGAGTGAACTGTAGGGGACTTACCGGAAAGTACTTGAGGATGAGCGGGTTGAGCAGCGTGGCGATGGCGTTGAAGGCAAGTAGGACGAGGCTGAAGGAGAGCACGACGAGCAGGAAGGGCACAGAGCGCATCAGGCGGCGAACAACGGCCATCGTGCTCAGGTCGGGGCCCTCCTCCCCCGCAGGAACTTCCTCCCGCGCCGCCATTGCCGCGCTCGGCGGCGTCTTCGGCTTGTCCTGGAAAACTAAGCGCCACAAACAAGATAGTCACCCGAGGAAACATGAAGCTAATACCATGAAACCGCGCCTCTGCCCTCGGTAAAGGTTGCAGTACGGCCACAATTTTGTTCGTGTATGTCCTATCCCGCTGAAGTCACTCACTGATGACTAGATTCCACAGAACTACCTCACTGCGGAGATGCTGACTACTATATTTCACTGCCTGTTCCAGGTAGTCCCAGATATTTTCTATAGGATTACGATTGCATGATTTAGCGGGCTTGTCGAGGTGCAATGATGTGTCTGAGTGTTCGTCAAACCACATATGTATAATGCAGCCCTGTGAACACTGGTGTAATAAACTTGGAAGGCCCAAGTGTCCACAGTGCACGCATCATAAACATGAAGAAGAAAAACACTTGGTCACTAGAATGTTGAAATAAACGTTCTGGTTCATGTCCACAGTAACCTGAATGAGCGGTTCCAAGTCATGCAACAATAAACAACCCCAAAACATATCAGAACCATCTCCGCCTTGAACTACACCCTCCATATACTCGAGGTGAAAAGCCTCTTTGGCACATCAGTCCACTCGATGTTATGCGCACGCGAAGCTATGACTACTTTCATCTGGCCACAACTGTGGATTCTTTATTGCTATGGGAGAAGGCTCATCAGACTAGAACACGTGAAATACTAGAGAACTTTATTACATTGCTGAATAAAAGATTCACTTAACTTGACACACCCCTTTGCCACAACAGTACTGGAAAATTTACTACTGTCATGAACTAGCAAAGCACCATTCGACGCGCTAATTAGCAAACTATCATGAGGTACAAAGTTCAACATTAACAACACTAAAAGTTCATCTTAAATCATAACTACTCGTGGTCCTATACTATGATGTTGACTGCTCTATGTGAGGTCTCAAACTGGGCAGAGCTTTTGCACGCTCAGCACTATATTGACCTCAGTGTGAGGGCGCTGCAGTACCAGGGAAGAGACGTGATCTTCAGGAGCGCCCTCCATATGTTGTTGCGGATTGCAGCGAGCACTCGCTAATGTCTGTTGTATCGATTCACGACTTTAATGTAGCACTGCGACCTCTGGACGACACCATACTCGATGCCTTGTGTAATCTGAAATTAAGGCAAAACGACAACTCGTGTGACCGTCCCATACCTGTCCAGTTTCCATGTGGTTTGGTTAATCGAAGAAGTCTAATTTTACGTGCCGCTGTGAATAATTGTCTTTGCGAGGTACTCGACTCTAAATATCTACTGCATGCAGTTTTCTCTCTCCATGTTCGCTCGGGAACTTGTTGAGTTGGACGAGCATTCTCAGACACCATCCATTTCTGACGGGTTGTCATTGACGAGTCGCCACAGCCATCTCCATTTCCTGTCGCTTGTGATCTTTTTACGACTAGTGTTCTTATGCCATGTTACACGGTGACGAGTGGCAAACCATTCCTTGTAGACACATAGGATAGTCTGCGTCGACACCAGCAAATCGCGCATCTTCATTCACAAAGTGGTCATGGCCACGTTCGGACACAATAGCACAGCGCAGAAGAATTATTTGTATTTTTCTTCTAAGAATCCTATTTATTTATTTTAGGTTAATTTAACGTAAAATAAATAAACGTGACTGGTAGCAGAAAAATGCAAATCATGAATACTTAATTTTTATTGACATAAAGTTCCTACACCTTACAGGAATAACGTATGATCATAGCATGGGTTCGAAGTGATGACTGACGATTTCATTGCATATATTGCAACTGCGTAATCCATTGAAAAAACTTTGGATTCAAAATCATTTTGCTCGATTTCTTATATGACTGATTTTCCAGACAGGGGTGTAATCCGTGCTCCACCAGCATCTTTCGCATTATGCTCTTCGTACTGTACATTTCTCGCGCAAGAAGATAAACTCATATATTTTTCGAACTTTTCTTAACTATTAGCTACTCATAAGTTTCTGTCAAAGGCGCTAAATTTCTCGATAATTAGGTTGACGCCTATTTCAAAGCTTCTCTCTTCACGTTCGTTATGCTTCCCAGGTTCTACATACAGCTGCAGCATGCATTAAATGCATGTGTGGAAGTTCCTATAGCGATTAATTCTTCATTTTCGACACCCAGTTATTAACTATATACAGTGGTGAACTCCGCCGTGGACACATTACAACTGCATTGTTCATTCACATTCTCATACAGCCTACAATATTCTTTTCCGATCATTGGTTCCTTATCTCAAAACATCATGATCATATCTACGTGTATGCTGCGGCATACTGACATCTCATAACTCAAGTGTACCCTAATATTAAAATACCAACGATTTAACGTTAGTATGTTACGCCAAACCTGTAGGTTTAAAAATATACAGACTGTAGAAGATCCTAAATTGAGCATTCTAAGATTAAGAAACAATAGCCGGAAATGAATATTTTACCTTTTTCGTGGTTCAAAATGGTTCAAATGGCTCTGAGCACCATGGGACTTAACATCTGAGGTCATCAGTCCCTTATAACTTAGAACTACTTAAACCTAACTAACTTAAGGACATCACACACATCCATGCCCGAGGCAGGATTCGAACCTGCGACCGTAGCGGTCGCGCGGTTCCAGACTGTAGCGCCTAGAACCTCTCGGCCACGCCGGCCGGCTTTTCGTGGTCTTTCATGAGTTATGCATGCGAGGCACGTCTTCGTAAACTGCCAATGTTTCATGACTATCGGCCTTAGGATGCTGAAAATCAATGCATAATAGTCTGTGATGTGTCCACGATGTGGTTTACCGACGTTTATTGTTTGTATCTGATTGTTGAATATGGAGCATTAGACATTAAAGGAACTTTTACTCAAGGCTCATCATGTGTGATGCAGCAGCATGTTGTACCCCGAAAATCGAATGAATAGAAATAGAAAACTTTCAAAACAGGCGTAATTGTAACTGGAAGAAATTTATCGCTGTTCATAGAAACTTCCGAGAATCTGGGTCTTCAATCTAGAAGAAAAATCAAACTAATTATGTGTGACAGCCACTTTTATTTACTTCCAATGTCATTGGCTGGGTGTAGCAAAGCGTCTGTTTTGGACTTCATTTCGATGCAAATAAGGTATAATTTGCTACTTTTTGTTGTAATATAGCACTTCAGTTATATATGTTAAAACAATAACAAAGTTATTTGTAAGGTGGTCGAGCTAAAAGAATCCTGACTGACGTCATGTACATACATTTTCATCATTATGTGCCACAGAAACACGAAACGACAACACACACCGTCCAGAGGTTGTAGAGATGTAGAAATACAGTACCTTACAAGTCAAAGGGTATTACCAGCTTACAATGCGAACCAAAGATTTTCTATGTCATGAACAATACCAGCTACCACGCAGCTACCGAGGCGGTCATTTTTAGAGTTGTTAGTTTACTCAAAACGGCATATAGGAGCAAAATGAGAACCGCTTTTCCGACTGTTGGGACAGAGCCATAAAGTGAAACTTCTGCCAGCAAAATACTTGGTCAGTTCACTACATCACAGCAGGTAGGCTTTGGCCCTTGCTCCTGCATGTAAGTTGGCAATGACCCAATTTTTTTGGGTCGGTGACTCACTACGGGGTGGCATCTCCGAAGTCATAAAATGCCTGACCGTCACCGCCCCAGTCCATTCAGTTTCCGTTTTGATGTCATCCAACAGATGCAGCGTCTCCGTCGCGGACGCGTTTTGCTGTAGACAGTTGCCGCCTTGCACTTAGTAATAGTTTAAATCGGAAAGAGCTCGGCATTGTCGCTCACGTACACTTTCCAGGGGAGATATCGATCTAAAAGCTTTCTAAGACACGAGCAGTCCCTCGAAATGACGGTCACAGGCTTCGCCGCCTGTTCAGCATCTAATTCAACATTTTTCACTTTTCTTTTTTCTCTTTATGCGTTCCTACGCTAAAAAACAATACTTAAAAGGCGCCAAATATAAGACTTCTGGACTGTATGGAGTATTATTTACGCGTAAGTTTCTGGTAGAGGGGTTTCTGTACACTTCACAGGAAGGACGGCATTTTTCCTACCTAAAAATGAAATGATCGTGTGGCATTGTTGGACGGGAGGCCCCATGCGGGGGAGTTCAGCCGCCGTATGGCAAGTCCTTTTTAGTTTACGCCACTTCGGCTACTTGCTTGTCAATGATGATGAAAGACACACTACACCCAGTCCCCTGCCGGGAATCGTACCCGAGCCCCTTGTGTGGTAGGTGGAAACGCTACCGCTACGCTACGGAGGCGAATTTTCCTACCTAGTTGGGAGTACAGTGGCGTCTGCTCAAACTTTTCATTGGCGGAACAAAAATGTTACTTTCTGCTTGAGACGCGGGAAACGTCCTCAGCAATGACGCACTCTGCTATTTTATCTTCACTTCGGATTTTGCTCTGTGCAGAGTGACTTCAGGTTCTGCTTCCAGAGGGGACACTTCGGCCTCTGTTTGCAGCAAGTCACTTCGCGTCGTACACTCGATAGAGATACTTTGGGTTCCGCACGCAGCTGGGGCACTTCGGGTTCACGACGCTCTAGGTGGAAACTTCTATAGCATACTATTGTGTCAGAACTCGTCCGAGGGCGATGCAGCAGAAGTGTCTACGCAGCCGCGCTTAGCAAGCCATCAGCATTTCCCGAAGCCAGCACCTTCACACTTTAGTGATGGTGAGATTTACGGGCAACACCAGCGGTATAGGTCGCTAAGAATTTGCGAACCTTTAACAATTTCAGTTAGGTTCTACCTGGCTACTGTGGTAGGCACAGCTGCACAACTTTATTTATATTCCAAGTATGAATGCAATCACCAGTGTCGAGTCGCGGATTTGATTCAGTTAAAATTGAATGGGTTCGAGAGCTGAACTTACTATCACGTGCTTCCCTTCTTGGACTTTGCCAACCATAAGTCACTTCAGTTTTTCTTGTTTTGTGTTTATTGTTGTCGTTGTATTTGGAGTAACTTTTAATAAATTACTTGGCAAAGTTTTAACGAAATCAACTTGTGCTAATAAACTCAGGAATTTACCGTATCTTTGAATTTCGTACAGTTATTTGGCGTGGTTCACAGGGGAGAGATCTAGATAGACAATTAACTAGCATCGTTTCTCATGCTCTTTTAATAGCGAGGGAGAGGGAGCAGAGCGGGGGTTTCGCATGTTGATCAGGAAGCTTATGCCACAATGTTTCCTTCCCTTCGTGGCCAAATTCCATGATTACTTTTTTTCGTTATTTAGATTCCTACTGTTTATATTCAGGCAGAGAAGCACTGCATACGCATCCGTTGACGACACTGCTACAGAAGAGTGTTCCAGGTGAGCGTCTTGTCAGCAACCCTCTCGCTAGCAGTTTGGAAACTTTTCCTCCAGGTGTCGTCTTGGGAATAGTGAATTTGCTGTCTCGTTGTAGGTATAGTGTTTTTGATGAGAGCAATGCTTTGCCACAAGTGTTACAAATGGAAAACGTTCTGTACTTTCGAATTATTTTCAATCGAACAACCGGTAAGTCTGCAGGAGGCCGTGGCACAGCACTCCTTATGTATGATGCAATTCGTTTAGTGTTGTTTTAATATATAAACAGGCAAATATTTTTACAAATGACGAAGTTTTTCGTGTACCTGTATTCCTTGCAAGTAGAATATAGATAATCACTTGCAATAAAAATATAATTATATGTAAAAGGAAATGTCATGCCTAATTCACTGACTCATCATCACCAAGACCAAAAGGCTACGGAGAGAAACTTGAAGTTTTCTGAGGGTGTTAAAGTTATACTGTAAGCATCATTTAAGAAGGAAGTTTTAGGAATTTCACCCTTATGGGGATAAAGAAAACCGGGGTTGAAAGGTTTTCGAAAATATTTCGCTTAAAGGCAATTTTGAAGCTATACCTATGAAAATTGATATTAGGCCTCTCAGTCAGAAGTAAAAAAAATAAGTGTTTCAGCATTTTTGGTAATCCAATCCCTAAGGTTGTGAAATAGTGTGTGGACTTTTTTTTAAATAAATCATTATTAAAGAACTACTAAAAGCTACATCTATTAAAATTGGTATTTGATTTCTCGGTTAGAAATTAAAAAAAATATGTGTTTCAGTGTTTTTGGAAATTCAGCCCTTAATGTGGCGAAATAAAGGATCTCGGTTAGAAATAAAGAAATATGTGTTCGTGGATGAAAGTTCCTATGGAAATACCACCACAAGGAAACGCAACAGGCAGGGTGAACAGAAACCTCTGACTTCAGCTGCCAGAATCAATTTTTGGTCGGAAGTGCATTCGAAAAAAACCATGTTTCTGTGGCCTTAAATAGGCAATATATTCTACGTAAATTGAGCAGAGGATTCTAAGCTACTCATTTATAATCACTTCTTATTTCGTAACTCAATATGATTAATACAATAACGCAGAAAAACCCTACAGTCATTTTGACTGTGAAGGATGCGGTTATAGTTTGCGTAACCTGGGTCATATTTACCATGTATTTCTTCTTTAATCAGCTGTTCGTCACTAAAATACAGAGTGTATAATAACAGTATCGAAAACTAACACGGAGGAAACTATACGACAAAACGTTCAAGCAAACATTGTGAAAACGGTTTCTGTGTGAGAATCGTAATTTTTGACGAGTGGCTGTACGCGATTGTACGAAGGAAGGACACGTGAGTCTTTCCTTTCAGTAGAGATACGTCAAGCAGCAGGTCCCAGTCGCAGTTACAATCGGAAACCGCGTTAAGCTGCCTGAGGGAACTTCGTAAGTTGCTGCATCCGAATGCCTGCAAGGTCTGCTGCCTACAGCCACAGAGGATTCCTTCCGCAGACGTGGTAATTTTAGGGAGTTGCACTCACTCTAGCTTTCCGAGGTAATTGTTGCAATGAGGTCCTTTATATACCACAGAATTCGTTTTACTATTAAGATACGTATAAAAATAGCAGTGTACCTGTGTTCCGCATCCGTTTCATCTTTTCGGAGGCTAGTAATATGCAATGTTTATTCACATACGTCGACGCTTCTTCTTTCTCGTAGCAATGTCGTCTGCTAAAGAAGCTGGATTGTCCAGTTTACTATGGAAGTGTCACACATGCCATATAGTTATGTTTCATTCCCTGAGACGTTCACAGAGCTATCTTTTGCGTCTTTAGGGTTGACACACCTCATAATTCCCGGGACACGTCCACGAAGTTGAATATATTCCTCGAGAAAGTGACCTCACCACAACTTTTGTATATTCATGTTTCCACTATCTGACTTGATTGCTGCCAGCGATAAACGAGATTACTTTTCAGGAACGGATAGAAATATTACAAGCCTGCCTAGGTTTTTCATTTCAAGTGCGATATTGGTTACGCTCTTGACCTTAATCGTTAACATCACCGTCCACTATCACGGTGTTCGATATTTGTGTGATAACCATGCATTCCGCTTCACTCTATAGAAAACGTCTTACAAGGAGAAGAATATTGTTAATACCTAAAGGGTACTCTCGGAACGAAGGAAGTTGTAGAGCTTTCGTGTAAGCATTCCGACATTTTCTGTAACTCCTTGCCTAAATACAAATGTCAGTTAGGGGATCTGAACTCTGCTCTTGTCGAACACCAGTCCAAGGCCATAGTCATCGCGTAAAACAACGGTAAGTATATTTTGAAAACCGTTACGACAGATAGACCGCAGAGCGATATTGTGGCCTCCAAAGTATATATCGAGCAAGAAGAATGGCGTCAAGATAAGGAAGATTATGGAGCCTACGGAAGCATTCAGAGTCGGTGTTCCAAACAATTTCCCCAACTGCATTACAACTTATTCTGCTCCATGAGCATCATAACTTCTTGTCGAGTAGATACACAGATGTAGAAGACCTTCGGGGGAATGTCTGCCGGGAACTTCATAAAGCAATCACGGAGACTTATCTCGACAGTTTCATGAAATGGTTAGCTTATCACAAGCGAGAAGTAAAACATTCTTTGTTGTTCACGTCTCCTGCCGTCGTATACGTCCTTGAATATCTCACACGTATTGGACGAAGCTGAAATACATACGAAAAATACCTATTTAATGAAATAGGAAGGAAGTCTTGCAAAACGACGTGGGTCTAAACGGCACAAATATTCCTGTTTTCTGTTTCAATTTTCTTAGTGTGACTGACGTGATTCTCCACCACTTCCCATTTGTAGCACACATTAGATATCTTCATATCTGTTACATGCAACATCCTCAGTAATCTTTTTCATGTATTTTAATCTTTGTCTCTCACAATGATTTTCCCCTTCCACTGACAAACTAAAGCCGGCCGCGGTGACCGAGTGGTTCTAGGTGCTTCAGTCCGGAACTTCGCGACTGCTACGGTCGCAGGTTCGAATCCTACCTCGGGCATGGATGTGTGTGATGTCTTTAGGTTAGTTAGGTTTAAGTAGTTCTACGTTTCTAGGGGACTGATGACCTCAGATGTTAAGTCCCATAGTGCTCAGAGCTTTTTTTTTTTTAGCAAACTAGGTTATCCTAAATGTGTTAGAGCCAGCCTTTTCTTCTTATAAGTGCTTCTGATAAATTTATTCTTATTTAGTTCTTAGTGGTACATCTTCGTTTCGTCCTTTATCTCATTGCTTCATTCCAGCTCCCTTTGTAGTAATAACAATAAATGCTTCCAGTCTATTCCTAGCCAGTTTCCCCATATGCAATATTTTAGTTGCGAGTAACCCTGTACTCCAGATCTGCAGTCTCAGAAATGTCTTCTTTAATTCTATGTAGATATTTTGTACTGGTAACGTGCATTTGTGAAAGTAAGGTTTCTTTGCCTATAAGAAACTACTTCTGTTATTCTTTTTTTGTGGTTTAGATTCCTAGATAGATTATAACTTCTGCTTCTTTTACCATCACCCCAATTATGAGATTTAAACACTGTCTTCTCTATTTACTACTATGTATTAAATTGTTTACCTTTAACCGAAAGACTGCCAAGTTACCTTACCAGCTCATTCAATCAATTACGATATCCCTCCTCTAGTACAGGACTGCGTCATCGGTTAGTCATAGGTTGCAGTTCCCTCTTCATGTTTCTGTGGTCTGAACTTTTTTTGACTTCCTTCGTTACTTCTTCGACAAAAGCGTAACGAAAATGTAGTGATAGTGTGCAATCGTGCCCAACACCCTTCATACGATGAACATCTCTTTCTTGATGCTTAGCTTTTATTTTGTAGTGGTGGTAACTATCAATGATTCACTTGCTTCTAAATTCGTACTTCTGATGTACTACCACTCAGTGCTCATCAGTTAATCACTGCCGTTACAAATACACCACGTTGCTCTGGAAATATTAGCAATGATAGCCACTCTGCTGGGCACGTACAGAGATATGGTTATCAGGTTTGTATTTTAACTCCACATTGTGATTTTAATTACTTGCAGGTTTCCGTAAATAATAACTCAAAATTTCGTACTTCGCATGCGATGAAACTTAACCAAAATGCATTGTAGAGCACATAAGACGGCATAAATGAAAGTAAAACCACAATTCTAAATTAAAATTTATCTTCAAACAGAATATTTTGAAGTATTCAAAGTGGATGTTTCAAGGCTATAGAGTGTTGTCACTCCGTGCATTAGTAAACCACATTCAGCCTGAATTGTTGTGCTGTTAACTTTCATGAGCGAGTTCTATAGTAAATAAATTTCCCACGGTTTGTAAAGCTGCATTCGGTTCTGAAAAACTTTGGAGAAGTGCACTGCAAGCAGTAACATGCCATCTGAGAGCGTGCTGAAGTTGTACTATTCATTATACTAATTATTTTTAGCTTGTGACTATGTGCAATGGAATAAATGCAATTTACATTTTACCAAATGCGGGTCGCCACTATATGTTGAGGTGTCTTCATTGTTATGAAATCACTGCACGTTTTCGTTTAAATGCAGGACTTTTCATATAGTTAATGTTCCATTATAAGGAAAATATATAAAAAGTCGGGCCCCGGCTCTTTCTCGCTGATGAGGTAT
Source organism: Schistocerca piceifrons (assembly GCF_021461385.2). Lineage (NCBI taxonomy): Eukaryota > Metazoa > Arthropoda > Insecta > Orthoptera > Acrididae > Schistocerca > Schistocerca piceifrons. Next base: position 510,975,356 of record NC_060149.1, read on the forward strand.
GTTTCGTAAGTCAGAGTATGTTTTGATGTTATGTTACAGGTGACCTGTTCCTCTGCCTCAACCACTAAAAATATTTGTCATTCCAGCAATACAAACTGTACACATACCTTTCCACATGCTATTATATTTAGTTTTTGCAGTGTGGCCACCTGTAGAATATATGTGTTTGATGATTCAGTAAACCGAGGAGAAACGCATCTGATTAAATTTAAATACCACTTATTCAGTTCTACAAAGACAAAAATAAAAAGCTGACTCAATATCAGCAGCTGAGGGCTGACCGATCAACAACACTGAGGATCCTCTATTCCATTTATTCCGAATTCAGAGGTCGAGCTCGCCACTCTATTCACTAAATTGTTTGTTGATGAAGCCATTCACCAAGGAAAATATATGTCGCATAGCGTTGTCGCGTTCAAGGATAACGGCATCAGCGTTTTCACTGACATACGGACGTACATATGCAAAAAGACGCTATCTCTGCATATCTGAGCAGTTACAGCTCCACGCGGGAAGATATACTAGTCTAATCGGGCACATACATTTTTTTTATGAAAATGAACCTATTTAGAGCTGCACAAAGTACTTGGAAACGTCATTTGACCTTATTTTGTGCCCACGTTTATTTCATTCCTTCGTTGTAAAATTGTTTCCTCGTTCCAGACCAATCTGCTCCGGTGTTCTTTGGTTTTTCCTCGTGATCAACTAGTCATCTTCCCATAGCTGAAAAATTTCACTTAACCAATACGCATGGCACTCCACAAACAGATCATGTCACGTCCGAAAACATTCCTTTCACGAATGCCTTTTGGATAACTATGTGCTCCACTCTCGCAGCAAATCAAAATTCACCATCACTTTACACGCTAAACCGAGAAGAGTACCGTCGCTTATTGTTCTGAAGTCGCGTGGTTATGTTTACGTGGCCACTGTAAACGATCCTTTCAATGAAGATAATTCACCGCATACACGCCATAGTCATGAAGATTTCTGTAGACAGTAGTTGATCATATCACCAATCCTGAAGGTGAGCACAGCGTTGTTTACGGGGTTGCGGTTCTATTTCTCAGATCTCTCAGCCTAACACGTCGGTCGTCGAGCCCTTTTACTATTTTAGAGAGGCTCCGTATCTGTATTTAGCTGCCGCGTGGGATTAGCCGAGCGGTCTGAGGCGCTGCAGTCATTGATTGTGCGGCTGATCCCTTCGGAGGTTCGAGTCCTCCCTCGGGCATGGGTGTGTGTTTGTCCTTAGGATAATTTAGGTTAAGTAGTGTGTAAGCTTAGGGACTGATGACCTTAGCAGTTAAGTCCCATAAGATTTCACAAACATTTGAACCATTTATATTTAGCTATTATTGCCACTCACTGTGAACAATGGGACGAACATCTAACCAGCTGTCTGAGTTTGATCTGATACTGTTCTACCAATGACCTTCCATTGCATTTGGTGCCATTCTACCAACTTGGTTACTCCAACTGCCATGTTTTGCTCTCAGAGTAACAACTGTCATCCTTCTACACAAATACAGTAAACTGAAGCCAGTAACTTTTTAAAAATATTCGATTATTTCATAAACCAGTTTTTTAAACTTTTCAGGCCGGTATTCAGATTGTGTACACGAAAGTTAAATGAACATTTCATAACGTGATGCTAGGTGCTGGTTCTGTTGTAACAAGATAGAAAAATATTTTAATATAAAATCAAATTCGGTTTATTGCACCTAACATGATAATATGTATATGAGTATTAAATTATTTTAGCAGTAGAAGGCTTGGATATTTATCTTCATAGTACAAGATGTATTCTTTGGCAGGTTAGTGACATAGACATAAATGTAGTTAGGATGTATAGGATGTAAAGTGAGGGATCTTTGTAACAAGCACCAGTTGTACATTACATGCTGGATGTTGGAAATGTATTGTGACAATCTGTATATATTTTCATATCTAGTGAAAAGTAAATGATCTGTAATGGAAGCTGCTAGATGGATACTAATTACAAAGGCGCCCATACTGTCGCAGTAAGTACAGAATTAATTTTTGACTACAAATACTATATCAACATTACTCATGGCGATATATTAAAATCCACACATCAAACAAGTTTTGCATCACCCCGGTTCGCAGAACTCCTGAAGACAGACTTTGACGGTGGATATTGCATCACAGACACAGTCCCTTTGACTGTTCAGAGATGTCACTAAACACGCTCAAAGGTGTAAACAACCATGCAAGAGCAGCGCCTATTAGACGGAGGGGGTCCGACAGCCGATCAGTTCCAGTCATTCCACCAGAAAGGTAGAACACGGCTCGTGTTGTCTGTAGTTCAACCATGCCTAGACGGTCAATACCCCGGTTCGATCGCGTCCGCATTGTTATTTCGTGCCAGGAAGGGATCTCAAAAAGGGATGTGCCCAGGCGTCTCGGAGTGAAGCAAAGCGATGTTGTTCGGACATGTAGAAGATCCAGAGAGACAAGAACTGTCGATGACATGTCTCGCTCAGGCTGCTCAAGGGCTGCTACTGCAGTGGATGACCGCTACCTACGGATTATGACTCGGAGGAACCCTGACAGCAACGCCACGATGTTGAATAATGCTTTTCGTGTTACGACTCAAACTGTGCGCAATAGGTTGCATGATGGGCATACTGCGTGCTGCATGATGCTCCCGACGTCCATGGCGAGGTCCATCTTTGCAAACACGACACCATGCAGCGCGGTACAAATGGGCCCAACAACATGCTGAATGGACGGCTCAGGATTGGCATCACGTTCTCTTCACCGATGAGTGTCGCATATGACTTTAACCAATCGTCGGGGATGTGTACGGAGACAACACGGTGAGGCTGAACGCACTGTCCAGCGAGTGCAACAAGGTGGAGGTTCCCTGCTGTGTTGGGGTGGTATTATGTAGGGCCGACTTACGCCGCTGGTGGTCATGGAAGGCGCCGTAACGGCTATACGATACGTGAATGCGATCCTCCGACCGATAGTTCAACCACATAGGCAGCATATTGACGAGGCATTCGTCTTCTCGGAATACAATTCGCGCCCCCATCGTGCACATCTTGTGAATGTCTTGCCGGCCGAAGTGGCCGTGCGGTTAAAGGCGCTGCAGTCTGGAACCGCAAGACCGCTACGGTCGCAGGTTCGAATCCTGCCTAGGGCATGGATGTTTGTGATGTCCTTAGGTTAGTTAGGTTTAACTAGTTCTAAGTTCTAGGGGACTAATGACCTCAGCAGTTGAGTCCCATAGTGCTCAGAGCCATTTGTGAATGTCTTCCTTCAGGATAACGACATCGCTCGACTAGAGTGGCCAGCATGTTCTCCAGACATGAACCCTATCGACCATGCCTAGGACAGATTGAAAAGGGCTATTTATGGACGAATTGACCCACCAACCACTCTGAGGGATCTATGCCGAATCGCCGTTGAGGAGTGGGACAATCTGGACCAACAGTGCCTTGATGAACTTGTGGATAGTATGCTACAACGAATACAGGCATGCATCAATGCAAGAGGACGTGCTACTGGGTATTAGAGGTACCGGTGTGTACAGCAATCTGGACCTCCACCTCTGAAGGTCTCGCTGTATGGTGGTACAATATGCAATTTGTGGTTTTCATGAGCAATAAAAAGGGCGGAAATGATGTTTATGTTGATCTCTATTCCAATTTTCTGTACAGGTTCTGGAACTCTCTGAACCGAGGTGACGCAAAACTTTTTTTGATGTGTGTATTACTGTTTCTTCTTGTCACAGAGCCAGTACCCAGAATCACGCTGTGAAATAGTCATGTAGCTTCCATGTGCACCATCTGAAGATGAGCCTGAAAAGTTCAGAACCGGTTTATGGGATAAACGTGTATTTTAAGCAAATGATTTGTCGCAGTTTTCTGTTTTATATTGAATAAACATCTATAGTGGATAAGCTTAATCTATTACCCTTCCGTTAAATTTGGTATTTTCTGCTGTTTTAGAGGACTCCAGCAAATCACAGTGTTGCTGGTTTTTGAACAGCACAGCTGTGATAACATATTTTGTACTTGTTAGATTTTTTGAGTTTATGTGGTTTGATGCTGTCTTATTGTTAGTTATGAAAACTGAGATAAGTTCGTCCTTCTGGGTGGGGGTAAACTAGTACTGTTAGTATCATCAGCAATTCTTGTGTACCACAGAAAGTTATCTTAAGTGGGAAATGGATCTCTTGCGGCAACGCGCCGCATCTCTTCATGACTCAGAACATCCTGAGAAGCATTACGTTACAGGGAGAAAACAAAGGCCGGAAAATATTTCCGGGAAAGAAGGGTCGACTTGATGTCCAGCCGGATAAGAGCCGTTGTTGCAGCCAGATGTGGCAGATCTCTCATCTTCGAACTGGCGACTGATGTTCGATACGGCTGCATGTCAAACCGTTGTTGCGACCCGCAATAGTCGACAGCACCCTGTATCTTCGGCATTGGTCGGTCCAGGCTAGTTTATACGACGCAAGCTGTTTTACACGAATGGAGGTACTCATTTAAGACCGTTGACACGGTTGCACGTGAAAGTCCCGTGTCTGTGCGAGATCGGAATTAGAGTATACCATGCATCAGCTACCCACTATATCGCAACAAGGAAATGCTTTGGTATAGCACATCTTGCCCATATTTCGCCCATCTGTCACACAAATACCCAGTGTAACGTCTTTTGACATCCCAGTCACGTGATACGTGGAACCATTACATTCTCTGCAGCTACATAAACGTCTCTCTCCGACAAATCAGCAGTCTGTAACTTAATTTTTCATGAATGTATTATGTAATTACGTACTGTGGCATGTATCGAGACGAAATCCATAGTCGAATCAGAAATTGTGCGGTCGTTATAGTGTGTTGAATCTTAGACGCTGTGCAACCGCATACTTTCGTTTTAGATGCTTCTTCTGTGTCACAGAGGTGCTTAACATATGGATGATAATGCCGCAATGAGGTCAGCTGTGATTCTGCAGTGTAGCTTCTCTACCACTGTACACATCACTAGGCTGCCTGTATAGCCATCCAATGTGCCAAGTGCAGAATCTCAGCCGCTCTGATAAAGGAAGGAAGGTCAGTCTGTATCGTCCCATCGATGTCAACGTCATCAACGACGGAGCGCAAGCTCGGACTGGACAAAGCACTTGGTCTTGTTTTAAGGAATCATTCCGGCATTCCCCTCAAGTGATTTAGAGAAGTCATAAAAGCTAAATTTAGTCGGCCAGACCGGAATTTGAACCACGAGTGCCTCAAATACGAGTCTTAACATGTCTGCATGTCTGTTTGAAGGGACACCAAGCCAACTGAGTCACAGGCATGGGAAACAGAGGGACTCACCAGGCAATGACGTTGCAGTCGCTTTCTGGAGAATACTACCAAAGTAGCCTGAGAATCGAATAGGTGCTTATTACTTTTTTACCTGTACGCCAGTACACTAATATTACAATGGAGAAGACAGTCCAAGGACACTGACAAAATTTTTGACCCAACAGGACACGGAGTTTGCAGATATCACAGAAATTAAACATTACACAAGACTAATATGCTTTTTGAAATGAGCGTATTTGCTGATTGAGTTTCCTCACACAGGGAAGAAGGTCATTACGCAAAAGCAAGAAAGTTCCTAAAAAATAAATTCAATGGCGGAACTCAGAGTACAAATTATCCAATAAAATGTAGGGACATTCCCAAAGAACAGCTTGATTAGATTAGATTAGATTAGATTAGATTAGATCAATACTTGTTCCATAGATCATGAATACGACACTTCGTAATGATGTGGAACGTGTCAGGTTAATAAAAGATGTCTGTACAAGATATTACATTACACAAAATATTGCATGACACTAATGTTTAAGTTGGGGTTTTTTTTCCTTAATTTATATCTAAAAATTCAGCCAATGAGTAGAAGGAGTTGTCATCTAGAAATTCTTTTAATTTATTTTTAAATGTTGGTTGGCTATCTGTCAGGCTTTTGATGCTGTTTGGTAGGTGACCAAAGACTTTTGTGGCAGCATAATTTACCCCTTTCTGTGCCAAAGTCAGATTTAACCCTGCATAGTGAAGATCATCCTTTCTCCTGGTGTTATAGCTATGCACACTGCTATTACTTTTGGACTGGGTTGGATTATTAACAACAAATTTCATAAGTGACTATATATACTGTGAGGTTACTGTGAGGATCTCTAGATCCTTAAATAGATGTCTGCAGGATGACCGTGGGTGGGCTCCAGCAATTATTCTGATTACACGCTTTTGAGCAGTGAATACTTTTCTACTCGACGATGAATTACCCCAGAATATGATGCCATACGAAAGCAGTGAATGAAAGTAGACATAGTAAGCTAATTTACTGAGATTCTTATCACCAAAATTTGTAATAATCCTAATAGCATATGCAGCTGAACTCAGACGTTTCAGCAGACCATCAATGTATTGCTTCCAGTTTAACCTCTCATCAATGGACACACCCAAAAATTTTGAAAATTCTACCTTAGCTACAGACTTCTGTTCAAAGTCTATATTTATTACTGGAGTTGTGCCATTTACTGTACGGAACTGTATATACTGTGTTTTATCAAAATTTAAAGAGAGTCCGTTTGCTGAGAACCACTTAATAATTTTGTGAAAAACATCATTTACAATTACATCACTTAGTTCTTGGTTTTTGGATGTTATTGCTATACTTGTATCATCAGCAAAAAGAACTAACTTTGCATCTTCATCAATGTGGAATACTAAGTCATTAATGTATATCAAGAACAGTAAAGGACCTAAGACCGAACCCTGTGGGACCCCGTACTTGATAGCCCCCCAGTTTGAGCAATCAGCTGTTGTTTTAACATTATATGAACCACTTATTTCAACTTTCTGCATTCTTCCAGTTAAGTATGAATTAAACCATTTTTGCACTGCCCTCCTCAAACCATAATGATTTAGCTTATCCAAAAGAATTCCATGATTTACACAATCAAAGGCCTTTGAGAGATCACAAAAAATACCAATGGGTGATGTCCGGTTATTCAGAGCATTTAATATTTGATCAGTAAAAGCGTATATTGCATTTTCTGTTGAAAAGCCTTTCTGAAAACCAAACTGACATTTTGTTAGTACTTTATTTTTACAAATATGGGAGGCTACTCTTGAATACATTACTTTCTCAAAAATTTTTGATAGAGCTGTCAGAAGAGAGATTGGGCGATAGTTGTTGACCTCCGATGTATCCCCCTTTTTATGCAATGGTTTTACAATGGCATATTTCAGTGGAATGTCGTGTGTGACATACCCTACTAGGACACCGTACTGTTTTTGCAGATGTAAAATATTTCAACATTTGTTAGGCGATGACTCTAGACTTTGGTCGTGGACATAAATTATGTCCATCACTTGGAGCCACTAAATGCCTACCCTAGTTTGACACAGCCACTGTACACACAGCTCGCTGCCGTCATCATGCACCTGCTACATAGGATAATCTGTCCTGTCCACAAATCGTCACGACCTCACATTGTCAACACCCATCTATTAATGCACATAAGTAGAAGTCCACTTGCAATTATTCTGTAACTAACTTACAGGAAAGCGACCTTGAGATAATAATGAAACAATGGGTATATTATCTTTTTTTAATTTTTAATGATGGCGAAAAGATGATAATTGTTTCAGAATAAGTTTTCCAAAGGGTAACTGAATCAGTTAATCTGTAGTCCTGAATCAGCTGAAGTTTAGTGAAATAAAACGTTCCTGCAGCTAGCACACCTAATTCATTTACCTCATATTAATTACAAATGCGTCACTCAAGAGAAAAAGTTTATAGTTAAAAAACGTTATCAATATAAAAGAGATTATCAGGCTTGGTAGTACAATAAATGCACCACTACATAAATTAGCTCCTAGAGTCGCACTAGCATACTGACCACTACCTAACATAGCCTCCCAATGTTGTCCTGACCACAAAAACCGATCTTTGAAAGTCTCATCCAAAGTGAGCTCCTAAAAACCTTTCAATATAGTTTCCATTGGTCTTAATGAAGCCTCCACGTCCCTCGGTCGGTCTTTGTGGTGGAGTACATGATACATTTAACTTAGTATTTCCTCTTCAGAAACAAGCTTGGTAGTATAATAAATGCACCACTACATAAATTAGCTTCTAGAGTCGCACTAGCATACTGACCATTACCTAACATAGCCTCCCAATGTTGTCCTGACCACAAAAACCGATCTTTGCAAAAGTCTCATCCAAAGCGAGCTCCTAAAAAACTGTCACTAGAGTTTCCATTGGTCTTAATGAAGCCTCCATCTCCCTCGGTCGGTCTTTATGGTGGAGTACATGATACATTTAACTTAGTATTTCCTCTTCACAAACTACTGGAAACCTACAGAATGCAAGATGTCTTTGAAATTCTAGTGCTATGTGTAGCAACTCTCAGCATCTACCTAACAGTTTACAATGTTACAAATGTTTTAATGGCATCCATGTTATTATAAATTTAAATGTACTTGCTAGTCGGGCTGGCGTTACTTACATGCAAGGGCAAGCAGGAACACTAACGTGCATCCACCAGCGAAGGCGTAGGCTGCCACTTTGAGGTCCCATCCAATGTCTTCCACGCTCTCGTGATCCCGTACTACGAGGGGATTCACTAGGAAGCTAATGGATACTCCAAGCTGCAACAGACATCCATTCTTTCGTGAGCTGTACTTTTGTCGTCTTGCATAACAGCTAATTAGATCAGTGTTAAAAGCTCTTTGCCCCTGAAAAATGCTTTCTATTCTTAGATGTCTATAGTATAGAGCAAATCGTCCATTAGCTTTAATAGCGCTTCAGTAGCTGATCTTTATTGAAGAGTGATGGAAGTTTACACTGATTGGCAACTGTGGCTAGGTGCAGTGTGATAACACATCTGTTGTCTAACACAACAGGTTTTTTTGTGAATGCCATTTTTTTCAGGAACTTCATGTCCTACTCTTTACTCTTGTTAATTTCATCCTGCAGTTGGTACCTATATTTCAAAAACAGACAGAATCTTTTGCAGTTTAGAAGGAATTTCGGGTTAAGCATTATGTTTCTGCCTAATAGTGTATTATTTTCCTCAAGACATAATATAATCAGCGTATACCATTATCAGCTGCTTAATTAATAGCTTCTCTGTCATCCCAAGTACTAGGTATGCTTCCACTGAATATACTCTCGAAGAACATACCTGCATCTCTTCCTACAGGTCACACCACCTTATCATGCTTAGGAGATTATTCATTGCACTTTATGATCCACCTATACAGACACACAGACGCCACCGAAAGGAGCCGAGGATAGCCTCAGAACCCAAGCGGCAGGCGTCATTCGTGCTGACATGTGCCACTACATGCAACAGGTTGCACCCAGTGCGCTCGATAGCCGCTGGCAGGGCCTCCTCCACATAACGGATGAGACTTTCCGGCAAACATACCGAATGCACACTGGAATTCTTTCCCGCCTTGCCTGCTATTTCCCTGAGGGGCTCCATCACCCGCCTAAGATTGGAGCTCCCAATGACTAGCGTACCCACCCTCTGTACTTGTCCGGACTGGGCAGGAAACTCGACCACTGGCCCAACAGGAGAGGCATTCCGTGCTGGCTCAGAGTTATCAGCAACACTGAGTAGCACCTCGTACCTGTTGCTAAGACGTGGGGAGCCAGCCGCACGGCCTGCTCCCTCTTTCGCCTTCCGCCCAGTGACACGTGAACCCACCACTGTCTGCCACCCACTCTGGAGTGAGGATGGACCAGTCAGATGTTGCGTATCAGACAATGCAGCGACGTCTGATTCACCAGGGGATTCCAGTGGCGTCAAAATTGTCGCAGGACTCGTCACAGACTCAGATGATATGCTTCCCCTTCCAACAACTTTGAGGGAAGAGCGATGCTACATAGAAGCTGCAGTGAATGCGGTAACTTCAAGGCAAGGAAGGAGGGGAGATTATTGTTTAACAGACTGTCGACATCGAGGTCATTAGAGACGGATTGTTTCAAGGATGGGGAAGAAAATCGGCTGGGCCCTTTCGAAAGGATCAGTACGGCATTTGCCTGGAGAGATTTAGGGAAATCACGGAAAAGTTAAAGCTGATTGGCCGGACGCGGATATGAACAGCCGTCCTCCTGAATGCGTGTCTAGTGTGCTAACCACTGCACCATCACGTTCGGTGCAGTAACTCTAAGCATGCTTTCAAAAGTATGGGTCGAGTTCTACTATCGTCTGGATGTTATTTGTGCGTCCGGTGGAAGGCACATAGAACATATTAAAAAGGCCTGCACGTAAAAGAAGTACCATAGTAGAAGCAGGTACTTTTTTAAAATAAAACTTCTTAATCTTATGCGTAACTTAAAATTTACTTGAAGTTTCTATCTTCATTAATCTAAAAGATGTAGTTTTGTAAAATAGGATAAATCTTTATGAAACATTCTGCACTTCATGTACACAATGTTCTTCTGATGTGTCATCGTCTCAGCGTGTACTGAGGGCTAGCTGGGGAGAAATAAATGCATAGAAGTGCAGGAAATACCTGTCCCTGATATGTCCAAAGAATAATCGCGTATAGATGTCTCGTATGCACGCATTGTGTTTTTCTCTTCCATTTGTTGCTCCACTAGGTGAAACTGAAGTACGTTTGCGAATAGCATCTCAGATATTTTATGCCCTGAGGAAGCCCTTACGATGTCATGTGTTTTTCCAAGAAATTGTTCTCTGTTGATCTTGGTTTTTAGTTCTATATTTTTGCTTTTCTGCAGTACTAGTATGCATGCCTTGTATAGGAATTTCCTGAGCCACATCATCAGTACTGCTTGATAACGTGCATCGTAATTCTCCATGTTCTTTAATGGGCGCAACACAGACTCCGTTGTAATTGTCTAATATACATTTATCTAACACTGAATTGTAATCCTCACCATAAGTCATTCGATTTTAACAGCCATTATCATAGTCCAGTAGGACAGGAACTAAACGTCATCCTTGTTATTATGTGTGCTGTTGTCTATAGAGCTATTCACAGGAGCAATCATGTTTTGCAGGAGGACATATTTTAGGATACGTACACTCATGAGCCAAAATATTATGACCACGTGCTTAATATCCTGACAGTCCACGTTTAGAATGCAAGACTGCAGTGGTTCTGCGTGGCATGGATTCGACAAGTCCTTGGTAGCTCTCCCCTTCAATATGGCTTCACGCAAGTCCCGTGAATTGCAGGACGGTGGTTTGTTGGTGCGTAACTGGCGCCCGGTAACGTCCCAGATAATTTCATGGGCATAATATCAAGAAAATTTGATGGCCAAGACACCAACGTAAGATCACTACCATGCTACTCAAACCACTGTAGCACGATTGTGCCCTTGTAACAATGATACTTACCCTGCTGGACAGCTGCCTTGGTGCCTTCGATTACTACACAGGTCTCATGAAAGCTCGAGTGAATGTCCTCAATAGCATAATACTGCCCCCACCGGCCTACGTCTATGGCGCTTGGCATGTTTCGAGCAGCCTATCGTTCGAACGAGAACGTATCCCGACACAATCATCCACCTGGTGTAGCAAAAATCGTGATTGATCCGACTAGGCGACTCACTTCCACTAATACACGGTCCAATCTCGATCATCACGTTCCAGCTGCAATCGTAATGGGCGATTTCGTTGAGTCAATATCGAAACATGTAGGGAATATCTGTTGTGGAGCCCCATGTTGAACAACGTGCGCTGAACGGCGTGCCCCGAAATAAATGTTCGTGCACTAACATTGAACTCTGCCTTCAAATCTGCAACAGATCGCCGCCTCTCCTGACTTACAGAGCGCGCAAGCCTCCGACTTCCGCATTGTATGATGACAGCACCACAGAAACGTCCAATCAGCTTCGCCGTTTCCGAGATGCTCGTTCACATTTGCAGCCTGTAATTTTCAGTTCTGTGTGGGTGATGATCAACTTTACGTATACTGACGGAAATCAAAAGCTACACCATGAAAACCTTGGTCGAACGCAATCTAGCTGATACTCTTGTGTCTCAACGCCTGTGGGGTGTGCTGATTAGAATGTCAGTCTTATTTGAACTTATTTTCAACACAGAAAACAGCCAGCCCTACAGATGAAGAATCGTGTGAAAACATCATGGCTCTTGGGTGTGATTAACTATACTGGAACCTCTCACGTGGAGATCGGAGCACAGTTTGCCAAAGTACGTGCACGCGCAATTTACCGTCATCTTTCGGATTTTCAGTCAATGGCTTAAGGAATATGGGTTTATCATACCGCCAAATCGCTCAGACTGTTGGCTGCAGTGCAATGAGTCCCGAGCGAGTGGTGTCTAGATGGATTCAGGACAGCTGTCTGGCAAGTACTACAACACGAAAGGATCGCAAAATTTTTCAACTGGCCCTGACGCATTAATGAATGGTAAGAGTTGAAATCCGGGCGTATTTTCACCACTATGGGTTAGATATCGAGTTTCCATATGTCTTTTACCGCTGTCAGCATACCAAACACTACAGAGACTTCCATGTTGGTAGACAGAGTCATTTGGGATAATAAGTAACATTCTGTAGTGTTCAGTGATGAGTCTTGTTTCTGTTTGTGATAGTCACGTCGTCACTAACGTTTCCGTAGACTATCTGTTGAAAACAGCGATTCTCAAGACCCATACCTCTCCAGCTCTTTTAACAATGGCGTGAGGAGCTACCGAATATGACAACAGGAATGATTTGGTAATTGCTGAAGTGAGACTGAATGGTACCAGTATGAGGCAAGCATGGTAAACCCTTTTGTCATGTACTTCATGACCAGAGCACTAAATGACATTTTCCAACAGGATAATACAAGAGCCCACATTGCAGTTCTCATCACAAATGCGCTGAAGATGTATAGACTTTTGACGATGGACATCAGTTCCGACTGGAATGAAAGTTTAATCGTTTAATAACCGTCATATGATGAATATCCTTACAAAGTTTGTTAACTATCTGACTTGTGATTCATGGTGTAACATTTTCCATTTATTCCAGTGCGTACACTGATCAGCTAAAACATTATGACCACTGCTCACCGCGACGTTGGCTGCCACCTGATGGCGTTGCGAGCACGTGACAAGGTAACAAAAATATGTAAGCGGAGCAGACATGGGCAGCGGATCAGCCTAATGAAGATATGGGCTGCAAATGGGGAAATCCATTGAGATAGGCGACTCTGACAAAGGGCAGATTATTATTAAACAGAACCTGTGAACGAGTATCTCGAAAACGGCGAAGGTGGTCGAATATTCAAGTGCTGCTGTCGTGAGTATCTATGGAAAGAAATGGAAGGACAGTAAAACTACCAGTAGACGGTAAATGGTCGGAATTCCACGACTCTTCACAGAACATGGTGTTGGGAGACTTGACTGCTCTGTAAAGTAGGATAGATGGTGATCTATAGCATCTCTGCCGAAAGAGCACAATGCTGGTACACGCACAAGTGTTTCAGAGCATACCCTTCATCGTACGTTGTTGAACATGGAACCCCACAGTAGACCACCCCCATGTGTTCACATCGTCAATTACGACTGCAGCGGGTGCGGGACCATCGGCATTCGACCGTACTGGCTCTCCGGGTTAATCATATTTTTGCTACACTAGGTCGATGGACCTCTTCACAAATGCCGTCATCGAGGTGAAACGTGCAACGCGCCACGGACGCAGGCTGATTGCAGTAGTATTATTCTATGCGAGACAGTCTCCTGCGCTTGCATGCGATCTGTGGTAGTACTCGAAGGCAAGCTGACAACTGCGAACCATCTGCATCCCTTCATGCTTGATGTCTTCTCCGACGACGATGTCATCTTTCAGCGGATAATTGTCCGTATCTCAGATCCAGAAGCGTGCAACAATGGTTTGAGTAGCATTGTAGTGAATTCACGTTGATGTCTCGACGACCAAATTCGCTGATGTAAATGCTATGGAACCCATCTGGGTCGCTATCGAGCGCCATCACTGCCGACGCAAATCAGTGGCTCGTTGTTTACGCCAATTACCTGTTCGTAGACATCTAATGCCACATACCTCCACAAGCCTGCCATCAAACTGTCGAATTCCTGGTACACAGAATCAGTGATATATTTCGTCCCAAAGGCGGACAAACAAGTTACTAAGAAGATGGTCACGATGTTTGACTCATCAGTGTATTCAATGTATATACGCACACACAGACACCCCCCCCCCCCACCCCCCCCCCCCCCCACGAAAATAACAGTGGCCCTAAAACTCATCCTTGAGGAACATCTAACTATATGTATATTCATTGTATCTTCAGTGCATCTTTCATAATGCACTGCTTGCACCTTGTAAGATAGTTTCAAGGTAGTCATTTCCTAATAGCAACACGAACGGTTTGGTTGTTCCTTTATGCAGTTTTTGGTATGAAGTGACTAACTAAACAGTAACGACGCACCTGGTTGCCGAAGACGCCGAGCGCGCAGGCCGTGGACACCTCCTCCGCGCCGAACCAGACAAAAGCTACGGTGGACGGCACGGAGAGCACGAAGACCTGCGCCACGGCGCTAATGGACTGGGCCAGCAGCAGCAGCCAGAAGCGGTCGGGCGCCACCGCCAGCACCTTCAGCCACGTCGCCGCAGCGTTCATAGCCGCGCCCACCACGATCGACAGCCGCAAGCCCTGTAGGTAGCAAGGTAAGCGCTTACACACCCAGCACAGACCGCTTGACTGAGGGTGTTTATTACCACCATTATCTTATCCTCTAATAATCCAGACAAGGAGGTCACACAGGGTAAGCAACCACCTGACAACTTCCATACGTGATCCAGTATTTGTTTTTTAGTGTATCATTGGTGTCCTTGCGTTCGAGCTGTGAAGCAAATTCTATGTTCTCAGAATACACTGTGCAGTGAAGATCTCGCATTTTTAAAAGTAACTCCTCGTATAGCTCGCTACGATAAAACCGATAAAATATTTGACTGAAGGTCAATGAAAGTGTATGTCACTTTGTTGTGCACGAATACCTGTAAAGTAAATCGGTGACAAAAGACACTCCCATTTTCATGTTTAAATGTCTTTAAAATAGAAAACATGTGGGGAGAATTCACACTCAGTTAAGCAACGGATTTTCTTGAAGTAATCCGAAATTCCACTGAATTCATTAAAACAAGACATAGTGCTTCCATTTCAGTCTCGTTTTAATGCCGAATGATGAAAGATAGTGCCAGTGTCACATCCGAAATTCCGACCGCATTATGTGAAATCATTATGAAGGACTTCACGAACTCACCATGTGTACATGAACGTGATCATTTGCCTGAGATTTATTCCCAATTCCAGCGACCCGATTGATTATTTTGAAGAAGGATGCATGCACTAAAACCTGTCTTGCCCTCCAAGTGATCGTCACGAGAATTTGAAAACGAGAGAAGTTTAGGAATTTCAAAAGTTTTTAAAATTTTAAGATTTTCTTAAAATGTCGCAATACGCGAAGATAAAGTGCCTTCAGAATTGCAATAATCGGGCGTAGTGTCTAGAGCTGAAAAGTTACAGAGATTATCACAACATAAACGGTAAAAACGCAGCGTGCAGTACGGTCACGAATACAGCAAACATAACCGCGTCCGAAGAACTACGGCTACAGGTGAAGTTTCTGAGTCTGTATGGATGGCAATTTTGTTGCTGGTGACATGGAGAGTAGACTGTAGTTAAATTATACCAATAGGACCCACCTGACATACACAATATGTAGGAGGGGGGAGTGACAAAATTGTTGAACTTTTACCTACGCCAACAACCTCCAAAAAATTTATTTAATTTCAGTATACTGCAAATGATTGACGTTTTCACGAAAATAGCTCTGTATTATTTTTAGATGCAATTTCACCAAACATGGAACTGCGCGACCTCTGCGGTCGCGGGTTCGAATCCTGCCTCGGGCATGGATGTGTGTGATGTCCTTAGGTTAGTTAGGTTTAGGTAGTTCCAAGTTCTAGGGGACTGATGACCTTAGATGTTAAGTCCCATAGTGCTCAGAGCCATTTTTTTCACCAATTATTCTGACTTGATAATTTTCTCGACAAACTACCAATACAGAATGCTAAAAGATACCAGTGTCGCACGTTTGTTTCGTACAGAAACTGCTCGCCCCAGAATCCTTCCTAAGGAAGGCATTTTCTTTCTCAACTGCGAGATTCACATGATCGTCCCAGAATTTGATTGTGATATTGTGTTCCGTACTTATGAGGCAGCCTGTATGTATTGTGCTAGGCCTGAAGTGTAGCAACTGCACCTCTCCACTGATGCATCGTTTGTATTCACTACTGATGAATGTTGATCCGAAGATTAGCAGAAGTGCTTTTATTTCAAAGACCGTAACATGAGATCATCTACGTTCGTCAGGTGTCGTTGCAGTAGGTACGTTTATGTCGCACAGCGGTACTAAACACTTGCACCTTGGTCTCTCTAGAGATGTATACAATGAGTTTTTGACAGATAGGTGTATAGTGCCCTCTGCTTTTGGACTCCCTCATTCACTTCCCAGACTGGTCATTCTCCTAACAATATCTGGATTAAAGTAAATAAAGATATAAAACACGTAGAGGATAATGTCATCCACCATATGGGTAACAGAGTTCGCAAATTGTTGGGAGAACATGATCAAGACTTCAGAGTACTTCCTAGGGTCACACATTACGAGTATCATAATCCGACTGAAAATCTGAGGGTCCATGTCTATCTTCATAAACACTGTGAGAATCCTCTATCACGCATCTCTGAATAGCTGTAGTAGTCGTTGCAAACAAACTGGTTCCAGGTATGCATGGGAGCTATCTGACTCACTTACGTGCAGGGTGATACAATGGTTAAGACACTGGACACGTATTCGGGAGGACGGCCCTTCAAACCCCAGTCCGGCTATTCAAATTTAGGTTTCCTCTGGTTTACCTAAATTGTTTAAGACAAATATCGGAATGGTTCTTTTAAAAAGGAAATGGACGTATACCATTGCAATCCATAATGTGCTTAGTCTGTACTGAGCTCTTCGTCGACGTCGCGTTAAACCATACTTTTCCATTGTTTCCTGACTACTGCCAGCTCATCAAATAGCTACGCGTAGTGCAATCGAATATTACCGTGGTGGCCGTAATAACGCGAATCCATAACAGCTTCCAGCGATGAAAAACGTGTGCTCCTAGGAGGGAAAAGACGTTTGAATCCCATACATTGGTCAGCTGTGTCGATTTAATTATAGATGACACCTGCGGAACATTGAGTCTCTGCAGGAGGAGAAGAGTCTATCGATTAACAGTTGCAAACTGTACGACGTTTGGTAGTATTTGACAATACAAGATCCAGTCACAGGAAGAAGGAAGGAAGGAAGGTTCAAATGGCTCTGAGCACTATGGGACTTAACTGCTGAGGTCATCAGTCCCCTAGAACTTAGAACTACTTAAACCTAACTAACATAAGGACATCACACACACACCCATTCCCGAGGCAGGATTCGAACCTGCGACCGTAGCGGTCGCGCAGTTACAGACTGTAGCGCCTAGAACCGCTCGGCCACTAGGCCGACGCGAAGGAAGGAAGGTTAGAGTTTAATGCACAGTCGTTAGTGACTGGCTACAAGAAGATAACAGGCACCATAGCTAGAGCTAGTGATACTGTATGTCATAGAAACACATTTAGGAAGATACCGTCCAAGGGAAACAATAGAAATAAAACGCCTAAAATCGTGAGCGACACTTCGAGTCAGGAGAATCGTTAACACCTCACATGAATGAGTTAAACACGGTGTTCATTTTTGTCCAGTGTACTACACAATTCGTAAGTAATAAGGAGCTCATGGCACGTAAAAATACCTCTATCATTAACTGCATATAGTATTTAAGTTTTAAGTAATAATGCGCCATTGAGCAGTGTATAAAATAGGTGGGATAATATTTGCAGCGTGTAAGGATGTCGATAAACGGAGAACCCTTTGCGGGCCACTCCAGGTTATCACTTCCTACATGTTTGCCGGCCGGTATGGCCGAGCGGTTCTAGGCGCTACAGTCTGGAACTGCGCGACCGCTACGGTCGCAGGTTCGCTTCCTGCCTCGGGCATGTATGTGTGTGTTGTCCTTTGCTTAGTTAGGTTAAAGTAGTTCTAAGTTCTAAGGGACTGATGACCTTAGAAGTTAAGTCCCATAGTGCCCAGAGCCATTTTGAACCTACATGTTTCAGAGTAAGTGGAAACATCAGGTCGATGTCAAGTTTCTGAAGCAGCGTTCAAGAGTTGCAATAAACATAGACCCGGTGAGGGCTTATCTTAGTGGACGCAAGGTGATACAAAGACGTGGTAGTCCACAAAATTTGTAAGCAAGCACCCTGATACATTTCGTATCACTACAACTAATTACAAGAAAATGAATATACACTTCCTAGTTACGTTAATGTGAACACCTGTCAAAAGTCTGAATAACCACCTTTTGCAGCGCGAGACATGCAGGAAGAGGGTCAGTGACGTTCTGGAGGGTAACGACAGGGATGCGGCTCCAAGCCGACTCCAGTGCCGTGGCTAGCTGCGATAAGTTTCCCGCTTGAGGATGCATGGCGAGAACAATCCGATCGAGTCGATCCCACAAATTATCGATTGGGTTTAAAACTTGAGGATTCGGTAGCCCGGTAACCTCATCTTGCTGCCCTTAGAACCACACACGTACACTGCGAACTGTGTGACATGTCGCATCGACCTGCTGGTAGATGTCATCATGCCGAGGAAAAATAAACTGACCCAAGGATAGATGCGTACTTTTGTTGATCCACTGTGCCTTCCAGAATGACGAGATCACTCAGAGAATGCCACGAAAACATTCCTCAAATCACAATATTCCCTCCTGGTTGCAGGATGTTGGCTTACAGACGTTTCGCACCGTACACGCTGACGGTCACCTGTCTGATGGAGTATAAAATGTGATTCTTCTGAAAAGGCTACCTGGTGCCACTCAGTGGACGTCCACTTGCGGTACTGTTTTGCAAATTTCAGTTTGCGTCGTCTATTAAAAGCAGTCAGCATGAATGCATGGACCACGCGCTTGCTGTAGAGAGGCCCAAAGTTCGCTTAACGGTCTTTGAGAAGACCCTGTTGGTAGCCCAGTGGTTACTCTGAGAGGTCAGTCGCTCAACAGTTGCACATCTATTCGCCCATACACATCTCCGCAGCCGTGGTTAGCCCCTGTCATCTATGGCCCGTGGTACACCACTGTGGCCTCAGCGCCGCTTTTGGATAGCATCATTTTGCCACGCACAGCGTAATTTAGCCACGGCAGCACCCGAGCAGTTTAAAAACTTAGCCATTTCGGAAATGCTTCAACTTTTTGCCCGAATGGCGATGATCATGCCCTTTTGGATGTCTGATAAATCGCTCCATTTGCCCATAGCAACAGCTGCTGCACTGTTTTCCGTGTCCCTCCAACATGATTTATATACCTTCCACTGCTAGTGCTGCCATCTGCCGTCTGTGAGTGGTTATTGCACGTTTACGTCGAACATAGGCGGTAATCACATTAATCAGACGGGACTGTGTCTATAGCAAGAAGATGTGTGGTACATAATAGGCAGGTAGTAAACCTGGGAGCCAGCAGCATGTGTCACAGAGAACCGGAGCATGAGACTATAATTTGAGAAAACGAATTTACTGTGGGCGAGCACATGTACTCAGGTGATAATTTTCATTTAGAATTAGATTTTACGCAGGTTTTTTGTTAGATATGAAACCCATCTCCTCTCCTTCCAACTTAACACCTGTTAGTCTGCTAACTTTATTTGCCTCAACCTACAGAACACCTATGACTGTGTATGGCATTCTGGGCTCCTTTTCAAGCTCCATACTTATGTCCTTGCTATCAACTTCATCCATCACATTGCCACCTTCCTCTCCCATTGTCCTTCCTATGTCACCATCCATAATACCAATTCCTGTACCTTCTACCCTTCTGCAGCTGTGCCCTAGAGCTCTCTCCTTTCTCCTCTCCTTTACCTCCTGTACACCGCTGATATGCCAAAACCACACCCATCCGTCCATCTCCTTCAATATGCTGATGACACAACTTTCCTCGCCCTCTATCCTAGCCTTCAATGGTTGTAGCGCTCCGTCCAGACCGACCTGGACCAGTTTACTGCCTGGTACAACCAGTGGCTTCTTCAGATCAGTCCTTCAAAAACCCAGGCAATCATAATAAAAAATGGTTCAAATGGCTCTGAGCACTATGGGACTTAGAACTACTTAAACCTAACTAACCTAAGGACATCACACGCATCCATGCCCGAGGCAGGATTCGAACCTGTGACCGTAGCAGTCGTGTGGTTCCAGACTGAACCACATCCTGGATAATGACTTCAACCCAATATTTATCCTTCCTTCCAACTCTGACCCTCCTCTTCCTCTCCCCTCATTCCCAGGGCTCCCTCATCTTTCTCTCCCTGATTGTTGTTCCCCCTCTCACCCCCTGTCCTTCTCACTCCTCCTTTCCCAGTCCTTGTGCTCCTTCTTTGGTTGTTCCCTTCCCCACCCTCCACATCTCCTGTCACTTGGTGTGCTACTGGCTCCCCTTCCATTCCATCCCTTCCAGCTCCCCCTTTCCCAGTCCTTGTGCTCCTTCTTGGGCTGTTCCCTTCCCCACCCTCCACCTCTCCTGTCACTTGGTGTGCTACTGGCTCCCCTTCCCTTCCGTCCCTTCCAGCTCCCCCTCCTCCAACGACCCCCCCCCCCTCCTCTCCCTCTTGTTTCCCTCCTCTTTGGCCTCCCTCCCTTGGCAGGTCCTTTGAGTTTTAGTCCAGTTACTCTCCATCGTGTTTTGGTGCTTGCCGTGCTTGTCACTCAAGTGCAGTGTGTTTGAAGTGTCATTGTCCCTTGTGGCCTTCATACTGTGAATGCCGTTTTAATCGTGCTCTTCATGCCGCCAGTGTTTATCTGCTACATCCTAGTCCAGTGTCATTTTATCTGTACATGGATTTTATGTGAACGTGCCTCGTCAAACTATTCCTTTTTTAATTTTTTAACTTCCTCTGTTTCCCCTTTCCTTGTATCAACTTCATCTGTTATTCCCATATTTTATATATTTGTTTCTCCTGCGATTTTATTCAGTCTCTTGGCTGAAGAGTGGCGAACTGTGCTGCTGCCAGCCCACCCCTACCCACGTGGTGTAGGGGTATGAAATAACTATAAAGAAAAAATTTAGATAGTAAGTTTTCATTTCTAGACTTCATTTTTTATGTAATTAATATACATTTTCTTCTCTTTCTCCCGTTTAAATGATTATAGTAGCAGCTGTATGAACCTGCTCGTATAGCTTAAAGCTGTCGGAATACGGGGCAAGCTACCTAATGATGACGTCACTTCCTGCTATTTCGTGTTGAAGAGCCTTTTCGTCACGTGAAACTCAAAGTGAGGTCTGCGATATTTTGGTGACGTGTCACGTAGAATAGAACCAATAGGAAGCAAGAAAGCTCTGTAGGTCACAAGTAGAAAGCCTGAAATCTGCAGAAAGCAAGACGCCATATTGTATTTGTCACGTTCAGTAGAAGAGCGTATATTCGGTGAGTTTTATGTTACACCTTATATCCCATGAATAAATGCTGTTTCTAAGCACTAGCACAATGAATGTCTCGATAACGAATCGGTACTGCTACGATTTGTTGTAATAAAAAGACGTGAAACATCATATTGGTGGTTAAAGAATTTTCATATGTGGTTATTTAGAGTTCGAGTCCTGCTGTATCTAAATTTTTAACTGTCACGTAAAATGTAATGTGACTTTCTTACAGAGGTGAATAAATGCTGTTTCTAAGCACTAGCACAATGAATGTCTCGAGAACTAATCGTTACTGCTACGATTTGTTGTAATAAAAGACGTGAAACATCATATTGGTGGTTAAAGAATTTTCATATGTGGTTATTTAGAGTTCGAGTCCTGCTGTATCTAAATTTTTAACTGTCACGTAAAATGTAATGTGACTTTCTTACGGAGGTGAATAAATGCTGTTTCTAAGCACTAGCACAATGAATGTCTCGAGAACTAATCGTTACTGCTACGATTTGTTGTAATAAAAGACGTGAAACATCATATTGGTGGTTAAAGAATTTTCATATGTGGTTATTTAGAGTTCGAGTCCTGCTGTATCTAAATTTTTAACTGTCACGTAAAATGTAATGTGACTTTCTTACGGAGGTGAATAAATGCTGTTTCTAAGCACTAGCACAATGAATGTCTCGAGAACTAATCGTTACTGCTACGATTTGTTGTAATAAAAAGACGTGAAACATCATATTGGTGGTTAAAGAATTTTCATATGTGGTTATTTAGAATTCGAGTCCTGCTGTATCTAAATATTTAACTGTCACGTAAAATGTAATGTGACTATCTTACGGAGGTGATAAAAATAATTTCCTTAATACTTGATGTTATGTAAATATAAGTACATTCTCTATCAGAAGTGTGGAAATGTGGGTTTTGATGGAGCTAACGTAGGAATTTTACGCGCGTCCTTTTCCGTGAACAAACTATTTTGTTTGCGGGCCAAATAAGGCTGACAACTGTCGTTGGAGAGCACTTAGAGCGCAAAATCACGTTAACCAGATCGCCCGAGTGCCAACGGCATTGTGTCTTGTGACGCTGGATATCCTGTCTGCGTGCATGTGTACATTAGCTGTTTCTTCCCATGTGCCCAGTGCTTAACACGCAATGAGCTAGCTTGTGAGACCTGTAATATGAGACAGGTTTGGACCGAATTCGCGCGGCAGACAACAACCGTGGGCTGGTAGACGTGCATGCCTGTGTGTCGTTTTTAGGTGGTTTCCCACTTTCGTTTAGCCAAACGCTGGGCTAGTCACCAAATTCCACCTCTGACAATGCGATACACAAACAGTTGAATATGATTAAATACAGAACAAAGTTTCCACGATTCACAGACGGATGGCACACATGACTTCCCTCCGTTAGGTTATCTTGACAGCTGTTGTGTCTTAATGGGCATCTGGCCACAAAGTTAAATAATAAAATTAAATTTACCATATCCTGAAAGAGCAGATCTCACGATACACTGGACAAACGCTACGTAAAAGAAGGAAGAAGAAGCAGCAGTTACATGGTTTGCTTTTGATTGTAAGTAGAAAACCGCAGAGATGCTAGGAAATAAAAAAAAATGTGTACTACATGCACTGAGGCTAGACACAGATTCCACTTTTTCTCCCGACTATTTAATTGTTTATTTATCATAGACCAATTTCTTGGTGACAATAATGGACCGTTACGGGTATGTGAATTTTTGTGATAATCTATTTACTTTTCTTTTCTTTACGCTTTTTTCGATTCTGAACATGGAATTAATTTTAGGGTCCTCATACTACTTTTTCCTTGTTGTGTATTTCTTGCCGACTGCAATATTTGTCCGAACACGTATAATGAGTTATCCTACTTACGCTTATAATGTTTCCTAAAGCAATATTGTGGCTGACTTCTGCCGCTGAAATGAGTTAACTGTCGGCCTCAAAAGAATTCACTGTCTATGTGACCTAAGCATTAATAAAAATTATACTATCCTTAGGGCATCAAGGGTAGATAAGGTAAGATTAATTCTTTGTTTATCGACATGCACGTACAACGTTTTGTTGAAACTACTTATTTAGGTCCATGGTAAACGGCGTCTGATTGTTACCGCGAGTAACGGATAAAATAAGTTGGAGCTGTACATTGAAAAAACGTGAAGGTACTTGACTCTGAGTTGTGCTTGATACCCGCTCGAGAGATGGTGTTTCCTCCATGTGACTGCAGAGCTGTAGCCATACGTATCTGGCGGTTGTAAGAGTCCGCCTGCAGCGCGTAAACAAGGCAATGAAATACGAGTCACCACGCAATCTCATCTTCTTAATCACAAAAATCCCAGCAGAATTTTATTCCTGGAATCTGAGTGATGTAAGGCAAAACTGTGCTCTAATATTTGCCTCATCCATTACGTAAGTGGTCACACGAAACTGTGGAACTTCACTCTGCGTTTCTTCCCGATTCAAAAATTCATTCTGATAGACATCTTCGTTTGTACTGAGGCAAAAGTATGTCTTACTTTCTGTCTATGACAGAACTTTTTCTCTTTCTTGCTTACTCGGGTGGAGTACGGCCTGGTGCAGTATTCTAGCAGACGTCCCTTGGGCGACTTACTTTTCAGATGTTTTTAACAGTAAACTGAATGCGCGCAGGATGTTGTTGTTGTTTATGATGATGATGTTGCTAATGACTAGGGAGAGGATGAAATCCGGAGCTAGCAAAAAGGCCATTCCTCTCGAGTAACATCAAGTTCGTCTAGCTTAACGCACCCATCGGAAGGACGGATGGTCATCAACAGTGTCACAAGTCCTTATTCCCTGAGACAATGTGGAGGTATTTTGAATTTAACTTAGAACCCCGCGTAATGTCTGGTGACCTGGGGTTGTGCCCGACCTCCACCTATCCTCTTGCCTGCTAGACACTCAACGCTTTTTCACGAGCAGCAATCAGCCCAGCTACATCCAAGTAGAGCACTGTCGTACAGGCGTGTCTTAGTGACGTCGGCTACGTTAATGATTGTAAGAGTAAGAAATGTATTGTTCTGAAACATCTGGTAGATGTAAAAGTTACCACATCACAAAAAACGGCCATATTGTACCTATATTCAGTACCTAAAAAGGAACATAGGTTTGCAGTGAAAGATCCTGTTTTTTAAATATACAATACACAGATCCATCTTTGGAAAAATCTGTTGGTCAGTTTATGAGAAAGTGGAGACAGAGATTAATTAGTCGAATAGGAAAATTGTCGCTAACTCATACCTGGAACCTACTCATTTCTTAATATGTTTATGTCATGATAGAGTAAAACCGAGTTAACATAGTTTTTTTTAAACCGAAGACAAATTTGACAAGAAATATTTAGAATCTTACATTTAACAAGTACAAAATTAAGCGATCTGGATGGAAACTGTTTATTTCATGTTTCGCTTTCTCCGTGGCTGCAATATTTGTAACAAAAGTGTCGAGCAAAACTGGTAAGTAACATAATTCGATGAAACTTGGACCATTCGTAGAAACAACTGCTAGAGTAAAGTACAGAAGGTAACTAAAAAAATAAGCAGGGAGACAAATAGAATTGACACTTTTATTCAATGACAATAATAACACTGAAGACACAAGGGATTATGATGACCACTAGACATTACAAAAGCTGGACCATGATCCTTAATGGGATGTATGATCACAGTGGACACCAGTGAATTCTCCATAACGTGCTCCCATGCCACAAATGGTGGCCACAAGGTTTGAAAGGAGTCCTTGTGGTATGGCGTTGCATTCCTCAACCAGCGCGGCTGACAACAACGGCTTACGCATGATGTGTCACTGACGAGTGACATATCTCGATGAAACTTGGACCATAAATAAAAAGAGCTCCTACTTTACAGCACAAAATATAACTGAAAGAAATACGCAATGAGACGAAGAAAAATGACACTTTTATTCAAAGACAATAATTACACTGAAGTCACTGATATTTACAATGGT
The DNA here is from genome assembly GCF_021461385.2 of Schistocerca piceifrons. Lineage (NCBI taxonomy): Eukaryota > Metazoa > Arthropoda > Insecta > Orthoptera > Acrididae > Schistocerca > Schistocerca piceifrons. The sequence goes on from NC_060149.1 coordinate 511,000,935, forward strand.
CCCATGGACATTACAAAAGGGTGTATAATCATCACGGACGGATGTGCATGCACTGCAACGGCCACGATGTGAGTAAGGAAGTCCTGCTTGGCGCTCCATTTCTCCACCATGGCGGTTGACAACTCCTGGATGGTAGTTAGTGCCTGTGGAGATACTGCAGTACGTCTTCCCAATGCATCCCATACGTGTTCGATGGGGTTTAAGTCGGCGAAACGGGCAGGTCTGTCCATTCGCTGAATATACTCTCTTCCCAAGAACGCCTCCGACTGCGCTGTTCGTGCATTGTCGTCCAAAAAGTGAAGTCATGGCCGATGGCACCTCTGAAAAAGATGCAGATGGAGAAGGAGTACAATATCGCAGTGACGTTGAGCGGTAGGCGTACCGTGTTCAAAACTTCGAAGGTCATTACGCCCATGCAACATTGTGTGTCCCAGATCGTAAAGCTTGGACCACTAAGGCGATCATATTCGACATTGTTCCTAGGGCCATATGATGGCAGACCCAGCACTGTCCAATATGAAAGATTTATTTTTTTGAACACGGTACACTCACTGGTCAATGTTACTGTGACACTGCACTCCTTTCCTATGTGCGTCTTTTCGGGTATGTCTTCGGGCTTCACTTCATTGTTATGGATGACAATCAGTGACTGCATCTAAATGTGCAGGTGGAGGAGCTCATTGGAACGAGATGATATTCGACGTAGGCGCTGACCTATCCATTCCCCCGATTCAAATCCCATCGAGCACGTGTGATATGCGTAGGGTACACGTACTGCAGCACGTCCATATGTTCCAACGACCGTCCAACACTAGTCAGCCGCGCTGGTTGGGCAATCAAACACCATACCACAAGGACTCCTTTACAACCTTGTGGCCAGCATGGGAGCACGTTGTGGAGAATGCACTGCTGTCCATTGTGATCATTCATCGCATTAAGGATCATGGTCCGGCTTTTGTAATGTCCAGGGGCCATTATAATTCCCTGTGACTTCAGTGTTATTATTGTCACGGAACAAAAGTGTCAGTTCTATTTGTCAGTCTGCTTATTTTTTTCAGTTACCTTCTGTACTTTACTGTAGTAGTTCTTTCTACGTATGATCCAAATTTCATCGAATTATGTTACTTACCACTGACACATCATGTGGAAGTTACATCCTTCCTTAAGTTTTGCACACCACTGTACCAGCAACGGCACCAAGGCAAAATCTCCTCTCAACACTAAATACAACTTTGCATCATTCATCGTCCAGTTTGATCTCTTTCTATACAATCGGAAGTAAGCTGTGTAATCATGAAGTGTGAGAGGAAGCCGGCGATTGGCATCCTTGCTCGCAGCCCAGCCTGCGATATACATTTCCTGATACTCTAGTCGGATAGCGTGAGTGTGATATAGCGGCCATCGACGTGTCATCAGCAACGGCTGCTCGTTTCATGGAGCGGCCCAACCAAGCATGTGTAAGGCACTACCGGAAACAGGACGACGAATATGTCCTCTTTCCTTGGAACGCAGAACCAATATTGACAAAGAACTAACACGTCTCAACCGTTGTATTGGAAAAGTGCTCGAAGCAACACTCAGCCATGCACAACATGACCTCGCTGAAACTGAGTTAATCGTGCTCGTACGAATTTTGCTCCTCAGCAACGCCTGACAGCTCTACAATGCTTGTGCACCAAAGAATAAATAACTCTTTCATCCGCATTAATGAACTTGTTAATCGGATCAGTTTTTCATGGACAGTAACCAAATAATTCAATAGGTTATTGTATGGAACAACGAATTGGAAAATTTAAAGTAGACTACCAGACGACAAATTCGGTTTCAGGAGAAGCAGAGGTGCCCGAGAAGCTGTTTTAGGTCTACAGTTAACATTAGAGGGCATATATAGCAAGAACATGGACACATACATTCATTTCTGGAGTTCGACAAAAATTTTTATAACGTGAAATGGTAGTATCAACTACTTAGATAGAAGGGCGAATTGCAGCAGCAGGCTCTGGCGGAATGGTCCATGACACCAAAGTCGAGGAAAGTGTAAGGTCAGGTTGATCACTGGCAACATAGCTATGTAATTTGTGTGTTAAAGAGGTAATCAGAGAAGTAAAGAATTGTCTCGTTGCGGAAGTTACTTGTAGCAGCCAGAAAATCAGCATGATATGGTACGCTGTTGACATAACAGCGGTCGCCAAAAGTGAAGAGAAATTGAACTGAGTGCTTCATGAAATGGAGCGTGTGGAAGCTGATGCGTATCCCAAGATTTTACAGAGAGTACTCTTCGGCATTCTCCACTTATTTAGCCTGGCTTTATCTCGAATCGCCGGCCGGAGTGGCCGTGCGGTTCTAGGTGCTACAGTCTGGACCCGAGCGACCGGTACGGTCGCAGGTTCGAATCCTGCCTCGGGCATGGATGTGTGTGATGTCCTTAGGTTAGTTAGGTTTAATTAGTTCTAAGTTCTAGGCGACTGTTGACCTCAGAAGTTAAGTCGCATAGTGCTCAGAGCCATTTGAACCATTTTTTTTTTATCTCGAATCTCTCGCCCAGAGCAAAGTCTCAAACGACTTGAAATACGTGCAGGTAACTCCTTTATACAAGAAGGGTGAAAGAACGGACCCGCAAAATTATAGACCAACATTCTTAACGCCGGTTTTCTGCAGAGTTTAGAAAGCATCGCATTTGCGAAACTCAGCTTTCCCTCTTCTCGCACAATATCCTGTGAACCATTGCTGAAGGGCAACAGGCAGGTGCCGCATTCCTTGACTTCCAGAAAGTGTTTTACGCAGTACCAAGCTGCAGACCGTTAAAGGGCTGGTGTGGTAGGAACATTGTTGTTCTCTATACAGGATGAACATTAATAAAATCGACAAACTGCAGGGACGGATTACTGACTGGAAATGGAGGAAAAATGGTCCTATAAACACTTGCAGTGTGTTCTTTGTGTGTTGCAGGCTGTGTGTCTGACGCGGCGTACTGTAAGTAGAAGAATGGTCCGGAATTCACGTCGGGAACAAACCAAGATGGTGTTTGTGTACAGCCAAGCAGATGGAAACGTTCGAGAGGCAGTACGTCTATACCAAAACAAGTGCCATCACAGAACCCAATCACATCACACGTTTCCACTTTTTCTGGACATTTGTCTGCTCATCGGTCCTTTCAGACAGATCAATGTGCAGAGAGGCGGCGGACTGTGCGTACATCAGATTTGGAGGACCGGGTTCTCCAGGATGTTGAGACGAACCCTAGTATAAGCCCCAGGCAAGTGGCCCGCCAACATGGTGCAAGCGAAAGTACGATTATGTATACTTCACGAAAACAGCTACTTTCCCTATCATCTGGCCATCCTGATTTACGTTTTCCGTGATTTCCCTATATCACTTCAGGCAAATGCCGTGATAGTTCCTTTGCAAGGGCACGGCCGATTTCCTTTCCCATCCTTCCCTAACGCGAGCTTGTGCTCCGTCTCTAATGACCTCGTTGTCGATGGGACGTTAAACACTAATCTCCTCCTCCCTCCCTATCATCTGCAACGAGTGCAAGGATTATCACGAGCGGATTTCCCTCTGTGGGAAGGATTTTATAGCTGGTTTTGCACCAGACCATCATGATTATGGAATTTCTGTCATCAGTCCTCTTTACTGACTGAGGAACCTTTACTAGAACTAGCATCATCAGTCTGCATAATCGCCAGCTGTATAATACAGACATGGCATGTGATCAGAGGAAATTTCATTCGTCAGCGCCATTTATCGTGGTACTGATGTATTTCCGGACACATGTTCATAGGACCTTTTTTCCTCCATTTCCAGACAGGCAAAAACAATCTGACGGATTGGGTGACCTGCAGCCTGTAACTGTTTCCTAATGACGCTGTAGCGTACGGTCGTGTGACTAGGGCCTCCCTTCGGGTAGACCGTTCGCCGGGTGCAATTCTTTCGATGTGACGCCATTTAGGCGACTTGTGCGTCAATGGGGATGAAATGATGATGATTAGGACAACACAACACCCAGTCCCTGAGCGGAGAAAGTTTCCGACCCAGCCGGTAATTGAACCCGGGCCCTTTGGGTTGACATTCTGTCGCGCTGACCACTCAGCTACCGGGGTCGAACTAGTGTACGGTGAAGTGTTGCCTCCGAGTGACTGTTGAAGGATCCAAGATGACTTGAACAGAATTTCTATAATGATGCGATAAGTGATTGTTTGCTCTAAATGTGGAAAAATGTAAGTTAAAGTTGATGTCTGAGTAACAGAGCCTAGATCATAATATTATTTATTTTAGATGAGTGGTTTGAGCCAGTATACCTTCAAATTTAGGTACCTAAAAACTCGTCGCAGCGAGTATTGTTGTGTGCCGCCAACATGCATTTTCAATAAGCTACCACAAGAACTCAAAAATCTTAGCAGTAGCCCAAACACTTTTAAGTCTAAACTGATGACACCACCTTGGTAGTGAAGGATCTTGTGTGTAATATTGAAACATTATCAAATAATGTAGTTCATGATATAAGTTCGTGGCTTGTGGAAAATAATTTGATGCTAAATCACAGTAAGACTCAGTTTTTACAGTTTCTAACCCATAATTCAACAAGAACTGACATTTTAATCAGACAGAATGGGCATGTTATAAGCGAGACGGAACAGTTCAAGTTCCTAGGCGTTCGGATAGATAGTAAGCTGTTGTGGAAAGCCCATGTTCAGGATCTTGTTCAGAAACTAAATGCCGCTTTATTTACCGTTAGAACAGTATCTGAAATAAGTGACACTTCAACACGAAAAGTAGTCTACTTCGCATATTTTCATACGCTTATGTCATATGGTATTATTTTTTGGGGTAATTCTTCTGATTCAAAAAGGGTATTTTTGGCTCAAAAACGGGCTGTTCGAGCTATGTATGGTGTAAGTTCGAAAACCTCTTGTCGACCCCTATTCAATAGTCTGGGAATTTTGACATTGCCCTCACAGTATGTATTTTCTTTAATGTCGTTTGTTGTTAGCAATATTAGCTTATTCCCAAGAGTTAGCAGCTTTCACTCAGTTAATAATAGGCAGAAATCAAATCTGCATGTGGAATGCACTTCCTTGACTCTTGTGCAGAAAGGAGTGCAGTATTCTGCTGCATCCATTTTCAATAAGCTACCACAAGAACTCAAAAATCTTAGCAGTAGCCCAAACACTTTTAAGTCTAAACTGAAGAGTTTCCTCATGGCTCACTCCTTCTATTCTGTCGAGGAGCTCCTGGAAGAGCTAAAAAATTAAGCAAATTCCAGTGTTACATTCTTGATTTTCTTTATTTAAACTAACGACTTGTCGCCTGAATATGTTTCTTACATTTCATTTTATCTGTTTCTGCAATCGTGTTATAATTTCATGTATTGACTCGTTCCATGACCATGGAGACTTCACCTAAATGTGGTCCCACGGAACAATAAATAAATAAATAAATAAAATAAAAAGTAGGGAAAACAATCCTCTAATACTGTAATAGAGTATGGACGGTGTGATGTTTGACATAGCCACGTCGATTAAATGTCTAGTGGTAACGTTACAAAGCGACATGAAATTGGACGGCTATGTAAGGTCGGCAGTACGGAAAGTGAATGGCTGACTTCAGTTTGCTGAGAGAATTCTTGGAAGTTGTAGCTCGTCTATGAATCAGCCCACGTACAGAAGAGTTGTGACCCATTCTTGAATACTGCTCAAGTGCTTGGGCTTCCCACCAGGTCGGATTAATTGAAAACATTGCAGCATTTCAGAGGCGTATTGCTGGATTTATTACCGCTAGCTGCGATCAACACGCCACGTAAATACTCCGTGAACTAAAATGGCAATCGTGGATCGAAGAAGGCGTTCTTTTCATGAAAAACTGTTGACAAAGTTTAGAGATCTGGCATTTGCAGCAGACAGCAGAACTATTCTGCTGCCACCAAGTAAGGAGTAAGGTCGACTAAGACAAAATAAAAGAAATCAGGGCAAGTACGGCAGCATATGCACAGTGGCCAAAATAAAACTTGACCGGAATATATTTCATGCACCTTAAGATACGCAACCCAAATTACATCATTTGCTCTCAAAGCAGATGATGTAAGTTGGTTCGTCTATTTTACTGTGCATGAAGAAATTTATGGGGCACTTTTATTTTGCCCACCTTGTAGCTGTAGAGTGTAGGCAATAGCTTTTTCCCCTCTCTGTTTAGGAGTGGAAGAGGAAATGGAATGACTAGCATTGGTACAGAACACGCTCCGCCATTCACCGAATGGTGGCTTGCGGAGTACGTATGTAGATAAAACAGACATAAACGAAACTAAAACAAAGGTAACTGTGTGTGTGTAGGAGGTGGACATTCTGAATTGTGAAATATTAAATGTGGAAAAGAGACTGTAAAGGAACAGGACGTATTTTTCTATCTGTTATGTAGTATGGATAAAGAAGGAATATTTAGGAAAGACATACCAGAAAGAATTGCACGAGGTAAAAATGATTTGTATAGCAAGTAACTGCTGCTAATATCCAAAACTATAGTCTTTGAGATCAGAAAAATGTGACAAAAAGCTATGTTTGGAACACAACTCTGTATGGGTACGAAATAGTGACTGGCAGACAGAAATGAAATAATCATAAGTCTGTAAAAATTGGTTTTACAGAAGACTATCGAAGATCAGATGCATTGATCGAGTAGGGAATTAAAACATAATGTAACGAGTTATCGATAAAAATATCAAATGACGAACTTAATAAATGGAAGATATGGAATGACTGAACAAATAATTATTATGCATTGGTATGAAAACTGTAGCTAAATGGATGATAGAAGGAAAGAATGGCAGGAGCAGGCCTAGATATGGAAGTTCAATGACGATGTGGAACGCAACAGTTATGCTGAAATGAATAGTGTTTGTGGCAAAGGACGGATATGGTCATCTGCATCAAATCAACCTTAGCGTTGATGACCAAAATAACGCTGCCGACGTCGAAATTTCTTCTGTATTTATTCACTATTATCACTGGTTGAATATTGGGCACTGCGATCGTCTGAGAGAAGGTGACGTCTCACGACGAGGACTTATACAAAATTCATACGTCATCTTTTGTGCTGATAGTCGCACCGCTTTCGTATTAGGTAAATGGACGATCATTTTACCGTACAAGAACATTAGTATGGGCACAAAGAGTTTGTCTTATCAAAAAATATCTTAAACATCAAACAGTTCAACGCTAGGTGCTTGAAAATTGATCTCCCGAATACAGAAGAGAATGTCTTCAGATTCTCTCTGGAAGCCCCTTGCTGCTAGGAGTTCTCCACCTGTAACCTGTTGTGCTGAAATTGGTTTCGCAATAATAATATTCTCTTCGCACTAATAACGATATTCACTTCGTTTCATTGTTACTTACACTACCACACATCGCGTTAAGTCATCTTAAGCTGCTCTGAAGTAATCATATTCTGTGTTGACACAACTTGTTCCAAACCAAACCATTTCATGTCTAAGATAAAATCGACCGTGCTGCGGAAACAACACGTGCATTTTGTATATTTTAAGGACGTCCTAATTGTGCACATAAAATCTTTAACCGCATTTTTTGTGTCTTAATAGTGTGTCATCTGGATGCTTCAGCCATTTTAAATCTGCTGTGAAGAAGCCTTTACATGAGGGATGACAAATGTTATTAATACAAAAATTATGGTGATTTTTTTAATAAATGGACGGTTCTCCAGCTCGGACAAAATTCTGGACTATTCTCGACATAGACCTCACAATAGTGAATAAGCAGGATGAATATCGGTACTAAAAATGGAATTAAACATTTTTCACTAGTGTGTTGAAAACAACTTGGCACTGAAATCATGTTCCACATCTCTTCAGACAAATTTACTAATTTATGTACTGCATATTACGCAGTGTTAAGAAAATAACAGAACGTTAACATGCTCATTTCCCTGTTTTCATCCATTCATATCCCACTGAAGATATTACTGAGCGAAACCACATTTAGCTTTGAAATGTCATTTGCACAAAAATGAATAGGAAGATAAACTTTTAAGTTACTGTTCATACTGGCACTTGATGTCCCAACTCATCACCATAATTAAAGATATGAATGAAGAACGATTTTTAATTTACAACCGCATCCAACTACTAATCAACAAAGTATGTAGCATTATTCAACGAACATTTTCAGTAGATTTTTCATGTACAGAAGACTGTTAATGACAAATCACAAGTTTTCAGAGTCAAAGTAAAAACTTCTCTCCTGACCAACACCACCTATACCTTGACGAAAAACGTAAGGTTTAATTAATTGTGGTACGATGACTGTAGTTCCCTGAAATGCATATACGAGTTCTTCACGTCTGCTCGATTGTTCTTGGGTTTGTAGCACACCAAACTGAAGTGGAAAATGGAAACTCTTTCTTGGAAAAAGGAATAAGGCTTATTTACGTGACCCAGCTACCCTGATCTAAGTTGAACGCAATTTTCCCAGATCACTCTATATTAATTCAGGGGTGGTTCCTATTGAGAGGCCATGGACGAGACCTTTCGCATTATTAACCTTTCTAAAACAGGAAAAATCTTATACTGATTTATTACTACGTCGTTTACTATTTGCATTTTGGCATTTCATTGTTCAGTAGTTTTATATTTCTAATTATTTTAAGTTTTAGGAGTTTAATGACCTGTTCCATCACCACTTGTCATTGAAGAGGAGGTATATTGGATTAAATATAAATAAACAGATGAAACTATCGGAAGCCAAATCGAAATTACGCTTACCTTCTGCTTGATGAAGGCGGATGCCGGAAATACAAATGGAATGTAGGCCAACATAAAAATCACTGAAGTCCAATCGACGGCATAGCTGCTAACATTGTAGTATTTTTGTATCAAGTTTCCAACTATTGCGTATTGTATCCACTGCCACGTGTTACACATGGAGAACAATATGAAGATGGCAAGGATGACCCATCGCCGGCGGTAGACTTTGAACGCGGTCGGTTGGTCGCCATGTGGCCGTGCCTCCGCATCTTGCGTCGTGCGCGAACCGTAATTATTCTTGATGGACATCTTCCGCGCCGCGACGTTTGCGATGGACTCCCGGCGGGCTCAAGGTGCCGGCACTTATGTACTTGGCGCCCAGTGTCACATGCCGGTGCCTAATCCCGACTCCTCTCCGTCGTCTTACGTACGCCAGCACGTGCTCTCAGCCGAGTCACGTGTTAAAGCCGAGTCGATTGTCTTTCGAGATTAGCACGTACTGGCAAACAATTCTTAAAAAAAGAAAACTAACGTACAATATTGGGACAAGGATTTGTGATCTGCTGTTTGAACTGAAATTTTATCATGAGGACTGAGTAACTGACTGGTGTAACTCTAAATGATGGTAGCTTAAGGCAGTATGAGGAAAAAAAGTGTGAAGGGAAGCGACGCGGCTACAAATTTGAATGTGCAAAAACAAAAATTAATATAAAAAAACGTACTGTCACAGGGTAATTTGTTAGAAATATATCTAAGGGAAGTTTGCTTCAAAATTTGTCCAAATGGATTTAGTTTTCTCTGTTTTCACTGATTTACAGACACACACACACACACACACACACACACACACACACACACACACACACACACAGTATATATGTCTATAAGAAGCGCGAGGGCACCGATAGATTAGATTAGATTAGATTAATACTAGTTCCATGGATCATGAATACGATATTTCATAATGATGTGGAACGAGTCGAATTTTCCAATACATGACATAATTAGGTTAATTTAACAACATACTTAAGTTAATATAATAACTTTATTTTTTTGTGTTTCTTTGTTTTTCTTTATTTTTATTTTTTTTATTTTTTTTAAATTTTTTTTGTTTTTTTCTTAATTTATATCTAAAAATTCCTCTATGGAGTAGAAGGAGTTGTCATTCAGAAATTCTTTTAATTTCTTCTTAAATGCTTGTTGGTTATCTGTCAGACTTTTGATACTATTTGGTAAGTGACCAAAGACTTTAGTGCCAGTATAATTCACCCCTTTCTGTGCCAAAGTTAGATTTAATCTTGAATAGTGAAGATCATCCTTTCTCCTAGTATTGTAGTTATGCACACTGCTATTACTTTTGAATTGGGTTTGGCTGTTAATAACAAATTTCATAAGAGAGTATATATACTGAGAAGCTACTGTGAATATCCCTAGATCCTTAAATAAATGTCTGCAGGATGATCTTGGGTGGACTCCAGCTATTATTCTGATTACACGCTTTTGTGCAATAAATACTTTATTCCTCAGTGATGAATTACCCCAAAATATGATGCCATATGAAAGCAATGAGTGAAAATAGGCGTAGTAAGCTAATTTACTAAGATGTTTATCACCAAAATTTGCAATGACCCTTATTGCATAAGTAGCTGAACTCAACCATTTCAGCAGATCATCAATGTGTTTCTTCCAATTTAATCTCTCATCAATGGACACACATAAAAATTTGGAATATTCTACCTTAGCTATATGCTTCTGATTAAGGTCTATATTTATTAATGGCGTCATACCACTCACTGTACGGAACTGTATGTACTGTGTCTTATCAAAATTCAGTGACAGTCCGTTTACAAGGAACCACTCAGTAATTTTCTGAAAGACAGTATTGACAATTTCATCAGTTAATTCTTGTTTGTCAGGTGTGATTACTATACTTGTATCATCAGCAAAGAGAACTAACTTTGCCTCTTCATGAATATAGAATGGCAAGTCATTAATATATAATAAGAACAACAAAGGACCCAAGACTGACCCTTGTGGAACCCCATTCTTGATAGTTCCCCAGTTTGAGGAATGTGCTGATCTTTGCATGTTATGAGAACTACTTATTTCAACTTTCTGCACTCTTCCAGTTAGGTACGAATTAAACCATTTGTGCACTGTTCCACTCATGCCACAATACTTGAGCTTGTCTAGCAGAATTTCATGATTTACACAATCAAAAGCCTTTGAGAGATCACAAAAAATCCCAATGGGTGGTGTTCGGTTATTCAGATCATTCAAAATTTGACTGGTGAAAGCATATATGGCATTTTCTGTTGAAAAGCCTTTCTGGAAACCAAACTGACATTTTGTTAGTACTTCATTTTTACAGATATGTGAATCTACTCTTGAATACATTACTTTCTCAAAAATTTTGGATAAAGCTGTTAGAAGGGAGATTGGACGGTAATTGTTGACATCAGATCTATCCCCCTTTTTATGCAAAGGTATAACAATAGCATATTTCAGTCTATCAGGGAAAATGCCCTGTTCCAGAGAGCTATTACACAGGTGGCTGAGAATCTTACTTATCTGTTGAGAACAAGCTTTTAGTATTTTGCTGGAAATGCCATCAATTCCATGTGAGTTTTTGCTTTTAAGCAAGTTTATTATTTTCCTAATTTCAGAGGGAGAAGTGGGTGAGATTTCAATTGTATCAAATTGCACAGGTATGGCCTCTTCCATTAACAGCCTGGCATCTTCTAATGAACACCTGGATCCTACTATATCCACAACATTTAGAAAATGATTATTAAAAATATTTTCAACTTCGTAAAGTTTTCATTCAATTTGATGGTAATACTGTCTTCCTCTGCTCTTGGTTGACTTGTTTCTCTTTTAATAATATTCCAAATTGTTTTAATTTTATTATCAGAGTTGCTGATTTCAGACATGATACACATACTCCTGGATTTTTTAATAACTTTTCTTAATATAACACAGTAGTTTTTATAATGTTTGATAGTTTCTGGGTCACTACTCTTCCTTGCTGTCAGATACATTTCCCTTTTCCGGTTACAAGATATTTTTATACCCTTAGTAAGCCATGGTTTGTTACAAGGTTTCTTACGAGTATATTTAACTATTTTCTTGGGGAAGCAGTTTTCAAATGCATTTACAAAAATGTCATGAAATAAATTATATTTTAAATTGGCATCAGGTTCACGGTACACCTCATCCCAGTCTAACTGCTGTAGGCTTTCCCTGAAATTTGCAATTGTTAAATCGTACTACTTTGGAGGACTGTTTAGTATTGCTGAATGGAGCTATGTCATATATTGTAACTAGCTGTGCACCATGATCAGAAAGACCATTCTCAACAGGCTGAGCATTTATCTGGTTAACCTTATCTTGGTCTATAAAGAAGTTATCTATCAGTGAGCTGCTATCCTTTACCACCCGAGTAGGAATATCAATAACGGGTGTCAAATTGAAAGAACCGAGTAATACTTCAAGGTCATTTTTCCTATTACCCTCTTTCAGAGAATCTACATTGAAGTCCCCACAAATAATAATTTGCTTTCCCCTGTCTGACAGATAGCACAACAAGGAGTGTAACGGAGGAATACACTTCCGGACAAAAGAACTAAGTAGAGTGCTAAACTCACTATAAAGTGTAAAATCTTACTTCAGTGAGTGATTAATAAGCTCACCGGATAAAATTTTAATCGCCCCGTTAAAAGAGCTATTTGGTCGCATTGGACTGACGTGTAGGGTTGTTATAATTAAACTTTCCCTAGTTGAGAGGGCCTTCATGGAAAGCGAGTGATCGTAGGACAATGAAACTTCGTGGAAACATTTATAAGGACATGTGGAAGAGAAATAACGAATAAACCAATGAAACAAACACATTTTAATTTCCAAATCAGAGGCTTACATTTGTTAATTGCGTACCATGTGCACGTTCCAGGTTAGAAACGTTGCTAAGTGTGACGATCATCTGTATCGATAACAGTCTGAAACCGCACTACTGGTGCCTAAAACATCCACATGTGATGTTGTCTACCTTTCTCGCTATGCTCATCTTCAACATCCAACATGTGTTGGTGTACCACTGATAAACCCTGTCCTTCAGGTAACCCCACAGCGTCAGAAATCACTCGGGTTCAAATCTAGTTATCTTGGTGGCCACGCAGTTTGGAAAGATCGGCCAATGATTCGGTTTTCTCCAAATGTGTTAGAATTAGCAGAGTGACCTAACGTCCAGCGTGAGGTGCAGCTCGATCGTGTATCAAAACACTTGAGTCGTAAGTACCTCTCTCGCGTAGGGCAGGGATCACGTGTTGGCGAAGCAGATCACAGTAACGTTTGCCATTCACACTGCTTGCCCTTGATCCTGGAGGTCTGAGTTTCCTATACGTCCCCGTAAGAGTACCGGTGCCTAACGGCAAGTCATGACACTAACGCTACTAACCACGCAAATCCAGGAGCACACAGACTAAGCGTCATTCCTATAAAGTTGGCTAACCATACGTAAAATAGCTTTCCTGCTACTCTAACTCAAGTAGCGAAAGTTTAGTTATAACCACTCTGTCGATGGTGTATAACTGGTACCAGGCGATCACGTGACCCTCCACGTGGCAGGTGGGTGTATGGAATCACCGCGGTACGATGGGTCGTGAAAAAATCGATGAAAGGAGCAATCGTATTTCAATGCGACCGTTGACCGCGCCGTGAATGAGATTGTCCGATATTTTTGTGTACTAAAGCAGACTGTCCAAGCACTCACAGCCATGTAACACTGTGTGATAACAGTGGTTGTATGAAGATCGTAACTGACTAAGACTGAAGATGAATGACACTCCTTGTCAGATACAATAGGTTTCAAATCCGAGACGAATTACTGCTAGCAATCAATATACGTCCACCCCAATCAGTTTCCATGCTCACACTGCGAAACAACGTGCAGCGGCCAAATTGAACCGGCTACCTCGCCAATGGTCATTGCAGACAGCAACACATAAATCTGCACGTATTCAATGGGCCAAATAACAAACAGTAGTGGTGTGTAGTGTGGTCCGACGAGTCGCTGTTTTATGCCTTTTCAATTGATACAGCACGGGACGTACAATGAGACCTTCAATCAGCAATGTTTGGAGGGTGCAGTTCAGGCTGGAAATTGTTCTGTGAGGTTCGAAAGATGTTTTTCGTACCGTGGCTTGAGCCCATGCCTTCAGGTTACCATAAATATTTACTAGGATGTTTATCTCAACATTATCGGTACTCAGGTGTTGCCCTTTCTTCTACATAAACATGATGACTATGCTGTGCAAACTTCTGTCTTCCAAAATGACAACACCCATGTGCACGGGGCTGCACGGATACGCTACTGGTTTGATGAAAACTCAGGCACCTTATCGCATCTTGACTGGCCCAGTAATTCACTGGATCTTAATCTCATATAAAATACCTGGAACTGTTTGGAAAACCAGGTCAAACGTAGCAATCAGCATCGCTCCCGCAATTTAGTAGCTTTACGGGATGTGCGAGTGGCTTGAGCTGGATATCTGACGCATCAAGAAACTCGTGGACTCTCTTTCTTACCGAATTCAAGCCCTTATCAAGACTGGAGGCGGCGCTACACGGTATTATAATTACTTTTCGAGGGGGTGACTAATTCATTTTTCATTATGCTCACTCTTAAAAACGAAAGTATCATATGCGAATTAAAGATATCTAATGCAAAGAAAGGTAGAATGAAAGTAGAACAAAATTGCAGTTTGGACGGGGAGTTATTACGAACGGCGGACGAAAAGACGTCGAAAAAGGCTTTATTTTACAAACACACTGGTTGGAGACATGATGAACGCCTGTGAATGAGCTTGATTCTCGATTTGACGAAAACGGAGTGTCCGATACCTTACGAAGGCGATGTGGATGTTGATGGTGATGATGATGATGATGGTGATAATAATGATGATAATGATGATGATAATTCTGGTATACCTTTGCCGACAAATCTGAAAGCCCTCCACAATACGTGAACCAAGACGGCAGCCGCTAGGCGGCGCTCCTCATACACGCATAGAAAAAAAGTTTTGCATCACCTCAGTTCCGAGAGTTCCGGAACCTGTGCAGAAAATTGGAATGGAGATCAACATAAACATCATTTGCACCCTTGCTATTGCACATGAAAACCACACGTTGGATGTTGTACCACCGTACAGCGAGACCTTCAGAGGTGGTGGTCCAGACTGACGTACACACCGGTATCTCTATTACCCAGTAGCACATCCTATTGCATTGATGCATGCCTGTATTCGTCGTGTCATATTGTCCATAGGTTCATCAAGGCAATGTTGATCCAGATTGCCCCATTCCTCAAGAGTGATTCGGCGTACATCCCTCAGAGTGATTGGTTGGTCACGAGGTCCATAAACAGCCCTTTTCAATCTATCCCACGCACGTTGGATAGGGTTCATGTCTGGAGAACATGCTGGCCACTCTAGTCGAGTGATGTCGTTATCCTGAAGGAAGTCATTCACAAGATGTGCACGATGGGGGTGCGAATTGTCGTCCATGAAGACGAATGCACCGCCAGTATGCTGCCGATATGGTTGCACTATCGGACGGAGGACGGCATTCACGTATCGTACAGCCGTTACGGCGCCTTCCATGACCACCAGCGGCATGCGTCGGCCCCACATAATGCCACCCCAAAACAGCAGAGAACCTCCACCTTGGTGCACTCGTTGGACAGTGTGTCTCAGGCATTCAGCCTGACCGGGTTGCCTCCAAACACGTCTCCGACGATTGTCTGGTTGAAGGCATATGCGACACTCATCGGTGAAGAGAACGTGATGCCAATCCTGAGTGGTCCATTCGGCATGTTTTTGGCACCGCGCTGCATGGTGTTGTGGTTGCAAAGATTGACCTCGCCTTGGACGTCTGGATTGAAGTTGCGCATCATGCAGCCTATTACGCACAGTTTGAGTCGAAACATAACGTCCTGCGGCTGCGCGAAAAGTATTATTCAGAATGGTGGAGTTCCTGTCACGGATCCTCAGAGCCATAATACGTAGGTAGCGGTCATTCACTGCAATAGTAGCCCTTGGGCGGCCGGAGCGAGGCAAGTCATCGACAGTTCCTGTCTCTCTATATCTCCTCCATGTCCGAACAGCATCGCTTTGCTTCACTCCGAGATGCATGGACACTTCCCTTGTTGAGAGCCCTTCCTGGCACAAAGTAACAACGCGGACGCGATCGAAACGCAGTATTGACCGTCCAAGCGTTGTTGAACTACAGTCAACACGAGCCGTATACCTTTTCCCTGGTGGAATGACTGAAACTGATCGGCTCTCGGACCCCTCTCTCTAAGAGGTGTTGTTCTTGCATGGTTGTTTACATCTTTGGGCGTGTTTAGTGACATCTCTGAACAGTCAAAGGGACTGTGTCTGTGATACAATATCCACAGTCAACGTCTATCTTCAGGAGTTCTGGGAACCGGGGTGATGCGAAACTTTTTTGTTGTGTTTATTAGCGTGCGCTGCTGTCCAAGCCTGAGCGCCAGGCGCGGGCCGCGTCTCAAGCGCCAGCCTATCGCCGCCCGTCAACAGTGGCGGGGTCCAGATCTCAGTCGTGTTCCGACTGCGCCTACGTATCGCTCGTTGTACGCAACGTTGCTTTAGCTTCACATATTGCTACGCCTAGGTTCGCGATTTGGTTTACACTCCGGACCTGTCATTCCGTCTTGTTGTCCTGTTGTTCGTCCACCGTTGTCGTTGTCGTTGTGCTTTGTTCTTTGTCCTTGGTGGGTTTTGGCTACTCACCTTTCGACGCTCTCGACCGGTCGCCAATATCTCCCGATCGTGTCGTATTCCGGTTACTATAATGATTCCCTTGAAAAGGACACAGCCGACATTGATTCCGATCCTAGCTTGTCCTCGCCCATAATGTTCTTAATGTTTACAAGACACTAAACCCTAATCTCTCACCCTGCTCTCCCTCCTGCCAATTTAGTTCAGAGCTGCAACTCCATTTCAAGGAATGCAGTGATATTTTTGCCACTTGTTCCAACTCTCAGTCTCTCACTTTCCACCAGCCCTCTACCAGGGTATTTTTGTCTCCGCATTGATGTGAAATCTAAACTTCCAACGATCAAAACTATACCAATCAAACAATAAAAATAATATTAATATTAAAACCATTTCTAATTACCTCAATGTCAAGTTGACGTCCTTACCTTTCGTTTCTTCAAACTTCCATAAAAACTTCACAGAACTATTACTGAACTATTACAGCCACTCTCTTTCCTCGCTAGTCGACAAATTCCACTTGTGGAATGCATTGCTGGTCGCCTTATGACACATACTTCTTAACTTTCAAGTTGCTAGTAATGATGTATGAAGCAGTTCTGCGCGCTAAAGTCTGGAACCGCGCGACCGCTACGGTCGCAGGTTCGAATCCTGCCTCGGGCATGGATGTGCGTGATGTCCTTAGGTTAGTTAGGTTTAAGTAGTTCTACGTTCTAGGGGACTGATGACCTCAGAAGTTAAGTTCCATAGTACTCAGAGTCATTTGAACCATTTTTTTGATGTATGAACAGCTGTGACAACAGCTTTAACACTGCAGACACGTGTGCCTTTTTAGAATAGAGGCCCATACTTTGTTGAAGAATCGGTAAGACTTGGGAGGAGAACAACATCTTAGAGAAAGACTTCCTTGTTTGCAAGACCCGCTGTTTACAAGTGGATACATCCACGACGATACCTGACAGAAAACCCATCAAAACATCATCCTGCCTTTCGTCTTAATTTATGCTACGAATCAAAAGCAGGAACGCACATGGAACCTGATACCCAATGGGGAAATGGCACAAGGGTTAGGAAGGCTCACCTAGAGCACTCCGTGTGTGTTGCTGGAAGCCTCATTCAACATGTTGAAAAGGCTGTTTCTGCAGCCATTGGGGGAACTGGGTGAGCCATGCGTGGCTCGTATTCGCGCCATCTCTTATTTTACATCATTTTTTTTACCATACTGCCATCTCGTTATGTTTGTTTCAATTTCTGTTGGATCTGAGTTGCTGCTTTGCCTGCCCGTGAGCGGCAGCAGCAGTGCTTATCAATATAGCCCTGCCGTATTATCTTTACAGACTGCTATTAGTTCCCCGTTGACATCTGTCGTGCAGCGAGTTGGAACGCGCCTGCAGTGCAGTTCGGACCTGGGAGTCGTAGAGATGGGACGCGGCGGAAGTCGGTCAGGTTGGAGCAGTAGTGAGGCTTGGATAACCATGACGCGCCCGACTGTCGCCGGCACACATGACTTGAACTGGGGACGGTCTTGGTTGATCGTCGGTTGGTCGGCTTACCAGACGACGTGTATTTGCTCGCCGGTCCCTTACGTGTGGGCGGTGTGTGTCTCAACTCGTGGTTTGGCCATGTCATTGCTCGGTCACTGCTTTTAGCATTGGTTGCGTTCTTCGCCCTAGTGTTTGTGAAATTGTGTGTAGCTTGTGATGTCGACTGCTCAGTTATTTTGTGCTGTCTCCATGCTGGTGTGTAAGGAGTCGGTCGGTTGGCGTTGAGCAGCGAGGAAATCTCCGCGGGGCTTGGTTTGGCCGGGCCCCGCTGGCGGTCTCTACGCAGTGTTGGAGTGTGTGGCGCTGTTCCCATTGCTACGAGGTCCGTGGCTCACCGCAACCCTGGAAACGAAAGTTGAGTTTGGATTTAATTTACGAGCAAGTCAAGACAGTACACATTGTGCCATTTGGTTCTCGTCGTTGGCTGTTGGGACATTCCCATGAGAAACACCGTATGTGTTCGAGTTGGCGAAGGTTTAGCTACCGTACAGTGGAGTCTAACAGTATTTGGTTATTTGCAATTGAAGTGCACCAGTGGAATTTTCTGCCTTGTGGCCGTTAACGTTCCGGTTACCTGCCCTGGCCGTTGACGTAAACTTAGGCAGTGTCCTTTCCTCACCGTGTTGTCGCTGTCCAGCACGGTGTGTAGTTCGACAGCTTAATATGGGTGGTTGAGGGCGTCCATGCCTTTTACGTTTGCATTGACCTCCCGGTTGTGTTCTGGTCGAGTGGAGCGCAAGTTACCTTGTCGGTGGGTCTGTTAGTTGGGTTGTCCTCGGATCGAGAATGGTTGAGCCGACTGCCTGTCTCACCTAAGTGAAAGTTAGTATTTCAAGTGCTGTCTGACCTACGAAACTTCTGAGCGCCGTTAGCTGCACTGCCTTTTCTTATTTTCTGTTGTGTGTATTTGCATGGCTCATAGCCGATGGTTTTGAATTAAAGCTGAAGCCTGCAGCCGCTTTAAAATTAAAGTTCCTTGCTTGTCAAGTGTTAGATTTTTTGGGGCCTTCAGCCTAATTTAAGATAAGGCTTTGTTGTTTAAATTTACACTACCGGCCATTAAAATTGCTACACCAAGAAGAAATGCAGATGATAAACGGGTATTCCTTGGACAAATACATTATACTAGAACTGATATATGATTACATTTTCACGCAATTTGGGTTCATACATCCTGAGAAATCAGTACCCAGAACATAGACCTCTGGCCGTAATAACGACCTTGATACGCCTGGGCATTGAGTCAAACAGAGCTTGGATGGCGTGTACATGTACATTTTCAATTGGTGAGAGATCTGGAGAATGTGCTGGCCAGTGCAGCAGTCGAGCATTTTCTGTATCCAGAAAGGCCCGTACAGGACCTGCAACATGCGGTCGTGTATTATCCTGCTGAAATGTAGAGTTTCGCAGGGATCGAATGAAGGGTAGAGTCACGGGTCGTAACACATCTGAAATATGACGCCCACTGTTCCAAGTGCCGTCAATGCGAACAAAAGGTGACCGAGACGTGTAACCAATGGCACCCCATACCATCATGCCGGGTGATACCCCAGTATGGCGATGACGAATACACGCTTCCAATGTGCGCTCATCGCGATGTCGCCAAACACGGATGCGACCATCATGATGCTGTAAACAGAACTTGAATTCATCCGAAAAAATGACGTTTTGCCATTCGTGCACCCAAGTTCATCGTTGAGTACACCATCGCAGGCGCTCTTATCTGTGATGCAGCGTCAAGGGTAACCGCAGCCACGGTCTCCGAGCTGATAGTCCATGCTGCTGCAAACGTCGTCGAACTGTTCGTGCAGATGGTTGTTGTCTTGCAAACGTCCCCATCTGTTGACTCAGGGATCGAGACGTGGCTGCACGATCCGTTACAGCCGTGCGTATAAGATGCCTGTCATCTCGACTGCTAGTGATACGAGGCCGTTGGGATCCAGCACGGCGTTCCGTATTACCCTCCTGAACCTACCGATTCCATATTCTGCTAACAGTCATTGGATCTCGACCAACGCGAGCAGCGATGTGTCGCAATACGATAAACCGCAATCGCGATAGGCGACAATCCGACCTTTATCAAAGTCGGAAACGTGATGGTACGCATTTCTCCTCCTTACACGAGGCATCACAACAACGTTTCACCAGGCAACGCCGGTCAACTGCTGTTTGTGTTTGAGAAATCGGTTGGCAACTTTCCTCATATCAGCACGTTGTAGGTGTCGCCACCGGCGCCAACCTTGTGTGAATGCTCTGAAAAGCTAATCATTTGTATATCACAGCATCTTCTTCCTGTCGGTTAAATTTCGTGTCTGTAGCACGTCATCTTCGTGGTGTAGCAATTTTAATGGCCAGTAGTGTATTTTACCTTGAGTTTTAAGTCATGGGGTCTTCAGCCGTTTTTTAATTTAGGGTCTTTGTCTTTCGAGCATCAGACTGTTTGGAGCCTTAAGCCTAATTGAAGATAAGGCCTTCTGCCTTGTGTTTTTTTTTTAATTTAATTTTACCTTGAGTTTTAAATCATGGGCCTTGAGCCGTCTTTAAATTAAGGTTGTTGCTTTTTAAGTGTTAAATTTCTGGGCCTTCAGCCAAATTATAGAACTTACTTGAGGCGATGACTTCTGCCTTCTAAATATTCTCTTTGGCGTCTGAATTTTGAGTTAATGGCTTTTAGCCGTTTTTTAAAAAATTAAATTGGTTGTGCCCTTAAGGCATAAGATAGTGTGTCATATTCAGCCGATAACTAAGTTCAAGGATTTGTTCTGTAATGTTTGGCCAAATAAATAAAGTTATATGTGTTCTAGTGTAACTGACAGCCGCTCATTTTGGCCTCTTTCCACAATTCCAACTACCTCTCCTTTCCTGCTGCGTATCGTTGGGTTCAACTAGCTACAGTAAGAGTCAGACGTTAGAACAATAGCTGTCTGTCATCTAAGCTCAGAGGTTGTATTTTGACCATTAAAACGAGTGGCAGAGAAGATTGAGCCATTATTGTTTGCGGAATTTCAACGAAGCACACAATATGCAACATTGTCCCCATAACTGATCGTGGCCCATTGGTTCCAAGTCGAATGGAATACTACAGCCAGAGACATCGAATAGACTAATAAATATCCTAGCTGATACACTAGCGAAGCTTTTGCAACTAAATCCGAGTGACTAAATTACTCCTAAAATGCAGTGGAGATAATGTAATTCATTGGTGCGCTAAACTGAAGGACGAAAGTAACTTTCACATGCCGTATCAATGAAAAGTAACATACCTCATTGAAACTTGGACCTTCCACAGACAGAACTGCTACAGTGCAGCACAGAAAGTAACTGAAAGAAGAAGTACGTAATGAGACAAACAGAAACGACGCTTTTATTCAAAGAAGTCGCCAAGATTTATAATTGTCCCCTGGACAATACAAAGGGCCGGTTTGGTTCTTAACAGGTTGAGTGATCACCATGGACGACAATGCATGCTCTGCAACGTGTTCCCATGTTGGATACAAGGTTGGTAAGGAGTTCTTGGGGTAGAGCTCTCGATTCCTCTGCCAGCACAGTTGACAAAATATAGACGGTGGTGCCGCAATACATCTCCCCAAGGCACCCCACTCGTGCTCAGTGGGATTTAAGTCTAGGGAACGGGCAGACCAGCCCATTCGCCGATATCCTCTCCTGCCAAGAGATCCTGCACCTGCACTGTTCGATGGGTTGGCGCACTGTCATTCGTTAAATCAATTCACGGCTGAATACCATCCTGAAAAGATGCACATGGGGAAGCAGTGAGGTGTCATAATAACGTTGACCACTGAGTGTACCAGGTTCAAAAAATTTCGAGGTCAGTACACCCATACAACATTATGGCTTCCCCCATCATAACACACTGAGAGCAAAAACTATCGTTTTCGATTATGTTCCTGGATGAATTATGTAAGCAGTCGGGAGATGGCAGTGCTGGTGCAATTTTGATATAAAATTGCTATGCAAATTAATGAAATTGATCAATTAGTCCCCCTAGCCACTCCCACCCCCGCTCCTTGACGATGTCATGTGTTTTCCTCAGCCTGCACAGTGTGGCTGGTCCCAGCGGAGGTTCGAGTCCTCCCTTGGGCATGGGTGTGCGTGTTTTTCCTTAGGATAATTTAGGTTAAGTAGTGTGTAAGCTTAGGGACTGATGACCTTAGCAGTTGAGTCCCATAAGATTTCACACACATTTGAACTTTTTTTTTCAGTTTGCACGTGGGCTCCAGCGCCCTCACCCTCTCCACCAGCCCCCTCCTCCCCTCTCCTACCTACCGTATTGGCGAGAATTTCGAATTTTGGCACCAATTCCGAATTTTCGCTGTACAGATCAATTGTCAGTTCAGAGGACATAAAATTAACAGAAATTGTTCACAGAAATTGTTTTTAAAACCGAAATAGATGGTAGAAATCGAAAGAATGAAACAATTCATAGGATGGGAAATTGGAGAATTATGCTCTGGGAAGGACGTAATTTGTATTTAATGGGACACGGATACTCTTGTTTGACTGCTAATCGCTTCCTTGCTTTGCATTTCAAAGGACAGGGATACTCTCGTTTAACTTTCGATAGCTTCATTGCTTTGTATAGTGCGATTGCAAGTCAATAAGACACTCCGCGGTGCGCTGCCAGGCTAGTTCAATACTGTTGTAGCTGCCTCTGCGCCACCAGCCCCCCCCCCCCCTCCCCCATCCCACCCACAACAGGTAGCAGGCGTCACCTAATCTTGCTGGCTCGGGCCCCTCCCAGCCAGGCCGCATCCATGACGGCTGCCTGCCCCTGTCTTCTGGCCTGCTGCAGGCAGTTTGACATGAAAGGTGCCACTTGCCAGCAAACAAAGGATGTTTTCCTTAGATTTTATCTTCTCCCCACAGGTGCAATTTTTTCCTCAAACGCCTGCATCGAGCTTGGTTGAAGAAAAAAATAAGTCAAGTTATAATCTACTGGTTGGCCCTCTTAGTTCCTGTTGGTCCTCTGCAAAATAGAGGGTGAAGTCTGAAGGTATATGAAACGCAACTCCACTACAATAATCATCAGTCTTTGACAGTGCCTAGTAGTTCAAATGGCTCTAAGCACTATGGGACTTAACATCTGAGGTCATCAGTCCCCTAGACTTAGAACTACTTAAACCTAACTAACCTAAGGACATCACGCACATCCATGCCCAGGGCAGGATTCGAACCTGCGACTGTAGCAGCAGCGCGGTTCCAGACTGAAGCGCCTAGAACCGCTAGGCCACAGCGGCCGGCTGCCCAGTTGTGTCAGTGTAATTCTTGCAATATGAAATGGTCAGCCAGCAGTGACGCCAGCGGTAGTGCTAGTGGGAAACGGCCAAATTTGGGGCAATTTCCATGTAAGAGTTTGTAAAAAAACATTATGAATTCAAACTGCGACAGTATTCAAATTTTTCAAAATTGTGATACATTTTGGGAACAAATCGTTATAAAAGTTCTTCTTCATTACCATTACAACATTCATTTCCGAAATTTTGTTAGAACTAGAACGCCAGTTGGAAGCTGAAAGTCTACAGCAAGCGGAGGAGTTTGTGCTACCATCATGTAAGTACATCTCAAAATTCTGTGTGTGATAGTATCTCTTAAAGTATTAAAATTGTAACAAGTGTTTATAACATTTCTACTGTTGTTCTAGCATTAGAGCAGCAGCAGCTGGAAGAGTTTATGCTAACATCATGTAATTACATCTCCAAATTCTGTTTGATAGTTAACATGTTCTCAAAACAGCTCTTGATGTATTCAGATCGTAACAAGTGTTTATTAGACTTTTGACCTCACTATTGCAGCATTAGAGCAGTTACCGATGAACATTGAGCTGCTGTTGCAGACTGAAATGCAGCAGAACGTAAGTACAATTCTAATAAATTGCCATTAGACTTTTTTTCATTGTATATAGTTTTGCGAGGTATATATTACTCATTGTTGTAGATGATGCTGCAGATCAAGAGGAAAATGAGATTCTAGTAGGGGTATGCGTCGAAAATGATGATGAGGAGCTACCAATTTCATCTGGTATGAAATTTTTATTTATTTTGTTGTGGGTTGGCAGGAGAACCAACACTGGGTTACTAGAGGAAGCCGAAAGGCACGCGTTTTAGCTCACGCAGGCTGGCGTGAGGTCTGGAACAGGACAAGGAAATTAGACTTTAGAAAAACGGACGTAGCTGGTGGAATACTTAATATTAATCCATTAATGATGAGCGTCGCTCTTGACTGTACATTATTCGCAATATCAATAGTAACTGAACATGGCGCCTTGCTAGGTCGTAGCAAATGACGTAGCTGAAGGCTATGCTAACTATCGTCTCGACAAATGAGAGCGTATTTTGTCAGTGAACCATCGCTAGCAAAGTCGGTTGTACAACTCGGGCGAGTGCTAGTAAGTCTCTCTAGACCTGCCGTGTGGCGGCGCTCGGTCTGCAATCACTGATAGTGGCGACACGCGGGTCCGACGTATACTAACGGACCGCGGCCGATTTAGAGGCTACCACCTAGCAAGTGTGGTGTCTGGCGGTGACACCACATATTTAATCTATTTATTTAATTTTTTCGTAGTTATATATAAGCAATATCTCACTGTAGTCAAATTCAGTACAAACTTTCTTGCTGTTTTTTCTGACAATCAATATCTTGTTGTAGACGACTTTGATGAGATGGATCGGTGGCTCCATAAGGACCACATTTCTGGCAAGGGTGAAATGCCTGAGTCAGAGTCTGGGATGGTGGCTCCTGAAAGGCACTGTGATTTCTCCATTCTGGAACAGGAGTTGGAGATATTTGACTAGGTGGGAGAACAACCAGGAAGATCGTCTGAACTGCTCAGTCCTGGAGTCCAGAGTGTAAAAGGTGATTATAATGTGACCATTATCGTTACAGCATATAATTGTTATTCTGGAATGCTTATGTACTTAATTGTTATTGTTTGTTTACAGCATATGTTTCAAAAAATCTTGAGCATTGTGCTTAATTTTTTCTGTTATTCATGTCACAAAGGTGCCACCAACACTGCCACAACAACAGCTTGCTGTGGCATGTGCACCTTGAGTGGTAGTTGTGGGGGCAGATATCAAACATGCACCCTAGCAGCATGCACCGCTGTGCAAAGTGCCACTCCTTGCTGTGCGAGATGTGCTCACAGCTGCTCCAGTACCAGCTCCTGAGCCACTGTATACCCTCTGGCGACTGTGTGTGGTTCAGTCAGAGCAACGATCTCCCACCCGACAGGATGATGATGGTGTAGGTTTCAATATGCTGCAGCATCAACGGGCACCCTCGCCACAACCTGAAAGCGCCCCGCCCCCAATGCTTTCATCCACCGGCTGGACGCAGTCGTCTCCTAGTTGTGGTATTAATGATAATGAACCTGCGGCTCTGGTAGTGCTCTATCCCATCCTGATAGTGAAGGACATCAGACTGGCGGTGTCATGAGCCCTCTAGAATATTTAGCGGTTGCTAGGGCCTTTGAGGGGAGTATCTCATTTAATGGAATTGAGGATCCGGTTGGGGGGTATCGCAACCCAGTCAGGTTTCTAGAAGCATGCCTCCCAGTGCTGGAGACAGAGCTCCTCAAAGCACTACTCTGCAGTGAGTTGACTCACCCACCCAAACAGCAGGGAGCTGCTGAGGAGAAAACTTGCACTACAACTGGGGTGTTAATGGCTTTGGAGTCCATCAATAGCCGAGTGGCACAGTGAAGCCACCTTGGGTGCTATATTGGCCTGGTTTTCCGAGACGGAAATGAGAGGATCAGCTAAAGCACTCAGCTAAATACCACATCTCGACATCCATATTCGTGTCTACAGTCCCTTAAATGGGCTGTCCAGTTATATCAAACTCCCTGAGGATATTAAGAATAAGCATGTATGTATTAACAATCAAAATGCAAAGTATAACACTTCTTTTGGATGGTCAGTCCTGGCTTTTGAAAGAAAAATTAAACAAAATCCAGAGGGCACATCTCGATATGGAACAGATGTTAACATTCATGGATGTTATAACTTTGACAGTATTGAGTTCCCTGTAAAGATTCAGGACATACCAAAATTTGAGACACAAAATCCCAGAATATCAGTTCATGTTTATGGCCTGAAGAAGAATCAGAAAAGCAAGCCAAATGAGCAGGACAAGCATACTTTAGATGCACTATTCCATTTTTCGAAATATGCAGGTGAGCGTGATATTCATGTAAACATGTTGCTCTTCCCTGAAGTTGATAACCAGCATTACATATGGATCAAAGACATGGCCCGCCTCCTTTAAAGCCAATTGTCGAAACATGAACATAAAAAACACATTTGCTTTAGGATTCTAAACACCTTTTCAGAAAAAAGTATTTAAAAACGCATCTAGAGGACTGTGAATCCAAGGAACCGGTACGTGTTGTTGTGCCTGCAGAAGAAAACGAGCTCATTAAATTCAAGAATGGTCACCACCAGGAACGATATCTGTTTGTTGTATACACAGACTTAGAATGTCTCCTTGCCCCTATCACCTGCTGTGAAGAGAACCCCTTAACTTCACATACCACCTTCACGTAAAAGCATGTACCGCATGCAGTGGCATACCAACTTGCATGTTCGTATGATCAAGTCTTATGTCGGGGATATTCCTGTGGTTTGGTTGCTCACTGAACTTGAAAAACCCTCGTGGGGTGATGATGGGCTTTACAGCACCAACTTCCCCATGACCGAGTCAGCGGAAGATAAAAAGTTATACAATGATGCGGTTAACCGTCATATTTGTGGGCTGCCGTTAGATAGAAAAGCTGGAACTCCCCATAGAGGTCATTGTTATCTAACGGGAAAGTTCCGCAGTGCAGCTCACAGAGCATGCAATTTGAGGTATCAGTTACCATGGCACATACCCGTTTTCTTCCATAATTTACGTGGGTAAGACGCTCACTTTCTAGTTGAACAATTTGTTAACTTCGATTGGGAGAAAAGTCAGGTCAGTGTCCTGCCTGAGAGTGTTGAGAAGTATATTTCATTCTCCAAACGAATGACGCCAAAAATTACGCTCCGCTTCCTTGACACGCAACGTTTTATGAAGGCTACATTCTACCTCAGGAGGATATGCATATCACCCGATCTGCATACCCCAATGAGGAAAAGTTTCAGTTTGTGGCTAGGAAAGGATTTTTCCCTTATGAGCATCTGGATAGTAAGGCGAAACTCGATGGAAGCAGGCTACCCAACATCTCTCCATTTACCAGTACTCTCACAAGCGATGCCATGACTAGTACAGATTATGAGCATGCCGTGAATGTCTGGCGAGAATTCAAAATTCTAAATTTTGGTGAATACGCAAGACTATACGTGGACACCGACGTGCGGTTGCTTGTGGATGTTTCTGAAAATTTATGGAGTGTATGCATGGCCACATCCTCTGGACACCATCTTTTATTACATGGCACCTGGGTTGTCCTTGGATGCAATACTCAAGAAAACGAGGTGCAGCAACGAACTTTTGACTGATACTGATATGCTCCTTTTCTTTGAGGGCGGGATCCGTGGAAGGCTTTTCCAATGTGTCCATAGACACGCCAAGGTAAATAATCCACGTATGTGTGCAGGGTTCAACGTATCCCTCGATTCAACTTATATTCTATATTTAGATTTGAATACCTTATATGGGCACACCATAATGCAGCCATTGCTGGGTGGTGGGTTTCAGTGGGTGCCCGAAAACGAATTAGAGGGATTAGGTGAAAAAATATTGAGTCTGGCAGTTGATTCTGATGTAGGGTATGTGGTGGAGGCAGATCTCATATATGCTGTTAATTTTCTTGAAATGACAAGGTATTTGACATTATGTCCAGAACAACAAGTTCCGCAAGGAATCATTATCCCTAAACTGATGATCTCTGTTGGACTCAAGCAGAGGTTTGTGTAATTCATTATCATATTCTCCATCAGTGTCTCAGGTTAGGAATGGAGCTAGGTAGAATCACCTGGGCTATCTCCTCCAATCATTCCACCTGGTTGAAGGAGTATATTGAATAAAATACCGAAAAGAGGGCGGGCGCGACTAGTGATTTCGAAAAAGATTTTTAAAAATAGATGAATAATTTCATTTTCAGTAAAACCAGACAGAATGTAAGATATGAATGCGATATTTTGATTAGGACCAAATGGGACGTGCCGTGTGGAGTCAGAAAGTGCATCGCTAGCCCAAATTTTAAGCAGGTCATTATTTTCAATGAGAAATTTGTTGCTGTGCAGATGTCGAAGGTTTCAGTAGAATTTACAAAACCAATTTATTTTGGTATGTGTGTACTGGACATCTCCAAACTCCACATGGACTGCTTCCACTATGGATTTGCTAAGACTCATTTCGTGGAACCAAAGTTACTTTATATGGATACAGATAGCTTCATGTATTGGGTGAAGAACTGTGATCCACATGAAGTAATCATGTGTCACGGTAATGTATTCGACGTGTCGGGATACGCAGCCGTTAATCCTTACGTTATTGTTCCTCAGGACAAGAAGGTTATCGACTTAATGAAAGAAGAGGCCGACGGTTTACCGATTGTGGAGTTTGTGGGTCTAAGATATAAAATGTATGCATATCGTACAATAGATGGAGCCAGAGGTGGGCTAAGAGTGTGCGATGTGCGGCATCACGTGTCCTCACGGTCGAAGACTACTTGCAGTACCAGTACAGTAGCGTTCGCGGTGCTCCGCCGCAACCTCCGCGTTTGGCACAGCATACTAGTATTCGATTGTGAGGTCATGAGGTGTACACTGTGTCGCAGTCTAAAGCCTGATTATCACCTCTTCACGATAAAAGAGCCATTTCTGATTATGGGATTGAAACCCTCCCCTACTCACACTATTCACTTGAAGCGGGAGAGAGGATGGAGGACTCTGATGGTGTGAATGAGAGAGAGAGAGAGAGAGAGAGAGAGAGAGAGAGAGAGTGAGTGACTGGCTGAGTGAGAGCTTGTACCTTATAGTATGGCCCTTTTATCGTAGTTAAAATATTGTATGTGTGATGGATGGCGTGCCTGCATGTGTGAGTGCTTATGTATGTCTGTGTGTATGCATGTGAGTGCGTTTGAGTGTGGACGCCTGTACAAATATGTATGCCTGTGTACAATATATTCTGCTTTTTTTCTGAATAAGTAGCATAATATCTAGGCACGAATATATAAGCATTATGTTTGGGATGAACATTTTAGAGCCAACCGCCTCATTTTATTATTAAATTATTTCAGCTGCTTGAGGTGGGAAATGTTTGGAGCCGCCCAGTTCAAAGTATAAATTAAGTCTTGTGTTTGGGTGGACTTTCAGTATTAATAGTATTAGCGTGAGAAGAATTATAGCTCTGCAGTAGCTGTAATCAGTACTGCAATGTAAAGTAATTTTTTTCAATCAGTACTATTATTTTTAAAACCAAGAACTGCAAATAAAAATAATTCAAACAGTAACAGGGACTGTGAATTTAAAATCAGTATTACTTCGTGTATTGTAAAAACAACAAAATTTGTGGATGTAAAGCTGTATTACTACTGTGAGTTTTTATGTCCAAATAAAAAATTATTATTCGTTACCGTACATCTTTGTTGTTGCTTCACAACATCCAGATGTATATAAAGGCTGTGCAAGATGCACAAGATATTAGTTTAAAGCATGAGGGACGTGACGTTCAAGATGGAGGCAAACGATTACATGGTATTTCGCCTATCGTGCTGCACGGCGGCCCGTATTCGTGTCCGATTCCAAAGACACATAGCAAACATGGCTGAAATTGTATCTTCTGTCCTTGAACAAAGCTACAGACATAGATCTGGGCAAAGCTACTTACTATCTAAGTAGGAGCTGGGTAGAAAGAAAGAAAAACACAGAATGTGAGGTAAAAACTTCATTTATTTTCATTAATCCAATTTAAAAATAATTTTACATTTTCATAAGCAGATACAGCACTATTTTCACACATCTTCTTCTTCTTGAGCTTACGGATAGCAGGACACCCGTAGAATTCCAAGCCTTGAATAGATGCAGACTTGAAGATTCGCTGCATCCATGTGATCTTCTCCTCGCCTTTGACATAGATGGTGGTCTCACGATGATCGAATATTCGAAGTGACGTCGTCACTTCTTTATAAGGTATACCAGGATCGGCCCAGTAGAGTCCATGAAAGAAACGTGTTAGCCACTTTACACTCCTCCGTGCTGTAACACAGTTCACGCCCTTGAAAGGCCTTGGTGATGCAATTCTTGTTGAGAATGTCTCTATTACAACAGCATCTTCTGTGTATACTATGAGTGCAACATTTTTAAATGTGAATTGTCTACCCCCATCATCATGGAAACCTTGAATGTCGGCAACGGCGTTCACATTGCAAATTGTCATTGTGAAATGATTTGGGCATGCCACAGCACTTCATCATTTATACAGTACGCTGCATAACACCAGTAAGTGGGCAATAGTTAATCACACAGTCA
Organism: Schistocerca piceifrons; assembly: GCF_021461385.2. Taxonomy (NCBI): domain Eukaryota; kingdom Metazoa; phylum Arthropoda; class Insecta; order Orthoptera; family Acrididae; genus Schistocerca; species Schistocerca piceifrons. The sequence continues at coordinate 511,031,497 of NC_060149.1, forward strand.
TGTAGAACTAGAGCATAGACTGCAATGTGTTCTTGGAAATTTGATAAGGATTCAAATTCGATTCGTACATCTATTGGTCCTGATTTAATTATCTCATTCTGCTTAGAACAGTCCATCACGATGGCTGGTGCCTGCTCCTTCGATTTCCGTGGACTGAGTACGCATCCTTCCTCTTCAACACCTTCATAGTAAGAAGCACGGAACATTGCATACATACGTACGGAATTCGGAATTCAAGAAGACTCTAGCATTAGTTAAATTACTGTTGTCAAATACTGTGGAATCATTTGCTAAATTCCACCTTCTATTGGTCTGGAATGCAAGTGTGATGAATCTTGGTGTTTACAGCTGCACTGATGTTCTAATAGCCCATGTTTGTCTGATCGCTGTCGATAGCACTGGTACTCAAAAACTTACAACGAGCGGAAAGTTAAAGGCAGATATGTACCGGTATTCAGAACTTTTAAAACCTTGAGCTCCTTGAATGTATGAGATCCTATCCGTTGCGCTCCGAACCAGAATAAGCTCCTGTTTAGCATTCATAATAATCCACTGCATGTCCCCAAGTACCCTATATGCATTTTTAGAGGTATGCATGTAGTAAATAGGTGGTACTCTTCTGCTCTTCTGCCGCAAAAAAAAAAAAAAAAAAAAAAAAGGTTCAAACGGCTCTGAGCACTATGGGACTTAACTACTGAGGTCATCAGTCCCCTAGAACTTAGAACTACTTAAACCTAACTAACCTAAGGACATCACACACATCCATGCCCGAGGCAGAATTCGAACCTGCGACCGTAGCGGTCGCGCGGTTCTAGACTGTAGCGCCTAGAACCGCTCGGCCACTCCGGCGGGCTGTTCTGCCGCAGGCTCGTCTATGAACCATTCTGCAGTTTCTAAGCCATTCAAATTAGAGGGTGATGATGAGACATATGTTTTAAGCATTGATGCTATGATATCATAACGTGTGTGCTCAATCTCTACCCCATAACGTATTTCCTGGAACAGGAATGCCAAGGCATTACGTGTAAACTTTGACCCCACTGTATGACTACCATTCTTTTTCTTAAAGGAGCCATCCAAATATATGAAACTCTTGCATGGAAGAGTTAAAGCGCCTTGGTGCTGGATGACAGGACACCCGTAGGTGTGTTCTTGTTAAATACCGCTGAAGCATAAGGTTTATACGAGAAGTATTCCTGGAGTATGATTCGCTCATCATATTCCACTGGGTGAGATATATTGAGCGACGCCGTCATTGCGAGGTTTCAAGCCTCCTGATTTAATAAACTCGTAGTTCGCACGTTCTGATGCGAAGTGCGGTGCTGTGTGCCTGGTTTTATATCTTACGCCCATATTGTCTTAGATGTAGTAGCACAATGATTTCCTCACCGTGAAAGTCAACAAGTTTATAATTCTGATCCACAATACGCAGCTCCAGGTAGTCCAGCGTCTGAACTGCCACTGGAAGGTATTTAGCGTTGGCAGGAGTCTCAACAATGTTATACCCTGTTCCAACTGATGGGAAGAATCCGTAAATTGAATAAACCAATCTATCGTTGAGATATGAGTTCGTTGTGACGTTATACTCAACACGGATTGTACTGACAGGGACAATATCCACTGTCTGATCAGATTTGTAAAATTTATTGGGATCCGTCTTCAAAACATGTCCCTTTGTGAAATCCAGTAGTGGGCCTATTGAACCTTTTTGCTTAAAGTCAATCGATGCATTCACCGTCCTTATTTCAAATTTAAGTGTACTGATGTTTGCACAGAGCTCAATCCTTTTTCCAGACTGTTTTAAAACTTCGTTTAAATCGTTAACATTGCATGCACCAGGTTCAGCTTCCACAATTTCGTTTTTACCAATAATTTCCAGATGCAGTTTATTGTTAGGCTTTGTGATATTTGGGATGGTTTTGAATGTCTCCAGTCCAGTCAGCGAGATGCTCCAATTTCCAACGCTTAAATCAATTGGTGGGAAGTAATTCGCACGTAGTACAGACGATCGTTCTTTTAAAGTCAGAGTGTACAACATTGCATCCTAACATCGACCGGTAGGTGGGTGCTTAATACCCGTCCTTATGCATCATTCGTAAACGTAAGGAGCGACATGATGCATAGATGACCACACAGGAATGTATTAAAGTCTTGGTAGCGTCGAAAATTGTAGAACACATGTCTTCTGCCTGTGAAGTATCGTTGCAATTCTTCTTGGGGTCGCAAGTCACCGAATAAGTCGAAATAGTAGACGTTATTTGCATTTCTTGTTTTAACATATGCTACCCTGCTATAGCCAGATTCACAGTTCCGCATTCTCCTGATTTCCACGTAGTCTTAGGTAAGGTATTCCTCATAAACACACCTAGGAATCTCGGATTGTTGAATTCCTTCGTAACAAACTTAAATAGATCTGTATTTGTAAGCGCCCTGTGTGGTAGGACTGCTAGGGGGCCTTGTTTTTGAAGACACCTAGTCCTTTCTTATATTGTTTCAAGTATAGCCCTATTCCGATGGCTACTGCCTAAGTCGTGCGGTTATGTCTTCGTGCCTCCTGAAGTTGCTCCAAGAGTTTTGTGCGTTCTTGACTGTCCTGGCAATAGCCCTAGCACCCCCACCCAGTGAATCAACCACTGAGAGACCGGCAAGGGCAGGAATGAGGAAGGGAATAATTCCACCCGACGTCTTGGGTATTGGTAGAACACTGGGTGATTTAATCGATCTTTTTTTCTCTCTTCTTTCTGCTTCAGGGCGCTTTTAGCTGCATACAACGCTCCTTGGCACCCTACGCGCAGCGTTCGTAGCTTAGCTGAACTTCTTCACGCCCAAGCCTAACTTAACTTTACCACACACAGTTTTTTCAGCTGAAAATGCTGCAGTGCGTTAACCTATACCAATATCCCTTTCGTACGTATTGTCTTAGCTTTATCAGGTAAAATTCGATCGGTGGTATGACGATCTTTATTTGTTGCGTAAGCGATGTCGTGTTCCATACACGCTTCGTCGAGTAGATTTATCCCCTCATCAACGCGTGCCAAGCATTTATGAAGTTTTGTTCCAGGTCCGCAGTAGTTATGTCCAGGAATGTGTAATTTGACTGGTAGTTTTGAAACGGAACTTGTTGTCCCAGCCGGCAGGAGTGGCCGTGCGGTTCTAGGCGCTACAGTCTGGAGCCGAGCGACCGCTGAGGTCGCAGGTTCGAATCCTGCCTCGGGCATGGATGTGTTTGATGTCCTTAGGTTAGTTAGGTTTAATTAGTTCTAAGTTCTAGGCGACTTATGACCTCAGTAGTTAAGTCGCATAGTGCTCAGAGCCATTTCTTGTCGCATTCCATATTTTTCTCAATAAATTCCGGCACAGGAGAATTATAGCGAGAGTGTTTTTACTCTGCAGAAGTAAGTATGTGAGTAACAAGCAGTAGAGAATGGGCCAAGCGGTGTTTATTTAATTATTTAGTTTTGTTTCGTGTGTGTCACGTTTCCTTGCATCCTTTCCCTTATGCAACCTTGGACTGTATAGAGATATAATGTGAAGTAGCAGAAAGCTTTGGTCAGAGGTCGTAGCATTGGATGAGTAGAGTGGTTCTTTGGTAGGATAGTACCAACCCCTAAACGCGAACAAGTTTGGCAAAGATAGTGTGCAAGTCAGGTCAGAGAGGTCGCGAAGACACGAGTATTGGCTGTGTCAGGTTGGCGAACCATCCCCTCTACCACCTTTTGAACGAACAACGGTTAGGCGAGGTGTTCGCAGCCGCTCTTGTTCCTGGGTAGCGGCGCTGGACAGACTTGGAGACGCAGCTCTCGATTTTGGTAATGTTAACGAAGGTATCAGAATATCTCAAAACTGCTAATAATAAAGTCCAGATGTTGAAATCAGGTGTGAGATTACCACCAAACCCCATAAGGGGGTTTAATTTCATAATTTAGTCAAATTTCAGTAAGAACTTTGCGTTTGTGCCTTGGTCAGACCACGCACCATGGGCCTTAAGCTCACGGTCGTATTTTTGCTCTGTGTTTAACGGAAGTTCCCTCATTTAATGTATTTTAATGAGGTCTTTCTTTTACAGTAGTATTTTGAGGGACTTTTACTTATTTTTCATATGTTCTCTTTGTGTACTTGCTTGCCCACCACGTGGTTGGTTTGAGCAACCGCCACATTGGTAAAGTACAGTTTCGGTCTGAAAATGTGTTGTAGACGAGTGAATAACCATACGGTAGTGAGCGAGTGTAAGACAGGGAAGGTATAATCTCGTGTGTCCGCATTTTTTGCATTTCTGTTGGCTAGTGCAACTTGCCCACGTGTGTGGAATAGTATTAACGTGATAATTAGTTAATGATTCTTGTGCCCCCAACTATTTGATTTGCTGGCAATGTTGCACGTTACATAAAATATACGGGTTAAACTCTTGTATCCAGAAAAGTTCAGATTTTAATGCCTATTGATAGAATAAAGACTTAAAAAGTAGTAAATAGTAAATGTTCTTCCCCAAAATGGTTCAAATGGCTCTGAGCACTATGGGACTTAACATCTGAGGCCATCAGTCCCCTAGAACTTAGAACTACTTAAACCTAACTAACCTAAGGACATCACACACATCCATGCCCGAGGCAGGATTCGAACCTGCCACAAAAGCGGTCGCGCGGTTCCAGACTGAAGCGCCTAGAACCGCTCGGCCACACCGGCCAGCTTGTTCTTCCCCCCAGCTCAGTAACGTGGTGTTGTTTCTCAAAGCAAGATTCATTAATAGTTAAGTGCAGCACTTGCTACCGATTCTTCAGCGTACGTATCAACGAAAATTGAAATTTTTAGGCAAATACTCTTCCGCCCTGAACGAGTTCGCTTGTAGTGTCTTTACTGAACTTGTTCTGAGTGACCTTTAGTAATTGGTTGTAATATTCATGGATTTAGGTATAATTGTGTGCCTACATAAAATTACATTGAAGCCAGATCCGCGCTCCCCTCTCCCTTTCCATCATTACGTGGTGAAAGTGAATCATGTTAACTAGAGAGACCAGTTGTGATGATGTATATTCTTTCTTTTTTTTTATTTTAACACCAATACAGAATATAGAAAATAAAGCCTTCTTGAAGCACAGACTCCAGCACGTATTTATCTTAAACTTACTGATAGTACATTAGTTTTCGCCAGCACCATACTGACCCACTGTTCGAAGTCGTCTACATGCTCTCTGTTCATACTTGACTATGTAATGTCTCCATACACAGCTTTAACACAAGGTAGCCATCTGTTCAGTCTTTCCAACACAATGGATGCCACCCTCTGTAGATTGAAAAAAATTTTGTTGCTGGAGTGCTGTAGATAAATGGATGTGTCATCTGATTTCACATGGAGTGCTGAGTCATTGTACACTGTTGTAAAGGGGAGAGTTAGAGTAGCATAGCAAATGTCCCGAGAAGGACGGCACGGATGATACTTGACGGTCAACTGCTGCTTGATGTAGGCTTTTGGACGACAGAGTTCATCTCATTCCACCTCCGTAAACCGAACTTTAACACTTTTAGTTACATTCTCGATCTTTGTCACAACACGCCACTCTCTGTCTATGGCTGCTTCTATTGCAATATGTAAACTTTCGAACGACTAGCGGTTAGATTATACACATAAGAGAAGAGTAGTGGTGCACAAGGCTTAATTGGTATCTTCTCAGCTAGTACAACCTCACTTTGTCCATGCAGTATCACTGGAACATTCTGCTATGGCGCGTATTATGGAGTTCAGTATCAACTTGCGTCATGCTGATTATGACCCCCGGTGCACATCAGCGAGTCAGGGGCTCACAGGGTGTCTTCATCCGACAGTAACAGCTGATTGTCCTGCTCCATCAAGCTGACAAGGTGTGCGACAGGATCCCCGGATGCTGCAGCGGCTGCGGGTCGCAACAGGCTGGGAGACGTCACTGTTGCTGACCCCGACAGGCTGGAGGACGTCGCATCTGCTGATGAGCAAAGAAGATGAGTGGTTACAAGCGGTGATATAAGCACGAAGACTCTTCTGCGGCTTCTTGCTATTCTGTTGCTGCTGCAGCTGGACGGCGCTGGACGATCTCGACGGGTGCTTCATGCTGACTGACTGACTGCAACTGAGGCTGCAGAGCTGCTCGGACCACTTTATATCCCCATTGTGATTGGATGCTGCGTTTCTATTGGCTACTGCCAATTTCAAGCGACACTGATGATATAATTGTGTTAGGGGAGTGGAATTGGATTTTCCTTCCAGGAGGATCAGGGTTCGAGTCCCAGGAAGCGTACCGCTATTTTTAATTTCCCTCCAATTCCCGGGTGGGGGGTGGGTTGGGACGTCAGCACAGCCGTGGGACAAAGAAATTTCCGCCAAAATTCGAAACTCCCGCCAAAATTCGAAATTCTCGACAATAGGGTTGGTGGGGGAGAGGGGGAGGGGGACGAGATGGTAGCCCACCTGCAGGTTGAGAAAAAACACATGACGCCATCCGGGGGTGGGCCTGGGTAGGGTCAGAGGGAGATTAATCGATCAGTTACTTAATTTGCGTATCTATTTGATATCAAAATTGCGCTACCGCCGCAATCTCCCTGCTACTTACGTACGCTCATCTGGTGAGTTGTGGCATAGTGGGAATGGCTAGAATATAATAACAAGGCTATAGAAATATATGTGACTATGTAGAGATATAGATAGTCTATAGGAAAAGTTTCGGACAAGTAGCTGTGCGAATATCAGGAGATCAGATTACATGTCAGTGCTAGGCAAACATGGGAATGTTGAATTGTTGAAGGAATGCATACAAGAGCTAGGCAATGAAAACAATATTGTAGCTATGAAAAAGGAGGTACTTAAGAAAGAGTTGAAAATTGGTACTGTGAATAGAATTTGACAGAGCATTGAAAGATCTTATTCAAAACATGACCCTGAAGTAGACGATACTCCCTCAAAATTATTGAGATCCTTAAATGGGCCATCTATGACACGACTATGCAACATGATATGTATGATGTATGAGGCAGGCCAAATACCTTCAAATGTGTAGCAGAACGTAATAGCCGGCCGCTGTGGCCAAGAGGTTCTAGTCGCTTCAGTCCGGAACCGCGTGACTGCTAAGGTCGCAGGCTCGAATCCTGCCTCGGGAATGGATGTGTGTGATGTCCTTAAGTTAGGTTTAAGTAGTTGTAAGTCCTAGGGGACTGATGACCTCAGATGTTAAGTCTCATAGTGCTCAGAGCCACTTGAACCAAGAACGTCAGAATTCCAACTATAAAGAAGGCAGTTGCTGACTGGTTTGAATAATAACAAACCATCAGTTTAAGAGTCGTGGTTGCAAAATACTGATACGCATTATATGCAGAATAATGGGAAAACACGAAAGTAGTTATGCCTTGGGCATTCTGCCTCATCTTGTTAACACTTGTGGTGTCACAATGTAACGGCACCACCGACAACCTTAACCTACAATCGATGCTAGCGTTATACCTCTGCGAGGAATGTTTGAGATGTGACCGTGAGATAACCTAATGGAAACAGAAAAATGAAACTGGGATTCGTTTCCAAAATCTTCCAGCAAAGTGTAAGCAGCAGTAAACGGTGGGTCAATAACAGACGTCCTTCCAATACAAAAGCAAGTTGTAACATTACGTACTAAAACCGGTCGCCAGCCTAATTAGGCATTCTTGTGTCAAGAAAAGTGATAAAACAGAAGGCAGTGCTAAGGCTAACCTAACTTTCCTTCACACACACACACACACACACACACACACACAGAGAGAGACTAAACTCTTTCCTTACAACTGCTCATATTACAACACAGTAATCTAACCTTGCAGATAAATGGGCTAGTAAGAAATGGCTAATGAGATAGTAAACAGTAACAGATGCCTCTCAACAACATATACCTTAAATGAATTAGGTGTAAAAGTTTATAAAACCAATTACCCTTTAAATGATTCTGAATTTAAATCTGGGCGTCTGATAATCATCACAACCTATAACTTCATTGCTTAATACCGAGTCTCTATTCCTGTACATAAACCAGCTTGCATTAGAACAGATAACACAGTAAATATTTCTTTCTTAAACTCGGATTTAAGCAAGTAAACAGAATGCAAATCTAATTACACTGGCTCTGAAGGAGCATTTGCATTGCCTCATTAACTAACTAGCCTTGGACATGAAGATCCTTAAACTTTCATGGTTTGAAGAACCATGCTGATTAACAAGACTACAGCAGTATGTATTAGAAATGGTAAGTATTCTTATCATTAGTTATTAATTAAGTAAAGCACAATAAACTATAACTCTTTAAATAACAAATGTGCTTTCACAAACAGTCTATTGACCTACTCAAAATTATAATTCACTGTGCAAATGATAACTCAACATTAAATTCAAGTTCAACCAATTTTTCATAAGAAACTAGGACACTCGGAATTAAATTTACTAGGATAGGATTCCTATCCAGGTTTTTGATTTGGGATAATTACGGGTGTAAGACAGAGTTTTCAGCAACACCACAATTAATACTATAAAATCAACAAAATTTCACAAATACCTAGTCCATTTATTGAGTGCCAAATATAAACAATTTAGTGGAAGGCTGGTGGCACTGGTTGCATAATTTGCAGTGGCTATTAACCTGGCGGCGATGCAGTCATAGCAATACTGTTGGTCTCGTCCTGTTACGTATCTTCTTGGCGTCGGAATTATATAATGCAGCACCCGCGGCCCATAAATTCTGCCCTTAAGCTCTTTTGCCTCAAAACTCCAGGAATAGGAGCCACAATGATCCGCTACTGCTAGAGAGGTGTTAACCACAGCACTGCTCAGCCCAGACTCCTTACTCATCACAAAGGACGAGTTGCCACTTGCGCACCAACCACACCTTTTCCACTCCGCCAGGCTACTTCCGTAGCTGTGGGGCTTCCCCACATCTTTTACATTCAACCCTATGTTCACTAACTATGGACCAAGTCATTTACAGCGCATTACATAACAATTATTTCAGTCTTATTTAAATTCAAAAGCACATTTTAAACAACATCGTTTAAAAGATCCACATAACTGAAACATGTATACATAGTCAAAGAATTTCCATGACAGATACAAAATTATACATAAGCAGTACTACAAACTGACATAGAAATAACGATACATATACAAAACAGGTCAAAATAGGTATTACAACATGACCAAGGTAACTGATCTAATGCCATCACTCTCATGAGTGATGTCATCAGTGACATCTTCACTCCTATGTGTGACATTATCAAGCAATACCCATTTCACCTCCCCAGCCCCTCCCCTCTGCTCCAATGCTCCACTCCACCTCCCATCCCCTTCCTCACCCCCTTTATTCCAGCCATTCACAGCTTAGTATTAAAAACTAAGCTGCCGACCAAAAATTCAAGACCGCAGACGTAACACAATTCTGTAAGTAGGAAATACACTGAAGCTCCAAAGACAGTGCTATAGGCATGCCTATTCAAATACAGAGATATGTAAGTAGGCAAGAAAAAGCCCTGCATTCGACAACGCCTATATAAGACAACAAGTGTCTGGCGCAGTTGTTGGATCGGTTACTGCTGCTACAATTACAGGTTATCAAGATTTAAGTGTGTGTTAACGTGGTGTTATAGTCGGTGCAAGAGCGATGGGACACCGCATCTCCGAGGTAGCGACGAAGTGAGGAATTTCCCGTACGACCATTTCACGAGTGTACCGTGGACATCAGCAATCCGGTAGAACATCAAATTTCCGACATCGCTGTGGCCGGAATACGATCCTGCAAGAATGGGACCAACAAAGACTGAAAAGTATCATTCAACGTGACAGAAGTGCAACCATTCCGCAAATTTCTGCAGATTTCAATGCTGGGAAATCAAAGAGTGTCAGCGTGCGAACCATTCAACGAAACATCATCGATATGGGCTTTCGGAGCCGAAGGCCCACTCATGTACTATTGATGACTGCATGACTCGGGGCTTTAAGTCTTGCCTGGGCATGTCAACACTGACAATGGACTGTTGATGACTGGAAACATGTTGCCTCTTCGGAGGCGTCTCGTTTCAAATTGTATCGAGTGGATGGATGCGTACGGGTATGGAGACAATCTCACGAATCCATGGATACTGCCTGTTAGCAGGGGATTGTTCAAGCTGGTGGAAGTCATATAATTAGTGTGAGGCATGTGAAGCTGGAGTGATATGGGACCCCTGGTACGTCTAGATACGGCTCTGACAGGTGACACGTACGTAAGCGTCCTGTCTGATCAGCTGCATCCATTCACCTCCATTGTGCGTTCCGACGGATTTTGACAATTCCAGTAGAAAAATGCGACACCCCACACGTCCAGAATTGCTACATAGTGGCTCCAGGAACACTCTTCTGAGTTTAAACACCTCCGCTGGCCACCAAACTCCCCAGACATGAGCATTATTGTGCATACCTGGGGTGCCTTGCAACGTGCTGTTCAGAAGAGGATTCATGGAGTCAGTTCCCTCCAGCACCACTTCAGACATTAGTTGAGTCCATGCCACGTCGTGTTGCGGCACTTCTGCGAGCACGCGGGGGATATACCGCATACCATACACATGGGAAAAAATTTGTGTTGAAATGACTGGACGATCAATCAACACCAGGATCACAGAACATAAGCAGCTTTGCAGATTGGGGCAGATGGAGAATTTGCAGTGGCAGAGCACGCGCTGTGTAAGCCGACCTCATAGTAAAATTCGCCTACACTGAAGTTCTGGCTATAGAGAAAAGCTATCACACCGGTTGTTCAGAGAAGCTATAGAAATACACACACATGAGAATAGCTTCAATAAGAAAGAAGAAAGCCTCAAGGTGAACGGATCCTGCATTCGTGTGCTGCAGCGAACGTCCGTTGCAGATGGCAACAAGAGAATCGACCCGGAAATGACCAAGGAAAAGCCCTTGGACGTTGGCTCTCCAGCAACATATAAACTGCGGCCATGAGCTCGACACAAGTCCACCACCATTAATTGAGGGTGATGCTTTGACAAAGCCAGCCACTCGTGGGGGCGAAACGTCAGGAAAATCATCAAACAAACGTTGGCCCAAGAACCCGAGACCGAGGCCAGCAGGCAGTTTGTCAACAAATGACCATCAAAGCCTTAATAATTTGGAACTAGTGCAATCTTGGCCTTCCAAATCATGTGATGCAAGCAATCATGTGTTGCATTGAGTTTCAAGTCAAGAAGTAGGGGAGGGGAGTGATCATAAGGTCGCCTTTGCATCACATCAGTTAAATGAAGCATAGAAAATTTATTCTCCTACATAGAAGGAAATATGGCATGACGTACTTACAGTATTGTCTATATGGTAAAAAGTTTACTTCATGCATGTCTCACCTCGAGCTATTACAAGTGGAATGGTAACTTCTACAAACAACTTGGAGGAGTTGCCATGGGTAGTCCTCTTAGTTCAGTGGTGGCCAACCTCTTCATGTAACATTTCGAAGCACAGACACTCGTCTTGGCACCCTGTAAACCTAAGGTGTGGTACAGAAACGTCGACGATACCTTCGTTTTGTGGAGCCACGGTGAGGAACAGGTCGGTGAATTCCTAAGACACTTAAACAGCCTCCATGCCAACATAAAATTTAAGATGGAAGCAGAAAAGAACAAACAGCTACCCTTTCTGATCACAAAGGATGGTGAACACCTGGAACACAGCATATATCTAAAACCGGCACATACGGTCCGATACTTGCACAGACCGTCAAATCACTACCCGAGCCAGAAAAGAGGAATGACCCTTCCACGGACGCAAATTCTGCAGCAACTCAACGAAAAAAAAATTTTGCAATCCTATTAGAATTGTGATCAACTGACTATATTTATTTTTTGCTAATTTTAATTTTGTGATTTAGGACCAAAAGCTATGGTGATACATATATCACCACGATACCTTTGTAAGGAATTAAAACTATGATGGTAAATGGGTTTCCCACTTCCGTTTTGTGGGCTGTTATGTGCTATAAACAGTGTTTCCTGTTTTTTTATTTTATATTTTTTCTTTATTTAAAAAGTAATTGTTACCGATATTAAACTTTACTTACCATAATGTGAAAACAATCCTTGAAACTTTATCACGCAACAGGTTACAATAATGTATATTGCAGAAGCGAAGCAATGGGTTCCGACAGCAGTAGTGATCCGACGATAAACAGAAACTGATTGTTGTAGTAGTTTTCATGCACCTGGTGCAGTGTCCTACCACAAGATATCAGGCATAGACAGAGCTGGCGAAATTATTCATCGGAAAAAGAAATGTTGGGCGCGGCCTTTCTGCCATCATCCAGACTGATGGACGGAATCAGCCATATATTGCGCGAACGCGACGTAAAGGTTATTGATAAACCGACAGAGAAGATTAAAGATTGTCTCAGGTCGGAAAAGGAGAAAAGGGACCCACATATTTGTCGGGATGTACCGCATACCATGCACATGCGCTTTATGCTGGAATCACTGGACGATCAGTCAGCGCCAGTATCACAGGACATAAGTGGCAATGCATGTTGGGGTAGGTGGAGAAATCAACCGTGGCAAACAGAGCACGCGGTGTGTGAGGGCGATCTCATACTAAAATTCGGCGGCACATAAGTTCTGGTTGTAGAGAAGAGCTATCACACCCGGTTGTTCAGAAAAGCTACAGAAATTACAAACATGAGAATACCTTCAACAAGGAAGAAGAAAGCCTCAAGGTGGACTGATCCTGCATTCCTGTGTCCCCAGCGAACGTCCATTGTAGGTAGCAAGAGGAGAACAGCACCGGAAATGACCAAGGAAAAGCCCCATGGTCGTTGGAGCACCAGGTACATACAATCTGCGTCCGCGATGTTGACTCCAGTCCACCGCCAGCAATTGAGGGTGAAGTTTTTGATAATTCCAGCTACTCGTGGTGGCGAAACGTCAGAAAAACCACCAAACAAATGTCGGCCGAAGAGCCAGAGACAGAAGCCAATATGCAGTTTTTCAGCAGGTAGATTGCTGAAAACTGTATTTGGAAAAAATTATTTATAAGAATATTTATTAAAAATTACTTATAAGAAAACCTATTGTTTTCACAGTCGCAGGTTTACACAAACCATTTCTAATGGATCAGATCGGATTAGATGCTAAGCAATGTTGTCCAAGTCTCACTGCCATAAAGTATAGATAGTACTGTCAGTGCTCTATACATATTTATCAGGGTTTCTTCCTTTATCTTTCATTCGCTGTTGTGTATATGGTCCCATTAACATACTTGAATCTTTCGATTTTTTCGGTATGTCTTTTTCGTTTGTGTAGGAGATACTATTTCACAAGAAGCTAAATTCATTCATTCTCTCTATGTTGTCGTCGTTTATTTCAATTTTTCTTGAGACGTGATCTTGACCATTAAATGCCATGACTTTTGTCTTTTACGTCGAGATTGTATTACTTAATTTTTTTAAAAATCTTTTGTAAAGATGTCCTCACTGTCAGCTATAAGAAGCTAGTCATCAGTACATATTGTTGTTATTAGATAACGTCTTCCGTAAAAGTTTTGGGTGTAAAACTGTATTTATTTTAGCATTTATCTCAACATATCATCAGCATACATATTAAAAAGTATTGGTAGCAAACTGCAGCCTTCCCATTAGCCTAAATTTGTTGTTACTTTAACGTTTTCCTTTCAGGCAATGACACTTTTGGAGTCTTCGTGCATCTGCTGAATAACTGTTAGTACGTGCTATGGTACGCATTTCCCGTGTAATATTTCGCACAACATTCTCTTATCTAGCTTATCAAATGTTTTCACGCAGTCAACAAATAGCAGATGCGTTTATCTATTAAATTCCACATACTTTTCAATTATTTGTCTGCTGGCAGACGTATTATCTGAAGAGTAGTACTTGAATAAAGATAATTCCTGAACCATAGCTTGCTCCTCGAACAAAATATTTTCTAAAATTACTGCAAATCTTTGTGTTATTCTTTTATAAAATATTTTATATCTAGTACTGAATAAAGAGATGCCCCAATAATTCTCTCAGTGTTACATGAGAGGAGATGCATAACTCTTTTTTTTTAATGTTTTGCTTCAGGTTCGTGCCTATACGACAATTTTAATAGTGAAAATAAGAAACGACAGTGTTTGTTTTGGAAACTCAGAATACACAGTAGTTTGAATTCTACCTTGGTACGAAGTTTCATGAGCTGAAGACTTCTCGTGCTCCACCAGCTAGCGGCTTTTTCGTGTCAGTAATGACGGTACGAGGATAAGGAGAGTATAACACTCAGTCACCGAGCGGTGAAACTCTCCGACCCGGCCGGGAAGAGTCGCATACTTGACGAATTAGAGGTTTATATTGGTGCTTACCGGTGCCTTTCCGATTTACGTTTCACGTAGCACATTTCTTATTCCGTCATACATATTCTTTCCCTTCAGGTGCTACAATCTCTTCTTGTATTTTTCCATTTGCTTCATATTATTTTTCCAAAATTTCTTATGGTAATCTGGCCATTGTGACTTTCTTATAACTTCGGTGTACATATTATCTTTTGTACCTGTATTTAAGTTCTTCATTATTTTAGTACTGCACTTCAAAAGTACGAGGGGTTTTAAACAAGACATACAACACATTCATTTCCTTAGCCAATTTCGGTTGAAAAACCGAAGAATTTATAGTGGAACTCCGTGGAATACTCACGCTTCAGTCCCTACAGTTTCATGAAGTTCCGCCAGATCCCGACGCTATATATAGGCTTCAAAATGGCCCCTGTAACGAAGATACATTCAAAGCAGAGAGCTGTCATTGAGTTTCTTTTCGGGGTAAGACATGACATCGCAGATATTCAAAGGGGCCTGTAGAATGTGTTTGTAGACAAAATCACGATGAGTCGTTGGGCGAGACTTCTGTCATCATCGCAACAACACTACACAAACCAGTCCGATGTCCCCCGTGCTCGCCGGCCGCTCACAGCTGTGACGCCTGCAATGTTGGAACGTGCGGACACTCTCATTCGAGGTGATCGACGGATCACAATCAAACACCTCGCTGCACAACCGGAAGTCTCTGTTGGTAGTGCTAATACAGTCGTCCAACACTTACTGTAATCGAAGGTATGGTTTCATGCGAGCATACAGGCCCTCCCAGTAAGGTGGCATGAGGCCGTCGCACTGAATGGAGATCATGTTGAATAATAGAGTTTTGTAGCCAAAAGAGCCGAATATACACTCCTGGAAATAGAAAAAAGAACACATTGACACCGGTGTGTCAGACCCACCATACTTGCTCCGGACACTGCGAGAGGGCTGTACAAGCAATGATCACACGCACGGCACAGCGGACACACCAGGAACCGCGGTGTTGGCCGTCGAATGGCGCTAGCTGCGCAACATTTGTGCACCGCCGCCGTCAGTGTCAGCCAGTTTGCGTGGCATACGGAGCTCCATCGCAGTCTTTAACACTGGTAGCATGCCGCGACAGCGTGGACGTAAACCGTATGTGCAGTTGACGGACTTTGAGCGAGGGCGTATAGTGGGCATGCGGGAGGCCGGGTGGACGTACCGCCGAATTGCTCAACACGTGGGGCGTGAGGTCTCCACAGTATATCGATGTTGTCGCCAGTGGTCGGCGGAAGGTGCACGTGCCCGTCGACCTGGGACCGGACCGCAGCGACGCACGGATGCACGCCAAGACCGTAGGATCCTACGCAGTGCCGTAGGGGACCGCACCGCCACTTCCCAGCAAATTAGGGACACTGTTGCTCCTGGGGTATCGGCGAGGACCATTCGCAACCGTCTCCATGAAGCTGGGCTACGGTCCCGCACACCGTTAGGCCGTCTTCCGCTCACGCCCCAACATCGTGCAGCCCGCCTCCAGTGGTGTCGCGACAGGCGTGAATGGAGGGACGAATGGAGACGTGTCGTCTTCAGCGATGAGAGTCGCTTCTGCCTTGGTGCCAATGATGGTCGTATGCGTGTTTGGTGCCGTGCAGGTGAGCGCCACAATCAGGACTGCATACGACCGAGGCACACAGGGCCAACACCCGGCATCATGGTGTGGGGAGCGATCTCCTACACTGGCCGTACACCACTGGTGATCGTCGAGGGGACACTGAATAGTGCACGGTACATCCAAACCGTCATCGAACCCATCGTTCTACCATTCCTAGACCGGCAAGGGAACTTGCTGTTCCAACAGGACAATGCACGTCCGCATGTATCCCGTGCCACCCAACGTGCTCTAGAAGGTGTAAGTCAACTACCCTGGCCAGCAAGATCTCCGGATCTGTCCCCCATTGAGCATGTTTGGGACTGGATGAAGCGTCGTCTCACACGGTCTGCACGTCCAGCACGAACGCTGGTCCAACTGAGGCGCCAGGTGGAAATGGCATGGCAAGCCGTTCCACAGGACTACATCCAGCATCTCTACGATCGTCTCCATGGGAGAATAGCAGCCTGCATTGCTGCGAAAGGTGAATATACACTGTACTAGTGCCGACATTGTGCATGCTCTGTTGCCTGTGTCTATGTGCCTGTGGTTCTGTCAGTGTGATCATGTGATGTATCTGACCCCAGGAATGTGTCAATAAAGTTTCCCCTTCCAGGGACAATGAATTCACGGTGTTCTTATTTCAATTTCCAGGAGTGTAATATGGTACATTGAAATCCTGAATAAAGCCAACTTCCTTTCGAGAAAAAAATGTGTTGCATTACTTATTGAACGCTCTTCATAAGTTACAGATCTCGTTCCAAGCTAACTAAGACCATTGCGCGACAAGTGTGGTACATTGTTAGAAGTGAGTACGTGTACTGGATTTCCTGCAGACACAGTTCTGCTGCAGCACTGATAACTGGACCAGAGTGTGTGAGTGAAGTGCTGTGGCACCTGGAAACGGACTCCAAAGTTGAAGACAGTATGATACTTGAGGCCAAAATGTCTAAATTGCACACTGAATCACTGTGAAATTCTGGCGGAACATAGACCAACTGCAATATCACGACCGTCCATAATGTATAGTGTCAACAATTTGATCAAGGCCGCACAGGCCTGGATGATGCTGACCGGGAAGGAAGGCCATTTTCCAGGCAACCTAGGAACTTATTCCCAGTAATCACAGATTTTCCAACTACGAGAACGTTTACACAGTAGTTCTCGAATGGCTCCGTGGTCCAGGAAAGAATTTCTATCGTCAAGGAATTCAAATATTGGTATAACGTTCCGACCAATGCTTACGAGTACAGAGACGTGGTGACTATGTTGAAAAATAATCATGTATGTTCATCACTATTAAAAGTAGAGCATCATTCAATAAAAGTTACTTGTCCTGTCATGCCAGTGCGTAGCTTACTTTTTGAAATCGCCTCGCCTACGCAAATTCTTCTTTTCCATGAACATTATTTTCTATTTATGAAATGAACAGACCCAACTCTCCTGTTTTAATTGACCGCCACAGTCGGTTCACGTCTGTCGTTCGTCACTTGTATTCATTTTTTTCCTTCTGTTGCCTCGTTTTGTAGCCCTTTTAGGTATGTGCTTTGACCCTGAGTCGCGTGTTAGCAACTCCACCTGAAGCTAGCCTTCCCTCTAGCAACGCCGATTGCACGGGATAGCCTACTACGCAGGCTCTAACATGTGGTTCACCTGCAACACTATGTGATTATAGGTTTTTCATATTAGGTGCATTGTGCTGCCACCCATTGCCAAGTACTCCATATCAGCGACCTCAGTAGTCATTAGAAATCGCGAGAGAGCGCAATGGGGCGCTCCGCGTAACTCACGGACTTCGAACGTGTCAAGTGGTTGGACGTCACTTGTGTCACACGTCTGTACGCGGGATTTCCACACTCTTAAACATCCCTAGGTCCACTGTTTCCGATGTGATAGTGAAGTGGAAACATGAAGAGACACGTACACCACAAAAGCGCACAGGCCGACCTCGTCTGTTGACTGACAGAGACCGCAGACAGTTGGTGAGGGTCGTAATGTGTAATAGGCAGACATCTATTCAGACCATCACACACGAATTCCAAACTGCATCAGGATCCACTGCAAGTAGTATGACAGTTAGGCGGGAGGTAAGAAAACTTGGATTTCATGGTCTAGCGGGTGCTCATAAGCCACACATCACGCCGGTAAATGCCAAATGACGCCTCGCTTGATGTAATGAGCATAAACATTGGACGATTGAACAGTGGAAAAACGTTATGTGGAGTGACGAATCACTGTACACGATGTGGTGATCCGATGGCAGGGTATGCGTATGGCGAATGCTTTGTGAACATCATGAGCCAGCGTGTGTAGTGCCAACAGTAAAATCCGGAAGCGGTGGTGTAATGGTGTGGTCGTGTTTTTCATGGAGGGGGCTTGCACGCCTTGTTGTTTTGAGTGGGACTATCACAGCACAGGCCTACATTGATGTTTTAAGCACCTTCTTGCTTCCCACTGTTGAAGAGCAATTCGGGGATGGCGATTGGACCTTTCAACACGGTCGAGCACCTGTTCATAATGCACGGCCTGTGGCAGAGTGCTTACACGGCAATAACATCCCTGTAATGGACTGGCCTGCACGGAGCCCTGACCTGAATCTTATAGAACACTTTTCGGATGTTTCGGAATGCCGACTTCGTGCCAGGCCTCACCGACCGACATCGATATCTCTCCTCAGTGTAGCACTCTGTGAAGAATGGGCTGCCATTCCCCAAGAAACCTTCCAGTACCTGATTGAACGTAAGCCTGCGAGAGTGGAAGCTGTCATCAAGGCTAAGGGTGGGCCAACACCATATTGAATTCCAGCATTACCGATGGAGGGCGCCACGAAATTGTAAGTCATTTTCAACCAGGTGTCCGGATACTTTTGGTCACATAGTGTAGGAGCTATGTTGCACGTTAGAATTCACATGGATCTAATTGTGCACAGTTTCATATGACTGGGCAAATCGGTTTGAAGCCACGGCCCGCTGCTTGTTGTTGTGTTGAGTTGCATCGAGCTCAGCAATTTTGTCGCAACTATCTGCTGACGAGCATCGACCTGTTCGCCGAAGGAATGGCCACACTCACCGACGATGAGTCCAATGTGAAATAAGTATTCCAGCGACATTGCAAGACCTCGCCAAGGAGCAACGGCAACGCCGAGAAGAAGATTGTCGTATTCATCGATTTGAAGTTAAGTCACTAAATGAGAAACGGGCACAGCATAGGACTATCTGTACAAAGACACATAAAAGTTGCGTAACGATTTACTGAGGAAATCGGTGTTTGGGTCATATGTAGTTATCTGCATTTAGGTAGTTGTAATATTCATGTGTATGTGTTTGTGATACTGTTTGGTAGGAATATCGCCCCTGTTCAAACAGACGTACCAGCGGCACCTCGTAGACTGTTGTCAACAAAGAGTATTGCCAGTAGCTACACCCATTGGCGACAAACTTGTTTGTGTGCGACGAGGCTATACAGACGGATATAACGGACTTGGTGCAGTTGGAATAGTCTGTGAAAATGACTCGAGGACTCAGTGGTGCAGAACGCCACAATAATGACAAAATGTAGTGTAGTAGAATATTTTAAATAAGTTGTACATAATTACAAAAATTTTATGCCTAACCTGCACTAAACCAATTTCTTCCAGTACGAGAAAGCGAACAGTTATCTATGTTGAGTAGATTTTCACACGTGGCAACAACTTGAAATTACGATGCAAGTATTGGACCTGCTGCAGTCTATCAGTAACTCGCAGGACATACAATAAATCATATGACAGAAATTGGTCGTCGTGTTCCAGGATTCAACCAGACACCGTAAATTTAAATGAGAAAATTCTGAGAGTAACTGTCATGTGCGGATACGACAGATGGGGAGATGGTAACAGTACATGCTCCTGACGCAAATTTCACAAATGACCTAATTATGGTAAATAACCCAACATTAAAGGATTGTTTAAATGTAATTCAGGCACTTGAACAAAGACAGTAAGGACTCTAGGTAATACAGAAAATGAAGTCCTTAAAACAGAATTTTAAGACTCCAGAAATCTCAAAGAGATAGACATTTGGCAGAAGCACAAAATTACCCGCAAAAACGTCGATATACAACAATGGTTGGATATACAGACAATAACAAGCAAAGTTAAGTAAAGTCATTTTCCAAACGTTTCATTGCACATGATAGAGAAGTATGCCATTACAAATTAAAGGAATTGTTTTAATTGTAGCCAAAAAGTCATAAGGCAAAATTATACCTACAACAAAGGTAGGAAAATCAAGCATAATACATGTAAGGAAGTAAATGAAAGGACAGATGAAGAATTCGAAAGTAAGATACATAAAGCTCCATAGAGTAGTGTTAAGGCAGTAACTGTAGTCAAAAAATAAATCCGAATAGCGTACACTTCCAAGTAGATGAAAGTTCGTCGAAAACTATAATAAATTTTACAATTTATTAATGTTTTTGAATCACCTAAATTAAGAAAATTTAAGAATACGCTAAGAAGCTATAGTGATAAAAAGATCAAAATAAACCGACACTACGCAGTTAATGCGAAGTATAACATCATAATAGAAGCAACACTGGTTGTGACGTAGTGTCAAACGGCTACAAGTATCATAAGACTCGACCTCTTTCGAAACCTTGGGCTTACACTCCATGATTCAGCAAAATAAATAAAAGTGACGGATGAGAGAGAAGAATGTGCAGAACCATGTACAAATTACAAAGAAATTTTTGTGAAACCGCAGGGAGTGTAAAGGATTGCAAGGTGCGCATAACCTTCAAACCTAACGGAATACTTAAGTGTAGCAAGGCTAGGCCAGTACCTCAAGCAGTAAATGATAAAGTGGAACATAAATTACATCGATGAAGTCATGAGATACAAACTAATTTCGCCCCGGACCTCCTTTTCCCAGGAGTAGTGCAGCAGCTCGACGTGGCGTGGGCTCAACAAGCCTTTGGAAGTCCTCTGCAGAAATATGGAGCCACACTCCCTTTGCAAGCATCCATAATTGCGAAAGTGTTGTCGGTGCAGGATTTTGTGCACGAACTGACCTCTCGATTATGTCCTATAAAATTTCGATGGTATTCATGTTGGGTGACCTGGGTTGCAAACTCATTCGCTCGTATTGTCCAGAATGTTCTTCAAAATAATCGTGAACAGTTGTGGCCCGGCTACATGGCGCATTGTCACCCATAAAAATTGCATCGCTGCTGGCTGCAGATGGTCTTGAGGTAGCCTAAAAAAACAATTTCCAGTCAACGATCGTTGCAGTTTGACCAGAGGACCCAGTACATTCCAAGTAAACACAGCCCACATCGTTAATGAGTCACCACCAGCCTGTACAGTGCCTTGTTGGTAATATGGGTCCATCGCATCGTGGGGCCTGTGCCACACTCGAACCCTCCCATCAGCTCTTACCAACTGAGATCGGGACTCATGTGACCAGTACACGATTTTCCATGCTTCAATGTTAGCACTGACAACTCAACGCAAACGCCGCTGCTCTCGGTCGTTAAGTGAAGGCCATCGGCCACTGCATTATCCGTGGTGAGAGGTAATGCCTGAAATTTGATATTTTCAGCACGCTCTTTACGCTGTGGATCTCGGAATATGGAAGTACCTAACGATTTCCGAAATGGAAATCATTAGGTGTTCAAAACCTGTTAATTCCCGTCGTGCAGCCACAATCACGGCGGAAACCTTTTCTCATGAATCACCTGAGTACAAATGACAGCTCCGCCAATGCACCGCCCTTTTTCACGTGGTGTGCCCGATATACTGCCATACGTATATGTGTATGTTGCTATCCTATGACCTTTGTCAGCTCAGTGTAAATAGTTCGGAATGGAAGGGCGTAACTGAATCTGTTACGAACAGTCATCAGGCCACACTCTTATTAATTTCAGAGAAACAGAATGAGCTGAGAATGCCCAGTCTATAATTGATGCATACCCAATCCCAAGAGCGAGAGAGAGAATGACAAAATTAAATGGAGGTAGATGCTATTTAAAAGACACTGATCTTCAGCTGCAACTCGATGGAAAAAGCAAGAAAGTAATGGTCAATAACACACCATTTGGCATCTATGAATACTGTATAAGAGATTACCTTCCGGAATATATCAGATATACCGAGATAAATTAATCAGAAAAGAATCCAGCAACATCAAATTACATATATGCCATAGTAGTATCACGAAGTACTATAAAAGAACACTTCATAGCTTAGAGAAATTATGCAAAGGACTACCAAAAGCAGGGCTTTGCGTTAATAACGAAGAAAGTTCCGTTTTTCAAGAAGGGATAGCTTATCTATGTCAAGTACTATTGTTCAAATGTTCAAATGTTTGTGAAATCTTATGGGAGTTAACTGCTAAGGTCATCAGTCCCTAAGCTTACACACTACTTAATCTAAATTATCCTAAGGACAAACACACACACCCATGCCCGAGGGAGGACTCGAACCTCCGCCGGGACCAGCCGCACAGTCCATGACTGCAACACCTAGACCGCTCGGCTAATCCCGCGCGGCCAAGTACAATTAGGAGAGGGTACACGTCCTACAACAAAACACTTGCAAAGCTTCCAGTACCGAAAAATGTGAAAATCTTGCCGTTGACCATAGATCAGATTATATATTACAGAAAATTCATTCCTGTGCCAATCACAATAGCCAAACGCTACACAAGCTGCTATGAAACGGAGAAAAATGGAATTGGATGAAGGGTTGTCGGATGGCTTTTGACAAACTCAAAAGTGCTCAGTTGTGTTCTAAATACTTTGTAACATACAACCCTAAGAAGCAGTTAATACGAGGCCATGCTGCGAAGTAATGTCTTCGAATTTCAATATGAAAAATCTCAAACCTTTTTAAATAATACAAACTTTAGTAACATTCTACAACTTCATTCTTCCTGTCTAAGTATTTATTTCTCAAACATAGTAACACAGGCGACGAACACATTTCTGCCAATGAGAGATCAGTTTGTAGATACCGTCACTGCATAAGTTTGACTTTGTTGACGGAGCCACAACCTCACCTCTGCTTGCACCGCCTCATCACTATGAAAGTGCAGTCCTCGAAGGTGTTCTCTAAGTTTTGATACAGGTGAAAATCGGATGTGGCCAAATCGGTACTGTGTGGAGAATGATCGATGATAGTGAACCTAAGGCGTCAGGTTGTTGTAGATGTGGTAGCACACGGTGTGGTATGGCCTAATGTTGTCATGCTGAAGGAGAGGGTGCTCCACGTGTGGACTAACTTTTCGAATTCGAAACTGGATTACAGCACGCTGTTTCTCACACACCGGCATAACTACATTACACACCGCCATGTTACAGGTTGCATTTCGGAGCCCTCTGAGGCAGAGGCTTGGAAATATGTAGACAGAAGAATAAAGATGTTAGATGTTAATAATGCTTTTTTCATTTAAAATATTTTGTTGGTTTTCACATAAAAATTCGGAGGCGTTACTTTTCAGCACGCCCAAGTAGTTGCATCCGATGCTTCCGATAGAGGACTTGGTTCAGTGAAGTCACATAGAGAGGGAAATGTGGATAAACTCATTGCTTTAGTTTTCCAAACTTTCAATTCAGAGCAACATGGTTACTCTCAGATAAAAAAAGAAGTTATAGGCCCTATATTTCTTGCAAAGAAATTCCATAATTGAAACTTCCTGGCAGATTAAAACTGTGTGCCCGACCGAGACTCTAACTCGAGTTCGAGTCTCGGTCGGGCACACAGTTTTAATCTGCCAGGAAGTTTCATATCAGCGCACACTCCGCTGCAGAGTGAAAATCTCATTCTGAATTCCATAATTATTTGTATGAGTGGAAAGTTTTTCTACTATCTGACCACAAAGCTTTGTAACGATATTCAACCCTGAAGCGGGAATTCCGGTAAAAAGTCAACTAAGTTGCAAAGGTGGTCATCGTTGCTACTAGCGTACAGTTATCTAACAGAACATCTTCCTTCCTCAATACACAATAACACAGATATCCTATCATGTTTACCTGCTGGTAGAAATGAGAACTTTTACATTACACCAGATTGGCCTATAGCTTACCACTACAGAATTTGAAAAGTTTTGTATGGGAAACGAAATACAGCACCTTCGTAACACCATCCAACCATGAATCAAATGGTGTAGTTGAACATATCGTCAGGACATTTAAAGCACGAATGAGAAATCTATGTTACGAATACAACGTAGAAGATGCACTACGATGATTCTAATATTCTACAGAACACTCCACACGAAAGTAAACTCTCCAACTGAGCATCTGCAAGCATGGAGGATGAGAGCTTTATTTTCCCTAACAACACCTCATAAGCATGAAATAATTACTGCAGGAGAGAATGAAACTAGGAAAACGTGATTCAACAATTATAATAAAATCATATATTCAGCGGTGCATATACGGAAGAAAGTATGGTACCCAGGGACAGTAGCATGTAAACCGAGGAGCGGTTTGGAAGTCATAATGGACGAAGTTGATGTTACCCGCACTCAGCCTCGTGATGCCAATTGAGGAGCTACTCGACCGAATAGTAGCGGCTCCGGTCAAAGAAAACCATCATAACGACCGGGAGAGCAGTGTGCTGATCACAAGCCCCTCCTATCCGCATCCTCACCTGAGGCTGACACGGCGGTCGGTTGGTCCCGATGGGTCTCTTGTGGCCTGAAGACGGAGTGCTTTGATATTACCCGCCATAAGCATATGGATCAGCTACGGATGGTACACGATATCTTTTTTCATTCCAGAAGATACAAATCTTTTTCAGTTTGAGATGGGGACAACAAGGCAGTCCAGGAGGGAGAAGGAGATGTAGCAGAATCGCCGTCATCAACCAGTGCTGATACCAAGAAGCAACCACAACATATGGGGGTTGAGCCCATCAGTAACAGCGCAGAGGGTTGCATAGAGTTGTATCTTATCTGCCCTCAGTAGTAGAAGCAGAAGAGGAAATTTCTTTGGAGGGAAGGGGAGGGGGGATAGATTTTGTGACCATATGTAGAGTGCGTGCAGTATTACTTGGCCGTTAGCTGCTTAGAAGGCGCTGTAGGTAACGGGACAACGATTGTTATATGGGGCTGTCTTGAGGACAGGACAGTACGATAGAGGTGTAGTTCTACACCGAAAGCCTTCGCACAAACGACTACCGCGCAGAACATATAAGTTACGGCTAGCGAGTATGCAAAGGATCGTATTAACAGAAGATTATGCCAGTATGACAAGTAATTCGACAACTGAATCGTTTCTTATTAAAAACACAATTTGTACAGGATTATACAGAAATTGAATCAGTGAGAGCGATTTACAATGAAGTGCAAAAAAAACTGGTATAGGCTTGAGTATTCAAATACAGAGATATGTAAACAGGCAGAATACGGCGCTGCAGTCGGCATCGCCTATATACGACAACAACTGCCTGGCGCAATTAGATCGGTTACTGCTGCTACAATGGCACGTTATCAGGATTTAATTGAGTTTGAACGTGATGTTATAGTCGGTGCACGAACGATGGGACACAGTATCTCCGACGCAGCGATGAAGTGGGGATTTCCCCATACGACCATTTCACGAGTGTACCGTAAATATCGGGAATCCTATAAAACATCAAATCTCCAACATCGCCGCGACAGGGAAAAGATCCTGCAAGAATGGGACCAACGACAACTGAAGAGAATCGTTCAACGTGACAGAAATGCAACCCTTCCGCAAATTGCTGCAGACTTCAATGCTGGGCCATCAACAAGTGTCAGCGTGCAAACCATTCAACGAAACATCATCGATATGGGTTTTCTGAGCCAAAGGCCCACTCGTGTACCCTTGATAACTGCATGACACGAAGGTAGCAAGATGACAGGCAGTTCATAATGAAACTAAGAAACGAGGCTATGAGATGTGTATACCGAATAGTTTCTTTAAAATCGTTTGAGAAAGTTTGTAGTCTAAATAGCGTGCACAAGCCGCCGTTCTCACAGTGTATTTATTTATTTATTTAACCTGATCAGATTAGGGCCATCAGGCCCTCTCTTACATCGGACCAGTGCTGCACACATGCAGCATTTCACACATCAAAGTTACATCATGAACATAGTTTAAATGAGAAAATTAGCTTACTCTAGTGACAATATGAATAAAGAGTAGTGACTAAGACCTAATAAAGTAAATGCGGAAGTATTTTTACAACAGTTGCTATACATACAGATTATGATAAAAGCAATAATAATAACAGTAAAACAAAAAAATCAAATAATAATGATAAACATGACTAAGACCTAATAAAGTAAATGCTGGCAGTATTTTTACATCAGGTGCTATACATACAGATTATGGTGAAAGCAATAATAATAACAGTAAATAAAATCAAATAATAATGACAAACATGAGAAAGATTGGCAATAGTAATGAAGGTTTGTGCAGATGTACATTAATATCTTGGTGTGTAAAGTAGATGTTTACTAGTATAGCGAGTTTTGGGTAAGGGAGGTTTAAGGAGGGGGAAAGAGGGAACTAATGACGTGAAGTGCACTCATGTACAGAGGAAGGCATTACTGTTGCTTAAGTAGATACGTCATTAAGTGTTTTTTGAAGCCAGTCATGTTTTTAAGTTCTCTAACATAACGAGGGAGGTTATTCCAGTGTCGGGTTCCTGCTACTGTAAAGGACTTTGAGAAGGTGACTGAGCGATGCAGTGGAACGGAGAGGATTTTATTATGATGGGAAAGTGTGTTTCTGTCATGTTGTTCTGACATGGGTGTTAGGGACGAGGAGAGACATGAGGGACAGTGTACCTTTATAAGGCAGTAGATGAGACAGAGTGTATGGAAATCTCTGCGTTTGTCTGCACGCAGCATATGCTGGTGAAATTTGATCAAAAAGTCGAACGTCACAGATATATCGGACGCAGGCATTCGTGACCAGTTCTAGACGTCGGGAATTTTCCTGAGAGAGGCCTTGTAGGATAATATCGCTGTAGTCAATGATTGGGAGTATAAGCGTTTGTACTAATTTCTTTCTCAGATCGAAAGGGAAGAGTTTTTTATATTTTTGTAGGACATGAAGGGATGCTGATGCTTTTTTGCACACTGCAGTTACGTGCTCTGTCCAATTTAGATTTTCATCTATTATTACTCCCAAACTCTTTGCTGAGGGAGAGAATTTATTATTTGTTCCATTTAGGATAAGAGGTGGTACAGATTCCCGATGTTTTGGGCTAATGAGCTTAGAGTGACCAACAAGTACCGCTTGGGTTTTAGATGGGTTTAGTTTTAGACCTACGTCCTGTGCCCATTTTGACAGTGCATCGAGGTCAGTATTGAAATTTTCAATAGCTTTCTTGAGATTGCTTGGTTTCGCACTTAGATACAACTGAAGGTCATCAGCATACATATGGTATTTGCAATAGGTCAGGACCGATGACACATCATTGACATAAAGAGAGAAGAGTATAGGACCTAATACTAAGCCTTTGGGAACGCCTGACACTACCTTCCGCCATTGTGATTTTATATTCCCAGACAGGACGCGTTGCTGACGAGACGTCATGTATGAGCGAAACCATTGCACTGCGCTTGGTGAGAAATTTAGACCGCTAAGTATGGCTAGTAAGATTGAGAGGTGGCATGAGCCCCTCTCATATTTCTATCTTACGATTTTCGTCTCTAATTGCATGCAGTGAAAAGTTGCTATTCCTTCACATGCGGACTTCCCACGCAGCGTCTCTCGTCACCCGGGTGGTCCGGTGACAGGCGGGCTCTCCTCATCTGGAAAGGGTTAAGCCGACGGGTGTGAGGAAGTCGAGTGAATGCTTTGCAGACGCCGACATTGTCAAAAGACACGCCCGGAGGGGTCTGAAGTAGCGGCTGGGCTAGAGGTTCCGTTACTTCGCAGAATCTTAGCGAAAACACTTTCTGGCGGGCTACCAGCGAGGCGTGGGAATGACTTGTGTACCCAGGCAGTTGTGGCGGGAAAATTCCCGCGCTTTCTGCAAAATAGTAACTGTGATTGGCTGGCTCAGGGCATAGCTCCGTGACGTAGCAAAATCAGCGCAGAAATTGGCGCCAAGAATCTCCATTGGTGGAATGGTAGTGCTCCGGCAATGGAGTGGAATTTTCCGCCGGTTTTCGAGTTGCTGATTGGAACGTTTAACCACGGCCACTGTCGTGGGGGTGGGAATGTTGTGTGTTCGGCCTGTACGGGTGCTCTAGGTAGTCGGCTCTCGCCATCCGGTCGAGGACGTCGAAGCAACCAGCCATCGCCTCCGGTACGCCAGATCGTGTTCTGGCAGTTAAGAAGACAGTTTGGTAATGTATGTCCACAGCACCGGCAGATAGGGATTTTCCTAGGTGATAATCAGAGCTCAGCAGAGTGCGCCTGTTCGTCTTTTTCTAACTTTATTCTGTCTTGAGTAGCAGCAATTAATGTTGGGTTAGCTGTGTGTCTCTCTTAAGGTTTGAGTGGCAAGGAATTGGCTCCACATACCACTTCGTCATAAACCTCACAATCTAGTTTAGGGACAACTTCACCTTCACAGCGTTTGTTTGTGTATCCAATTTGAGCCAATTTGATGTATTATAAATGTTTCATGTGTTTTTGTTTATTATTTTGTGTTTTGTCTTAATAAATCATATTGTTATTTTGGACAGAACTTTCATTCTGTTAATCGGTAGAGCAACCCATCATTTCTCACTACGTTAATGAAACCTTCCTTCATTTAACTTATTTATCAAATAAAATTATTGCAGGTGCCAAACTCTTTTCTACTCCACTTGCAGGGTTGATTACAGTCAGTTCGCGTATATTTTTTTAATCCTTGTGCAACAGCAAAAGTCGGAGTTAGAATAGGGGGGGCTTAGAGCATCATTTACATGTGTAGATTCTAGAATTTAGTGTTAAATACACTGCTAGCCCCGGCACCTCGCATAAAATGGCGACCTTTAGCCTCGGATCTTTCCTGTGAATCGCTGATAAGCAAGTATTATTAGTAGTAGGGACACTCAGAATGTTTTTTGCTTAATTTTTTTATTGATTAATACCCAAGTTTTTTTCTGGTAGTTCCACGTTTAGTTTTAAGTAGCAGCGCATGATTACAGTTTTTGTTTTCGGTGTATATATTCTTTTGTTCATTGTTTTTGTGTTCCTTTGATGGTGTGTCCGTATCACATCACACTTTGTCGGGTTTGTGTGCGGTTTCTGTACCACAACAAATCGTGCGTATAATTACAGCGTTGGAGTGGCGTTGTTGAAATTTTATGTCTATGTGTAACAATACAGGGAGTAGATTATTTTTATTGTGTAATTTAGATAAATTTTGTTTCTCATGAATGATCACGAGAAGTAAGGCACGACTATTAGTGAGCGAAGCTAAAACAAAAGTGGATACTATAATGGATAAGAGGCACGTTACTGACGGGGATAGGTTAGGAGATGAGATGGGTACATTTTTAGCAGGACAGGACGACAGGGTCATTGATGAGGACGGTGATTTGGACGCGATCTTAGAGCAACGTCGCGGCCATGATTATGATAGTGAGGTAGAGGATGAAACAGAGACAGGCACACAAGTCGAGACGGTAGCAGAAGTTTATAATCAAATGAACGAGAGCAGACAGGGGCTAGCTCGGCCACGTCAGAGCTCTAGCGCCCAGGTGTCCAGAGTTCCATCTCCCACGTTTGAAGAGGATCATAAAGATGACGTAAACCCAATACTGAGCTTCCTACGATCAATGAAAGAAGAAGCTGACGAACAGCGTAAGAGGGAGAAGGAAGAAGAGGAGAAACAACGTAAGAAGGAGAAGGAAGAAGCTGACGAACAGCGTAAAAAGGAGAAGGAAGAAGATGAGAAACAACGTAAGAAGGAGAAAGAAGAAGCTGACGAACAGCGTAAGAGGGAGAAGGAAGAAGAGGAGAAACAACGTAAGAAGGAGATGGAAGAAGCTGACGAACAGCGTAAGAAGGACACTCAGGAAATAATTTCGCATATAGGAGAAATTCGAGGGGAATTATTAACAATAAAGAAAGAATGTGGAGAAGTAAAACAAATGTCAATGGCTGCACAAAAAGTGGCAGGCCTGGCCAAAACGGCAGCAATAGGGGCCATCAAAGTCGCGGAAGCTACTTCTAAACTCGCAGGGCGCTTGCGACGTACAACACAATCCCACTCAAAATCCCTAGCATTCTTAAAAACTCAAGGTAATATCGCGGTTGCGAACACCACGAAACGAATGGAAGAAGTAGAGAGTCGGATAGCAAAACTAGAGCAAAACGGGCACACGAGCACTGCGCGTTCGGATACCAATGATGGAATACACAGAATTGTGTCTCCGAGAAAAAGCCCGCCGTGCTCTAGCCCAATGACCGAGTGCGGAACTAACAATGCACACGCAGAAACAGCGAGTAATAGCTCCAATAATTACAGCCCACTTAGGAGAGTGCATTCTGAGTGCCACTTCCACTGTGATACAGAGGTAGCACATCACAGTTATCAGCAAGATAGAACAGGACACTCAGCAGACGTGCAAGTATCGGAAACGAGTGACAACACCAGTGCGAGGATCAGACAGGATTTTGATCACAATCACTTCCTGTCGATACTAAAATTCCAGAAGTTCAAAGAAAATGGAGGGTCGATGCATCCGAAGAGCTGGGTGATGCAGTTTACAAATTCATTACCGGCATCATGGCCAACCCAGGCAAAATTAGAATTCATGTGTGGACACATCGAAGGCCAAGCCGCGGAAAAGATGCGGGGTGTGGCAGTGACGTGTCGGACTTATCAGGAATTTGTTGGTGCATTCCTGTGGACCTACTGGTCAAAGGAAACGCAAGACAGGATTAAAGAGGAAATAATATTTTGTCCTGAACTGGAAGTGTCTGGGCATAGGAGCGCAACCAAATTTCTTGATGATTTACTCAAGAAGAATTAATTTTTAGATAGTCCATATAGCAATGGAGAAATCATTAAATTTTGCTTTTCCAAATTGCCAGTTAGGTACCAACAGACACTTGTCGGGAAGTGTGGATCTGACATAGAAGCATTCAAGAGTCAGTAGCAATAGCTGAAAAGAGTATGAATCCGATAATAGATAGTGGAAGCTACATAACAGCAATATCTGAGGCAACATACAAGAGGTGCTCTCAGGAGATGGACTGGCCTGTTCTATCGGTTAAGAAAACCAAAATAAAAGGGGCATTAGCGGGTAAATGTACGGAGGTCACCCAACAAACAAGACTGGAATTCTCCTGCCAAGGACACAAAATAGAGTCTAACTTTTGGATCGTGCCAAATCTGGCGATAGACATGATAATAGGAACGGACTTCCTAAATGAACATGAAGCGATAGTTGATCTAGGACGAGGTGAAGTGGTTTTGAGGAAAGGGAATCCCGTCCACATTAAGTTCGACGACCAGCTGATCCCAGCTCAACTACCGTCTAACTGTGTACGGATAAACTATGCGTGTCTGAAAGACAGAAAGGAAGAATGGGTCGACGTTGCGGGTAGGGCAGAGGACACGGATGAGAATGAAGTCGGAATAACGGGAGGAATAAAGGAGAAAATAGGAGAAAAAGTGGAAGCAATAAACAATATAAGGTGCGACCACCGCAAAGAACTTCATAAATTACTAGTAGAACATACGGAGGTCTTCCTTCCCAAGACAGGATCAATAAAGAACTTCCAATATGAATTTCGTGTACGTCCGCACAACCAGTTTCGTGTGCCACCCTATCCAATCCCCTTGGCATATCGACAGAAAGTAGCAGCTGAAATTACGCGAATGCTGAGTGAAGGAATAATAGAACCTACAGCTTCAGCCTATAATAACCCGTTAAGAGTAGTCGAGAAGGCAGATGGTAGTATTCGTTTAGTCTTGGACTCGCGACAAATTAATACCATAATAGAACCCGAAACAGACAGACCGGAACGATTAGAGGAACTCTTACAAAACTTCCATGGAATATCAATCTTCTCATCAGTCGATCTAAAATGGAGTTTCTGGCAGATCGAGCTCCATCCAAATTGCAGACAGTACACAGCCTTTTTAGCATTTGGAAGATGTTACCGGTTTCGTCGTCTTCCATTTGGTTTGAACATTTCGTCTGCCGCATTCATTCGGGGGCTGGACGGCATACTAAGCGATAATTTGAAACGTCATGTCACCAGCTATGTGGACGATTTGCTGATCGCGGAGAAATCTTGGGGAGAGCACAACGCGGTCCTCGGTGAACTCCTTGCGACATTCAAGGAATACGGAGTGACCATCAATATCGAAAAATCGAGTTTTGGGACGTCCTCTGTCAAAGTTCTAGGACATATCATCACGGGTGAGGGCATTGCGCCAAATCCCGAAAAGATCGAAGCGATTGAAAAGTTTCCCATTCCTACGACAAAGAAGCAGTTAAGGGGGCTCTTGGGGATCATAAATTTTTACAACCGCTTTATACATGTCAAAACTCAGAGCAGTCCTAGGTTGCATCAACTTACAGGAAATAAGATTCCTTGGGAATGGGATGAGGCGGCCGAATCCGAATGGAAAGCATTAAAATTCGCATTATTACAGGCACCCATCCTATCACACCCTAATTTAGCAGAAGAGCTTTGCATAGTAACGGACAGTTCATACTCAGGTCTGGGTGTCATGGTAAATAAAATGGAAATGTCGTGTGGCTAGGGCCTCCCGTCGGGTAGACCGTTCGCCTGGTGCAGGTCTTTCGATTTGACGCCACTTCGGCGACCTGCGCGTCGATGAGGATGAAATGATGATGATTAGGACAATACAACACCCAGTCCCTGAGCGGAGAAAATTTCCGACCCAGCCGGGAATCGAACCCGGGCCCTTAGGATTGACAGTCTGTCACGCTGACCACTCAGCTACGGGGGCGGACGGTGCCATGGTGTTCCAAGACTATGTACATGAAGGAAACAGGGTGTGGAAGACAATTGCGTTTGGTAGCAGAGTACTAGCCAAGAGTGAGAGGAATTACTCAGTAACCGAGTTAGAGGTGCTGGCTATTGTATGGGCGTTTGAAAAATTCAGATACCTTCTGTTTGGTCGCAAGACGAGGGTCTACACAGACCACAAGGCACTCGAGTTCTTGATGACTGCAAAGCTTAATCACAGGCGGCTCATTAGGTGGGCATCATATCTGCAGCAGTACAACTTTTCGATAGAATATATCCCCGGCAGTCAGAACATTATTGCAGACGCCTTATCACGGTCACCGATCGGATTTGAGCACAACATGGAAGAAGATCTGGAGGAAAATCACTACTGCCTTTTCTATATGCAGAAAGTAGCCTTTGAAAATTTTATTACCTGTAGTATGCAGGACATCAAGAAGGAGCAAGACCAGGATCCTGCCCTAGTGTTATTGAAACAGAAGTGGATAGACAGAAGACACGCCACCATCAGGCAGTTCTACCTCTTGCGGAAAGGCATAATTTTCCACCGAAATTATGCCAATGACACTGAATGGGGGGTATGCATCCCTGAACACCTAATAAACAAGGTTATATGGCATACTCACCTCAGCTATGGACACTTCGGACCACGCAAGTGCAATCTCAAGCTAAGGACCATGTGTTACTTTCGAAACATGGAGCGTCGAATACGGAGGGTACTGTCGGTGTGTAAAGACTGCCAAAAGGCTAAGCACACCACTGTGAGCATGCAGGCACCATTATACCCAATCGTACCGACCAAATTAAGACAATTAGCAGCAACAGATTTGATGGGACCTTTGCCAAGAACAAGAAGAGGATATATTTACGTATTAGTGTTTGTTGAACTAACGTCCAAATACGTTACCTTTACGCCACTGAAGAGGGCGACAGGACGAACTGTATCACGAGCCCTAATTCGGGATTTCCTACCACCGGTTGGTCATGTGAGTAAAATTATTTCTGATAATGGGCCACAGTTTAAGTCAAAAACATGGAATGAGACGTTGCGTGGATGTAAAATTGATCCCATTTTTATATCTTCACACCATCCGAGCTCGAATGCTGCAGAACGGGTTATTAAGGAACTCGGAAACTTGTGCCGGTTGTACTGTAACAAACAGCACACGACATGGGACGTTTTCCTTAAAGACTTCCAGGAGGTGATCAATGAGGCACCCCATGGGATAACAAAATTGGCACCCATTACAGTACTGAAAAACCGGATTCCTAAGGACTTGATAACCGAGGTCGTAAACTTCCCACCATGGGCGCGAACGCAGCACCAAGCCATAGTGGATTTGGCTCTCAAGAGGATACGGGCTGCAGCAGAGGTCAGGAAGAGACGTGCCGACAGGGGAGCTCGTCTACGACACTTCCAAATTGGACAAAAGGTGCTCGTTAAGTCTTTCCGACTTTCGAACAAACAAAAAATGAAATGCCAAAAATTCTATTCTGTTTACAACGGCCCGTACCGTATAAGGAGAGCAGCTCACCACAATGCTTATGAATTGGAGACGCTGAAAGGAAAGAAGTCCATAGGACTCCACCACATCTCTCACATAAATGAGTTCGTGGAATAGTAGTAGTGTAAGTGGTGTACATTGTAGAATGGGCAAATACATGAACCTTGCTATAGTAGTAGTGTAAGTGGTGTACATAGTAGAATAGGCAAATATATGAACCTTTCTTCGGGGAACAATAATCGTTGCATTAATAGATTAAGATTGTTAAAGTATTAACACGCTGCGTTTTCTCGCATAAGAATTTACTGCTGTTAACTTTTTTTGTCTATGTTCGGGATCTCCTCTGTCGTTGCGATAAGAGGCACTACCTTTCCATGAGCAATGTTTTTGTCCTTTCCTATCTGGTGTCCATGTTAAGGGATAAAGATGAGTGACGAGATGTCGCACAAACGGGCGCATACAAGAACGTGCTCTTAGAAGCGTTCTGAGAAGTCGTGATACGCTCCATAGCGGCCACAACCAGTTCGTGAGACGTTCATACCAATGCTTGCAGGCACGCGTCAGTGCACTGCAAGATTGTGGTATATTGCGTGATTTCGAGGATGAATATGGGCAGTATAGTTTTTTGCAGAGCTACGCCAGCATCGTTGTCTTGCAAGTCGGGGTGAACCTGTGAGCGTTTGACTCCAATGGTGCCCTAGACGAGAGAAATGCGGGCATAAAGCCTACCATGCCAATGTGCTGGTTGGGGATTTAGCGTGCTGCTCGTGACTGTCACAGATGAATAACCAGGGACTTATACTTGGATATTCGTGACATACTGTGTAGCTGGCGTGTGTTGGGCGACTGAATCCTCAACAGGAACCAGTCCTGGCTTGGTCATTTTACATTGCCTCTGGAAAGGTGTGCTTTGATCGCGAATACTGCATAACATAGAAAAAGAAGTTGCAACTATAAATTTATTGTCTTGTATAGCCATGGCTAACCCAGTCTCTGGAGTTTCAATGAGGCGTAGTGAGAACTCGGAGGCCATGTCGTACGGCGCGCACATCACTGTCGTCAATAGCGGCGAGCAGCGAGACATCTCAGCGTAACAGGAATTATGTAAGAGTGTTGTATAAAATATATATATATATATATATATATATATATATATATATAATAGAGAGAGTACCATATACTAGGATAAATTAAACTTTAGTATTTTACAATAACTAGATCCTTAATATTGTGGCGGTTTTCTACCACAAGTGTTTGGCGCGCGCCTGTTGAGATGCTATTTTTCAGGTCACCAAACCACAGACCGGAGATGGAGGGACGACGGGCGAGCGAAAGTAGCATAGATGCATGTTCTTTATAGCACAGTAAAACTTAGACCTGCATAACAACATGTTGTTGTTGTCGTCTTCAGTCCTGAGACTGGTTTGATGCAGCTCTCCATGCTACTCTATCCTGTGCAAGCTTTTTCATCTCCCAGTACCTACTGCAACCTACATCCTTCTGAATCTGCTTAGTGTATTCATCTCTTGGTCTCCCTCTACGATTTTTACCCTCCACGCTGCCCTCCAATACTAAATTGGTGATCCCTTGATGCCTCAGAACATGTCCTACCAACCGATCCCTTCTTCTGGTCAAGTTGTGCCACAAACTCCTCTTCTCCCCAATCCTATTCAATACTTCCTCATTAGTTATGTGATCTACCCATCTAATCTTCAGCATTCTTCTGTAGCACCACATTTCGAAAGCTTCTATTCTCTTCTTGTCCAAACTATTTATCGTCCATGTTTCACTTCCATACATGGCTACACTCCATACGAATACTTTCAGAAATGACTTCCTGACACTTAAATCAATACTGGATGTTAACAAATTTCTCTTCTTCAGAAACGCTTTCCTTGCCATTGCCAGCCTACATTTTATATCCTCTCTACTTCGACCATCATCAGTTATTTTGCTCCCCAAACAGCAAAACTCCTTTACTACTTTAAGTGCCTCATTTCCTAATCTAATTCCCTCAGCATCACCCGACTTAATTAGACTACATTCCATTATCCTTGTTTTGCTTTTGTTGATGTTCATCTTATATCCTCCTTTCAAGACACTGTCCATTCCATTCAACTGCTCTTCCAAGTCCTTTGCTGTCTCTGACAGAATTACAATGTCATCGGCGAACCTCAAAGTTTTTATTTCTTCTCCATGAATTTTAATACCCACTCCGAATTTTTCTTTTGTTTCCTTTACTGCTTGCTCAATATACAGATTGAACAACATCGGGGAGAGGCTACAACCCTGTCTTACTCCCTTCCCAACCACTGCTTCCCTTTCATGTCCCTCGACTCTTATAACTGCCATCTGGTTTCTGTACAAATTGTAAATAGCCTTTCGCTCCCTGTATTTTACCCCTGCCACCTTTAGAATTTGAAAGAGAGTATTCCAGTCAACATTGTCAAAAGCTTTCTCTAAGTCTACAAATGCTAGAAACGTAGGTTTCCCTTTCCTTAATCTTTCTTCTAAGATAAGTCGTAAGGTCAGTATTGCCTCACGTGTTCCAGTGTTTCTACGGAATCCAAACTGATCTTCCCCGAGGTTGGCTTCTACTAGTTTTTCCATTCGTCTGTAAAGAATTCGTGTTAGTATTTTGCAGCTGTGACTTATTAAGCTGATAGCTCGGTAATTTTCACATCTGTCAACACCTGCTTTCTTTGGGATTGGAATTATTATATTCTTCTTGAAGTCTGAGGGTATTTCGCCTGTTTCATACATCTTGCTCACCAGATGGTAGAGTTTTGTCAGGACTGGCTCTCCCACGGCCGTCAGTAGTTCCAATGGAATATTGTCTACTCCGGGGGCCTTGTTTCGACTCAGGTCTTTCAGTGCTCTGTCAAACTCTTCACGCAGTATCATATCTCCCATTTCATCTTCATCTACATCCTCTTCCATTTCCATAATATTGTCCTCAAGTACATCGCCCTTGTATAGACCCTCTATATACTCCTTCCACCTTTCTGCTTTCCCTTCTTTGCTTAGAACTGGGTTTCCATCTGAGCTCTTGATATTCATACAAGTCGTTCTCTTATCTCCAAAGGTCTCTTTAATTTTCCTGTAGGCGGTATCTATCTTACCCCTAGTGAGATAGGCCTCTACATCCTTACATTTGTCCTCTAGCCATCCCTGCTTAGCCATTTTGCACTTCCTGTCGATCTCATTTTTGAGACGTTTGTATTCCTTTTTGCCTGTTTCACTTACTGCATTTTTATATTTTCTCCTTTCATCAATTAGATTCAATATTTCTTCTGTTACCCAAGGATTTCTACTAGCCCTCGTCTTTTTACCTACTTGATCCTCTGCTGCCTTCACTACTTCATCCCTCAAAGCTACCCATTCTTCTTCTACTGTATTTATTTCCCCCGTTCCTGTCAATTGCTCCCTTATGCTCTCCCTGAATCTCTGTACAACCTCTGGTTCTTTTAGTTTATCCAGGTCCCATCTCCTTAAATTCCCACCTTTTTGCAGTTTCTTCAGTTTTAATCTACAGGTCATAACCAATAGATTGTGGTCAGAGTCCACATCTGCCCCTGGAAATGTCTTACAATTTAAAACCTGGTTCCTAAATCTCTGTCTTACCATTATATAATCTATCTGATACCTTTTAGTATCTCCAGGGTTCTTCCATGTATACAACCTTCTTTCATGATTCTTAAACCAAGTGTTAGTTATGATTATGTTGTGCTCTGTGCAAAATTCGACCAGGCGGCTTCCTCTTTCATTTCTGTCCCCCAATCCATATTCACATACTATGTTTCCTTCTCTCCCTTTTCCTACACTCGAATTCCAGTCACCCATGACTATTAAATTTTCGTCTCCCTTCACAATCTGAATAATTTCTTTTATTTCATCATACATTTCTTCAATTTCTTCGTCATCTGCAGAGCTAGTTGGCATATAAACTTGTACTACTGTAGTAGGCGTGGGCTTCGTATCTATCTTGGCCACAATAATGCGTTCACTATGCTGTTTGTAGTAGCTTACCCGCACTCCTATTTTCCTATTCATTATTAAACCTACTCCTGCATTACCCCTATTTGATTTTGTGTTTATAACCCTGTAGTCACCTGACCAGAAGTCTTGTTCCTCCTGCCACCGAACTTCACTAATTCCCACTATATCTAACTTCAACCAATCCATTTCCCTTTTTAAATTTTCTAACCTACCTGCCCGATTAAGGGATCTGACATTCCACGCTCCGATCCGTAGAACGCCAGTTTTCTTTCTCCTGATAATGACATCCTCTTGAGTAGTCCCCGCCCGGAGATCCGAATGGGGGACTATTTTACCTCCGGAATATTTTACCCAAGAGGACGCCATCATCATGTAATCATACAGTAAAGCTGCATGCCCTCGGGAAAAATTACGGCTGTAGTTTCCCCTTGCTTTCAGCCGTTCGCAGTACCAGCACAGCAAGGCCGTTTTGGTTATTGTTACAAGGCCAGATCAGTCAATCATCCAGACTGTTGCCCTTGCAACTACTGAAAAGGCTGCTGCCCCTCTTCAGGAACCACATGTTTGTCTGGCCTCTCAACAGATACCCCTCCGTTGTGGTTGCACCTACGGTACGGCTATCTGTATCGCTGAGGCACGCAAGCCTCCCCACCAACGGCAAGGTCCATTGTTCATGGGGGGCATAACAACATAATTGAATTAAAAGACATAGAATGTAGATCGTTGACAAATGGTAGTTAATTCTTGAGCATGTCTACTGTCGATCTATATAATTAATAGTAATATTAGTGCGGGCCCGCACATTTATTTCTTCATCCAATATAGCGTCACACACCATGTACAATAGTGAGATCGGTCTCTACACAAATATCAAGATAAATTATTTCCATGATTTTGTTATGATAGCTACAGATAAATAACTATAAAATTAAAATTAGGTGTCTGAAATGACAGACCATCAATGTATCGTTATGTAAATTTATTATAACATAGAAGGTCATAGGGAAAAGTTAGGTATAAGATTTTTGTAAGAATTGTGCAGATGATGGGTATCGTGGCAATGCAGAGGCCAGCCGGAGCAAAAGCAAGAGGTCATCGGCTACCTGCAAGAAGAGAGCGTCAGCGCGCCACCTGACGTGAAGGGCGCAAGAGCATCCGGTCCTACAAGCTGACAGTCACCGGGCCGTATACCTGAGGGATTAGGCGGCAGACAATCCTCGCCGGGCCACAAGCGAAAGTGAGGCTGGCCGTTGACACTGACAGGCGACCCACACGCGACAGCCTGCTAGCTCACCGGACGCGGCAGCCGTTTGGAGGGATTCCCTGCAGCAGACCACGTTGTCGTGAGTACACGAAGAAGATCACATATCGTGTCAGAACCTGCGCCTCATGTGCCTCAGGACAGAAAGGGACGCTATATACTCACCTGTTTGGGTTTTTACAACTCACTAGCATTGGCCGATCTGCATACACAAAGCAGTATCGTGCCACACACACTAACAAATGAATGGTCTCATTTCTAACTTCTCCTCTCTCTTAGAGAGCAGGTGTAGCAATCGTCGCTCCTAGTTCAATCCTGTATGGATGACCTCACACACTTGTGGAGCAACTCCACATGCCATCATCCCTCGTCGGACTGGAATATTGGGAAACGTAAAAGTACTGTCCAGTGAGAGAAGAGACCTAGACTAGTGATGTATCCCAAGAAGTAGACCTCAGAGACAATAAATCGACGTGAGGAGAGCCTATCACTGTGTCTTCCTACCGTACTGCCATCATCATATGCGTGGGTCTTGGTCCAATCTCAACAGAGTACTGCAGATGCTCCAGCATACCCTGTTGCCGTTGCAACAACGTAGCAACAACACCCGACGTTTAGCCCTATGTGATGTCAGTACTATGGAATTTGTGAAGTGCTTCGAATATTCCTAACAATGTGATTTAGTGCCTCATTCACAGCACAGTCGTGAACATTGTGCAATGTGCACGCACAACTTGATGCCCCATGAACCTTGTGTTTTTTTTTCTTTCTTTTCTTTCTTAAATTTTTCTCTAGCGTTGTTTTTGTAATGTATGTTATACCTTGTATGTGTTTGTGTTTTACACTGTAATTCTTATTACAAATTACTGTATTGTTCTCCACACCATGTTTTTTTTGTATTTTGTATTTATTGTTGTGTGTATTCAAACAGTGTGCCTCAAGTCCCCATAAACTGAAGCAGATACCACCACTGTCATTGTGAATGGACCATCACTTCAGGGAACATTTTGTAAAGGTTATTCTTGGTGCAGGGAGACAGAATGAATCAGAGGTTGTAATTAGATTCTGAAAGCTCACAAAAAGAGATTGTTAACTTAAACAGTATCATGTGTGAGTGAGTTCAGGTTAGTTTAATGATTCAAATTGTTGTAACATCTTGGGCATTTAATTGCGGAGCACTCCAACTCTGATTGTAAAGAATAAACTGCTCCATATTTGGCTCACATGCCCGGGCCATATTTAGAGCGTGAATGTCTGTGTGAATCGGTGTTTGGAAGGGGCTCCCTGGGTATGGATGTATGATGTGAGTGTTAGTGTTCCATATTAAGAAGGTGAAGTTGGCTACACCATAAATAATCCTCCCTCTATTAGCTGCATTTTTCAGTTGCAGTGATTTTTTTTACAGAGTGCGGCATGTGGAGTCAGTTTGTAAGATTGTTCTTGGGCGATTGACTCACTACTTTGCTCCTAAGTGAGCCAACCGCTCACCAATTACAATCTAAAATGGCGTAGGGGCTATGAGAGGTGGCATGAGCCCCTCTCATATTTCTATCTTACGATTTTCGTCTCTAATTGCATGTGGTGAAAAGTTGCTATTCCTTCACACGTGGACTTCCCACGCAGTGTCTCTCATCACCCGGGTGGTCCGGTGACAGGCGGGCTCTCCTCATCTGGAAAGGGTTAAGCCGACGGGTGTGAGGAAGTCGAGTGAATGCTTTGCAGACGCCGACATTGTCAAAAGACACGCCCGGAGGGGTCTGAAGTAGCGGCTGGGCTAGAGGTTCCGTTACTTCACAGGATCTTAACGAAAACACTTTCTGGCGGGCTACCAGCGAGGCGTGGGAATGACTTGTGTACCCAGGCAGCTGTGGCGGGAAAATTCCCGCGCTTTCTGCAAAATAGTAACTGCGATTGGCTGGCTCAGGGCATAGCTCCGTGACGTAGCAAAATCAGCGCAGAAATTGGCGCCAAGAATCTCCATTGGTGGAATGGTAGTGCTCCGGCAATGGAGTGGAATTTTCCGCCGATTTTCGAGTTGCTGATTGGAACGTTTAACCATGGTCACTGTCGTGGGGGCGGGAATGTTGTATGTTCTGCCTGTACGGGTGCTCTAGGTAGTCGGCTCTCGCCATCTGGTCGAGGACGTCGAAGCAACCAGCCATCGCCTCCGGTACGCCAGATCGTGTTCTGGCAGTTAAGAAGACAGTTTGGTAATGTATGTCCGCAGCACCGGCAGATAGGGATTTTCCTAGGTGATAATCAGAGCTCAGCAGAGTGCGCCTGTTCGTCTTTTTCTAACTTTGTTCTGTCTTGAGTAGCAGCAATTAATGTTGGGTTAGCTGTGTGTCTCTCTTAAGGTTTGAGTGGCAAGGAATTGGCTCCACATACCACTTCGTCATAAGCCTCACAATCTAGTTTAGGGACAACTTCACCTTCACAGCGTTTGTTTGTGTATCCAATTTGAGCCAATTTGATGTATTATAAATGTTTCATGTGTTTTTGTTTATTATTTTGTGTTTTGTCTTAATAAATCATATTGTTATTTTGGACAGAACTTTCATTCTGTTAATCGGTAGAGCAACCCATCATTTCTCACTACGTTAATGAAACCTTCCTTCATTTAACTTATTTATCAAATAAAATTATTGCAGGTGCCAAACTCTTTTCTACTCCACTTGCAGGGTTGATTACAGTCAGTTCGCGTATATTTTTTTAATCCTTGTGCAACAGCAAAAGTCGGAGTTAGAATAGGGGGGGCTTAGAGCATCATTTACATGTGTAGATTCTAGAATTTAGTGTTAAATACACTGCTAGCCCCGGCACCTCGCAAGATGTCGAAGTCGACAGTATCAAATGCTTTGCTGAAATCTAAGAAGCAAATGATAGTCGCTTCTTGTCTGTCCATGGCAAGTTTCAGGTCATCTGTCACCTTTATCAGAGCGGATGTTGTGCTTCGATGTTTACGGAAACCTGATTGGTATTCGTCTAGTAGGTTGTTAGTAGTTAGGTAGTTGGTGAGCTGGTCATGAACTATATACTCTAAGGCCTTTGATAGTGCAGGAAGAAGGCAGAGGGGGCGGTAGTCAGAGGGTGCTGTGGCGATGTCCTTTTTAGGCAGTGGCTTAATTTGTCCCAGTTTCCAGGCCTCAGGGAAAACACTTGTGATTAATGAATCATTGAAAATGTCTGTTATAGAGGGCAGTAGTTGGTCAATAATAAGTTTT
This sequence comes from Schistocerca piceifrons, assembly GCF_021461385.2. Lineage (NCBI taxonomy): Eukaryota > Metazoa > Arthropoda > Insecta > Orthoptera > Acrididae > Schistocerca > Schistocerca piceifrons. The sequence goes on from NC_060149.1 coordinate 511,074,368, forward strand.
ACCATTTGGATAGTGATACCATCATGTCCAGTAGATGCTGATCTAATCCGCATTATGGCTTTCTTGACAGTACTGCAAGTGACGTGCTGTAGATAGAATTTTTCTTTGCTACAGTCGTTCATCCCCATCAAGTAATCAATGATTCTCCTTCTTTTTTTTTTTTTTTTTTTTTGCGGATCAATTTTGGTTGCAGGTAATGTGAAGAATCGGCTTAGTTCTTTAGCTGGGACCATGGGATTTTCTGCAACTTTTATTTTGCCTAAACCGAGAGTACGGAGATTTTTCCACAGAATAGCTGGTCTACATCTATTGTCAGCTAATGTACGGGCATGTCTGAGCTTAGCGTTTCTCACCGCTTGACTGACTTTGTTTCGTTTCTGCTTGTATACTGCGTGATTTTCAGGTGTAGGGTGTATCTTGTATGCTCGATGTGCAGCATCTCTGAGATTCATGAGCTGTTTTAGTTCAACAGTCAGCCAAGGTGCAGGTTGCCTTTTTACTTTTCTGGTCTTTATTGGAGCATATTTGTCATATAGTTGAGTAATTTTGTTAGTGAATTCGCGGAGTTTGTCGTTTATGTCCACGAGGGGAGTAGAGGTCATCCTCCAAACTATTTCTTGTGCCTCAGTTTCGAGTTCAGGCAAATTTATGCGTTTGATGTCTCGGTATGTAGACAGTTTTTGTTTCTTTCTAGGGCATTCTAGTGAATACGTCATGGAAATGATGTCATGGGCAGACATGCCAGGCGCAGATATTTGAGAGGTGCGGATTATTCTGTTCGGAGATTTCGTTGCGAATATATCTATGAAAGTGTGACTGGTAGTCGTGTGATGAGTAGGTGCCAGCTGAAGTAGCGTCATATTTGAGGAAGAAAGCATCCTCTTAAATTTCCCAGTGGAAGGACTATTGCACAGAAAATTAATGTTAGTGTCACCAGCTATAATTACATGTTCATATGACGATTCGAGACTAGAGAGGGCAGTTTCGAAGCAGGCGAACCCACCTACTTTTGGAGGTTTGTAAAGGACACATATTAAGCTCTTTCTGTTAAGTGATTTGATCTCTATGAACATACATTCCACTTGTTTATCCACATTGTTGTCGGATGTGTGTAGTACTGTAGGTGACAAATCAGAGCGTATGTACGCCCCTACTCCGCCCCCTCGTCTGTTGCATCTGTCGTGCCTGAGAAAGATATAGCCATCTAGGTTTACGGAAGTTGTAGGAATACTTGGTTTGAGCCAAGTCTCTGACAAAAGTATTACGTGTATATCAGCAGTTTGAAATATATGTTTGAACTCGTCGAAGTGAGCTGGCAGAGACTGGACATTTGCATGTGCAATATGCAGCTTGGTGCGTTCGGGTGTTGATTGTCCGAGGAGGCTGCCGATCGATGTTTGCGGGTCGTGGTTGGCGGTGACAAGAGTGTCTGGCATGAGGAATGCGGAAGGCGTGTGAAGGAGAGGGGGGTGAGGGAGTGTCCTCCCAGTTCTGTGCAATGAAAGCGGCCGGGAGGGGGTGGGGGTAGGTCCCCGGGGAGACAACGGGATCTGCGGCCAAGGTCAGCGAGGTCTGCAACGGTTCTGGAAGTAGCCGTGGGCTGGCAGGGGAAGGAATATCGCTGAACACAACGGGAGTAATCAGCACGTTATGACAGAGTGTGATATTAATTGCACTTATGAGGATAACGACTGAAGTATGATGGTGGGTTGCTAATTAAGGATGGAAGTGAGACTACCTTATGTAATAATTAACAAAATTACATGAGAAAAACAATTAAAAATGAAAATAGTTATGTGGAGAAACGAAAAGTTGATAATACAAATAATAACAAATATTACACGAGAAAAAATAATTAGAAACAAAAAAAATGTTATGTAGAGATACGAACAATTTGATAATACATTAGTTACGATATGGTTGACAGTGTAAACAATATAAACATACAGGTTAGTGGCAGCAAGGTTAGACATGATTTAGCTTCTAAAGCACAGGCTTTCGAGTTCATTAACACTGCAAATTGTTTTCTTTCCGTTTTCGGTCTTAACCATTATCCTGCCGTCATTTTTCCATACGTTATGTAGCCCAAATTTCGAAATCGCGCTGTTCAAAATGTTTAGTCTTTCAGAGGTCAGATCCTCGCGTACTGTCAGACCCGACTTCGCGAGATTCTTCTTTGCTCTGAAGATTTCAGATCTTTTCCCATACGACATAAATTTCACTATTATAGGTCTTGGTTTTGTAGAACCTGGCGATTTACGACCCACTCTATGACTTCTGTCAATGTCACTCAGAGTCACCTGCACGCCTAGCTTTTCTTGGACAAGGTTTATCACAAGTTCATCTGTGTTCTCTCTGCTGCTCTCTGGAATGCCGAACAGTCTGAGATTATTGCGTCTCTGATATTGTTCGAGCTCGTCCGTCTTCTCGATCAATTTCTGTTCGAGCAGTCGTGCTTTCTCCTCACTTGCTTTTAACGATGTGTCCAGTGCACGGATCTCGCTCGCATTCGCCTCCAGAGTTTTCTGTATTTTATCCGTCACTGCTGCAGTGACAGCATCAGTGATGGTTTGAACAACGAGCCCGAGCGTCTCCTTAGCCTGCAGCGCGGCACTCACCTCAGCCTTCACGAGTGCGGCGATGTCAGCGATGCCAGGCGGAGCGGCCGCAACTCCCGGTGTGGACTCCACGCCAACGCTGTCGCCGGCCTGGCCGGCTAGTAGAGAATGTTTCGTTTGTAATGGACGAAGCTCACAGTTGGATAGGCGATAGGCAATTGAGGCGGCCGCCCCTTTGGAACAGAAGGGTGGACTCGCCGAGTGCTGAGAACGAGAATGCCTATCTCCGCGCCGACCAAGTAAGCCTGCGTGAGCTCTAGCATTGTCTCTATTTCACGGCAAGACAGCTTTCCCTGTAGCAACAGAGGTTGCACGGGTTAGCCTACTACCAGACTGAACGAGACCGCTAGCAACTGCAGCGACCTATTGCGGTTGGACAAAAATGTGGAAACACCGAGAGAACATAAACGCTTGCAGGTTGCGCTGTTGCGTTAGATCACAAAGAGACCTGTGCAATGTCCTCTATACGTTGCAAGTGCCAGTCGTGATTCTGTATAGTTGTGAGTGCATTATATCGGAGCTAAGTGAATTCGAAAGTGGGCAAATTGTTGGTGCTCGTATGGTGGATGCTTCCGTAACCAAGGGAGCTATATCAAAGATTTATTCCGCATACAGGGAAAAACATCATTCCCTAAGCCACAATTCGAACGAAAGCGTGTGTTGAGTGATCGCGACAGACGGCCATTGATGAGAATTATAACCAAAAATAAGTGGACCACAGCTGCAAAAGTCGCTGAAGGACTGAATGTCGCACTTCCGAACACTGTCAACACTAAAACAACTCGAAGGGAGCTTCATAAGTACGGAATTCCGGGACGAGCTGGAATTCCAAAACCACTGATTAGTGACAGAGTTGCTGGTAACAGGAAAACATGGTGCCGAAGCCATAAAACCTGGAATAATAGCCGGCCGGTGTGGCCGTGCGGTTCTAAGCGCGTCAGTTTGGAACCGCGTGACGGCTGCGGTCGCAGGTTCGAATCCTGCCTCGGGCATGAATGTGTGTGATGTCCTTAGGTTAGTTAGGTTTAAGTAGTTCTAAGTTCTAGGGGACTGATGACCTCAGTAGTTAAGTCCCATAGTGCTCAGAGCCATTTGAACCATTTTTTTTTTTTTTTTTTTTGGAATAATAAATGTCGTGTGACTAGGGCCTCCAGTCGGGCAGACCGTTCGCCGGGTGCAAGTCTTTCGATTTGACGCCACTTCTGAGACTTGCGCGTCGATGGGGATGAAGCGATGATGATTAGGACAACACAACACCCAGCCGAGAATCGAACCCGGGCGCTTGGGAGTGATATTCTGTCGCCCTGACCACTCAGCTACCGGGGTCGGAAACCTGGAATATGAAGCAATGAAAGAAAGCCAACTGATAGGATGAACCTTGTTTCATACTGTCTGCAACTTCTGACCGAGTTTACGTTCCAAGAGCGAAATATGCCGGGGGTTTGGTGACGATTTGGTTGGACATATCGTGTTCTGTGGGCCTCGTAGTTTCTCTGTAAGGTCGCATTATTAACAGGGATCATGTCACCATTTTGGCTGATCGGGTCCATCCCATGTACAATGTTTGTTCCTCAATGGTGATGCTGTGTTGCTGTTCACACAGCTCGCATCGTCCAGGACTGGTTTTGTAAGGATGACGATGAATTGCCGCATGTCCCCTGGCCACCACAGTCACCAGGTCTCAGCATTCTTGAGCCTTTGTGGTATACTTTGCAGAGAAGGGTGCGTGATCGTTATCCACCTACGTCATAGTTACCTGAATTTCTACTATTTTCCAGGAAGAATAGTATAATATTCCCTGGAAAACCATACTGGGCCTGTATTTATCCATTGTGAGACGACTGGAAGCGTTTTTGAAGGGCAAAGGTCTTCCTACCCTGAATTAGGTATGAGAATGTATTCTGTTTTTGGTGTATCCACGCTTCTGTCCACCCACATGAGGGGAAGCAAGCAGACGCTAGTGCGAAGAGGAAACTATTTATTTTTTCCTGTCACTTGTCCAAAGTCCAACACAGCATAGCACACTGTAAGCCGCTAACAAACACGTTGTACAATATATTCACACAAAATTAAAGGTTTATATGCATTTTCAAGGCATGGTCAGATTATGTGAGACTATGAAAAGGTTAAACTGAATTTTCTGTTGTTGATAAATGAGAAGGAACGGTCGTGTTCATTGTGAGTTAGAATCCCATGCCAAGTTGTCACATCGGTGGATAAAATGAAGCACTTTAAACAACAGTTCGTCTAAAATAACCGATTTGCAATCCAAATTGATTGCCTGGTTATAAACGTTTTATTTCTGAGAAACCTTTGTATAATGTGCTATGTTTTATCCACTAATACGACTACTTAGTATCAGGTTCCAACTCACAACGAACACGTTTCGCAACAAAAATTTTTGAAAACTAGAAGATGAGAACAAAATCCGTCGAAACTGGTTGTTCATAATAAAGAAGTATTTAAGCGATTTTCGAAGGATTAAATATTGTGAATCTCAACATGATTCGCTTATTAGCTACTTCAAAAATCCACCTTCTGCAGAATTTTGGGAGGCGTGTAATATTAAAGTTAGAAAGTTCCAGTTTTGAAATTAGATGCGGTTTATCGTAAGGACACATGGTCTAAGCTTTCAGGAAGCTATCTCGTCCACTTTTTGAATTATTCCACTTTTTGCAAATTTTTAAAAGCATGTAACATGGAAGTTACAGAGTTCTACTTCTGGAATTAGGTTCAGTTTATCATAAAACATATGGTAGACGTTTTCAGGAAGCTACCTCATCTACTTTTGGATTATTAAGAAAAAAAAAACAATTTTCGCTCCTAAATTTTGTCAAACGAGTTTAATTACCTAATCTTTGTTATTAAGACACAAAGCCAAGATGGTAATGTTATATTTATTATATGTAATTACGAAGCTATACCAAGTTTCAAGATAATACTGTAATTTTAGAGAGGTACATAAATTAAAACAGAGACAATTCAGAGGCCACCATCTGCGCTCGACTCCGTTTGAAAAATTCTAGAGTTCAAAATTTAGGAGTTATGGGACTAAAGGTTTTGTAGAAAATAAATAACGTTCAGATTTAAACTGCTGGAAGTAGTTTTGCAGCAAGTGTTTCCTTCACCGTGCTTCCTGCATCTAGGGGAGGAGGGTGGAGGGGGTGGTTCGTTCGTTGTCAGTCACAGGGAAAGGTGTCACGCTCCGCTACTGAATATGCCGTGGTTGTGTCCGCTATAGTGGCCGATTAAGCCTCGAATAGCTTTGCAGATGACTGCCGTTGTTGTATTTCGTGTGAATGATATATTGCAACATCTTTTTCAGCTGTGAAATAGTCAAGTTACTTGGATTAAGAGTTTATCTGGAACGATTCTGTTTCGTTCTCGGTTCCCTGTTTTGTGTGCTGCCCGCTATATTACAGAAAACCGCATGGCAAGTGTCTTAGATTATTCTCCACTTTCAAGGCGAAGAATTAACTTTATGTAATTGGAACAAAGAGGAGAAATCACCTATGAACGCTGTCGAGTGCTAAGTACAATATGAATGGCTATAATGATTTTCATACTTCATGCTTGTGCGTGTGAAATTTTCACAGAATATACGACTCAGTTATCAGACATTAGACTTTTATCTATCGCCGCGGTTCCTGACTCCTTTGCTTTAATTTTAATGAGATAGAACATTTTATTTCAGTATCGGCGAGCTGAGTAATAGTGAACCATTGAATAGTACATTATCCATCCCTTTCTGGCTGTTCACCCAAATAGTTTTCAGGCCTTTGTAAAATTCTGTGGTATACAAAGAAATAGCTGAAGACTACCAAACATTAACTGCGATCAAAATTAAAAAACGAATGATAATAAAATTTTTACTCGCCACCCCACACCTTGTACAACTGCGGTCGTCAGCATAATAGGAACGTAGTTGCACGTGAGCAATCGCATGGGAGAGGCAGGGTACAGTCTCATATCACGGTTCAAACCAGATATAAGCTGCGTTCTACCACTTACCGGGAAGATTCAGTTAAATTAAGCTCAACAATTCCATCGTAGCACACTTTCCGAGATGCATAGACGTTTCAATTGAAGGAGTCGCCATACTCACCGACTACGAGCCCGACGTGAACCCAGCAGCACACCAATAACACGACATCGCCGCAAAGCAGTGTTGCGCCAGGGGAAAGGTAGTCTTATTCGCCAATTTCGGCTTAGTCTCTGAACGGGACACTGGCACAGACTTGGACTGTTTGTACAAGTTTCACATGAGAGTTGAGTATTTGTGTTACTTAATAAATCAGTGCTTTGTATATAGAGATTTGCAGTTATTTCAGTTGTTGTAATATTTATGTGTATGGATGCGTGATACTGATTGTTGTGAGAAATTTGTGGTAAGGTCTGATTTGAACAAACAGCTGAGGTCATCGCTCCCTAAGCCTACACACAACTTAATCTAACTTACACTAATTTACGCCGTGGACAACACATACACCCATGCCCGGGGGAGGACTCGAACCTCCGACGGGGCAGCCGCACCGACCGTGACAAGACGCCCTCGACCGCGCGGCTACCGCACGTGGCTTGTTGGGAGAAATGCCCCCGTTCGCACACACATACCGGCGGCACCTCGTTGGCTATTGTCATCGTATAGAGGCCATAGCAGCCGACGAAATACAAATAATGTCAAACACGAAAAATGTATTATGAAATGTGAGACAGGAGACAAAAACTTAAATCTGGTGTAAACTGCTGGAATTTTATTTCTCCTGTTGGTGGAAGTCTGTAATTGTAATCACAGTCTCTACTTTCATAGACTGGTCAATCCTTGAACGCCATGTCTTAAATAAAAATTTATCTGACAGCATTTGAGTCTAATGTCCAAGGGCATCTCTCCTGCCGCTACTAATGGGCTTCTGTACGTGTCGCAAGCGTGACTCCAGCAGGTACGAATTCTCTGTATTGCAGAACATCCAATTTGGCGAGAAAAATCTTATGGACGTTGTGATACAGTGTACAGCCATAGTGCTGTCTAGACCGAATAATCTACTGCTAGATGGGCAGTAGAATACTTTGATGCACTCCCCATCACATTACAGTGTGCCCTCCTTCGCATCTATCAACAGTAGATTGTTTGTGTGACAGTCAACTATCATTCCGAGTATTTTAGCACGAGATTTATCCGAAAAGTATAGTTGCCACATGTGACGTCACTGTCAGTGCAAGCAGCGACTGATTTGTAAACAGGTACGGTCATCGATTTCTCAATTCAAATATCCAGCCCGCTGGTAGACAGCCATTTGTCGTTGTGTTCCGCGATAATGAGTAATTCCAGTTTGGCCTGAATATATGAGTCTACAATTGAATAAACACAGACATCGTCTGCATATTGTAATATTTTTTGAGGAGAGTGATTGTTCGTTCTAAATCATGCGTATAAAGAGTATGCAAGAGGGGACTTAAATTGCTCGCCGGGGCTATCCCTGCGAGACGACAAAATGTCCAAGTTTGTTTCCTTTGAATTCGACATAAATTGTTCTTCTACTGAGCAGGGTACAGCTACCAGTTATTATGCTCTAATGAATTCCATATTCAGTCGGCTTTTCCAAGAGAATCGGTATCTGAAGATGATGATAAGCCCCCTGAACGGTGAAGACAGTTTTTTTTTTTTTTTTTTTTTTTTTTTTTTAAAGGGAGTTTAGATTATCCATAGGCCCTTTGTCATTTCCGAATCCGTGTTGACCCCGAGCCGTCAAGTTACTATTTTCAAGCCACCATGCCGTTCTCCTTTTCACCATTCGCTCCATAGTTTTTTTACACAAGACGACAACGCGATCGATCTTCTAGCTAGAGGCGGTGTTTGGATCTTTCGCAATTTTCAGAACTGGAATTATAACTTTCACCTTCCGCATTCGTATTAAGTTCTTTTTCATGGACTATTGATGGAAATAAACAAGAGCACGTATTTCGCTTCCACGGAGAAATTCTCAAGCACAGAAAAATAAATGAAATCAGTACCAGGAAAGCTGAATCTCGATGATTTGATAGTATCATTCAGTTCATCTTTAGGGAAGGGATGAAACAGGATATGATGATAGTCACCTTGAACAGTAGAAGGAGGATTTTTGAATGGGACCGTGGGTGAAGCGAATGTCTCGATAAATTCCTTCATCCATTCGGTTGTAGAAGGAAGAGTCGATGGTAGTCGGCTGCTTCTAAAACCCTCCATTTTACATCAAAATCTTGTCATACTGTTTACCTTTTTAATCCAGATTTTCTTCTTTTTTAAGTCATTTGTTAACATGTGCATTTAATTTATCACTTCCAAGAGGCTATCCAAGGAACAATCCTGGTGATATGTTTTGAGAGCAAGCCTGGGTTTCGCAATTTCTTTACAAAAAAATGGTTCAAATGGCTCTGAGCACTATGGGACTTAACAACTGAGGTCATCAATCCCCTACAACTTATAACTACTTAAACCTAACTAACCTAAGGACATCACACACATCCATGCCCGAGGCAGGATTCGAACCTGCGACCGTAGTAGTTGCGCGGCTCCTGACTGAAGCGCCTAGAACCACTCGGCCACCGTGGCCGGCATTTCTTTACAGCAGTCGGGATCCAACCAAGAGACAGAACGTAATAGTAAACTCTGTTGTTTTTTGAAGTACTAACATACGCGGGTCATTCCATAGTGCTTATTAAAGCTTAGCATGTATCCTTTTTCTGTAAGCCTTGTCCCATAACTGCGAGTATATTCGTCCCAAATGGCTTCTGCAATTTCCCACTTGGTATCAGCCTAATAAATCGGTTTAGTATCAAAGTTTATGTTGATGTAGAACTCTGCTAGAAGATGATCTGATCCCACTGAACCTGTTTTAACGTATCATAAGAAAGCTTACTAATCAAATGTTTATCAGAACTTCTACTGAAAGGAGAATATACAGCAGCAGGAGCTCTATCGTTGACTATCACTAGATTATTATCTTCGATAATATACACTAAAGCTCTGCCTTTCCCGTCTCTCATGTTGTCTCCCCAGGCTGCATAATGGGAATTCAGGTCTCCACCAGTTACAAATGGAGACCGAAGCTGTTTTAATAGTTGTCCCCAGTCATGTATCAAAGTGCTACAATGGGTGTTTTATACACTGACCCACCTGTATAGGTTTTCAGAACAGATTTTATTTGCATGGTGATTAGTTTGATTTCTTGTTTCTAACAACGAGCAGGCATCTTTTTATACAGCAACGAATTTTTTACAAATATAGCAACTCCACCTTTACCATACAGATAATCCTCTCTTATTATGAAATAATTTTTAAGGCGACTGATCGAAAGCAGGAAATTGATGTTGAGAAACACAAACTTGTTGACGATCGATTTACACTGAAAGTGGAGAGATCGTGCCCTCTACTTTCTTTTATTTTTTAAACCCCATGTCGTCTTCTAGAAGTATCAGGTTCATTGAAACACAAAAATAATTTACTTCCCTTTCTAAGCAGCCGTTAATAGCAAAACATTCCTAAACACGTTGCGTAAGTGCTGCTGCTGTGTGTCCTTTTAAGAATTACTGATGGTCTAGAGTTTCTTCTCGAGGTAGCCGATGACGGCCATCAGCCAAAGGTCCCCTAACGCTATTCAGCACGTGCGCAGGTGATCTCAACGCTTCACGCATTGCGCGTAAAGTGTACAGGGCACTTTGCAGCATTCGGATTGACCAGCATAAAATTATTTATTATTGTGGTTTGAATTTCTGCCACAAATATCTTGTAGAAACTGAGCGAATGCCGTGGAGTAAGAACAACGATGCGACCATTGCTAAAGCGGCATATTGCGCGAGAAATATTGAAGTATGTAATCTATGACTGCCGAGAACTTTACCTGAAAACAATTGCTTGGTACATAAGTTCGTGTCGTTTTTGTAACCTGCGTTGCTGCTATATTTGTATTTATTAATTATATTTTTTTATTTGAGCTTCTAGTATTTTACGTGCAGTGACATGTTTTATGTTGCATATTTATTAGTTATGAAGAGTGTTGTTCAAAGTTTACAAAGCTGTGCGGCAAACAGAAAAAGTCTAACAATTGCGACATTTCGTTCGCTTTGGATATCGATGAGAGAGGGTTTGGGTGGGGTTAGGCGGTGGATGAAGCTCGTAACATTTGGTATGTTTCAAGGAGGATCGTTCTGATGTGAATTATTCGTCGTATTCAATGGATAAATTACATTGAAGAGACAAAGAAACTGTTACACCTGCCAATATCTTGTAGGGCCCCAGCGACCTCGCAGAAGTACCGCAACAAGACGTGGTATGGGCTCGACTAATGTCTGAAGTAGTGCTGGAGGGAACTGACACTATGAATCCTGCAGGGCTGTCCATAAATCCGTGAGAGTACAAGGGGGTGGAGATCTCTCCTGACCAGCACATTGCAAGGCATCCCAGATATGCTCAATAATGTTCATGTCTGGGGAGTTTGAAGATCTGCGGAAGTGTTTAAACTCACGAGAGTGTTCCTGGAGCCACTCTGCAGCAATTCTGGACGTGTGGGGTGTCGCATTGTCCTGCTGGAGTTGTCCAAGTCCGTCGGAATGCACAATGGACATGAATGGATGCACGTGGTCAAACACGATGCTTATTTACGTTTAACCTGTCAGAGTCTTATCTAGACGTATCAGGGCTCCCAGAACACTCCTACTGCACACACTCTAAACCATTAAGGGCCTCCACCAGCCTGAACAGTCCTCTGCTGACAAGGAGGTTTCATGGATTTATGAGGTTGTCTCCATACCAGTACACGTCCATCAGCACCATACAATTTGAAACGAGACTCGTCCGACCAGCCAACATGTTTCCAGTCATCGACAGTCCAATGTCGGTGTTGTTGGGTCCAGGTGAGATGTAAAGCTTCGTGTCGTGCAGTCACCAAAGGGTACATTAATGGGCATTCTGCTCCGAAATCCCATATCGATGATGTTTCGTTGAATGGTTTGCACGCTTATACTTGTTTATTGCCGAGCATCGAAATCTGCAGCAATTTGCGGAAGGGTGCACTTCTGTCACGTTGAACGATTCTCATCATTTGTCGTTGGTCCCATTCTTGCAGGAATTTTTTCCGGTCGCAGCAATGTTGGAGATTTGATGTTTTACCGGATTCCTGACATTCACGGTACACTCGTGAAATGGGAGTACGGGAAAATCCCCACTTCATCGCAACCTCGAAGATGCTGTGTCCCATCGCTCGTGCGCCAGCAGTAACACCCGTTCAAACTCACTTAAATCTTGATAGCCTGCCATTGTTGCTGCAGTAACAGATCAAACAACTGCGCCAAATACTTTCTGTCTTATATAGGCGATGCCGACCGCAGCGTCGTATTCTGCCTGTTTGCATATCTCTGTATTTGAATACGCGTGCCTCGCAGTTATGTGGCACTTCAGTGTACAAGAGTCAGGCAAAAACAGTAGGTATGAAGATTAGAGTTTAACGTCACGACGACAACGAGATCACTCTAGGTGGGACAGGAAGGATACGGAAGAAAATTGGTTGTGTGCTTTCAAAGGAACCATCCTAGCATTTACTTTAAGTGGTGTAAGGAAATAGTCAGGATGACTAGATGGTTATTTGAACCACCGTAGTCCACGAAAAAGGCTGTAGGTATACCTTGTGCTCTCATTCAAATAAATCAGTAGCCATATATGCATTTTTCTTCTTGAATTTTATCAGCTGCCTCATTGAGCATACCTATCGAACATCTTTACTGGTGAGAAGATGTGATGCCTTTATGTTAACAGCATTAAAAGAAACTTTTGGTTGAGCCCTAACAAAAACATCTTAACAACCTGTGTGAATCGACAACGACAATGTCATGCATCTCCTGGCCTGAACTACGAACTGCTTCCAAATGTATTTCCAATGCAGATGGCATTTGTTTTCAGAACCAGGGGCGCCTTTCGGACAAAACTAAAAAAAAGATAGAAAAGATTGTGTCAAGTATTGCTGCTGCTCGATAACTCTATTTGTCTTCTAGACTTGCACGCTCAAATGTTTACCTATTACGGTCGGTATCGAACAACCATTAAGAAAATGCGCATCGAGTTTGGCTTGCGACATCTTCAGCTTCAAGTAAATAGGTTTCTACGCGCATGGAATTGAAAAACTCTCCAAGTGTTGTCAGAATTATTTAAATAATATTTGAGACTATAGTGCTGATCATTACTTTATCTCTTATATTTATCAATTGCATTAAATAAACCAACGGAAAACCCCTGCATTGCTGCTTGGGTTTCCTTGAATTGTTGCTGGAGTGCAATCAAGTAGTGCCGGATTGTGAAAATGTGTTCTTCCACTGCTAAACTCTATTAGCGTTCGGAACAATTATTCACGAAACGCCATTACCGGTTTGCGGGGCCCACTCGAGTTGTCATTTAGCAATATTTTGCGCTCTTGATCAGCTACATGCAACTGAGAAGCCAAGTCCTCTCTGTTATTCGAAATTGCACCACTTTCAAAGGCGAAAAGTAACTGATTGAATCACATTTATCCTAAGATTGCTTTAGAAATTTCGGATTCAGTTACTAAAAATTATAGCTGATACAAAAATTTTGATGAGGATTTATCACCAATAACTTCGCTTTTTGACACTTGTGGAATTCGTAAGTCTCTTGGTTTCCCAACATGCCCAGCATGGCAAAGCACGTGGTCTTTGAGGTGTCTATATCTGCACACAGTGGATACGTTACGAATAATGTCTGTAACAAAAGAGTCTCAGTGTCCAAGGCACCAGTTGTGGGTACAATCTGTAAACTGACGTCACATAAGCCATACGCAATAAACGAAATTTCCAGCAGTTTGAAGCAAAGGCCCGGTTGTTGCGGCATATGCGACAAAATTACTTTTCTGTTAAGTGATGTGGAAGATGCGATGCAGCTGACTGGTAAAATATTCACGGACAGCAAACATACTACGAATGTCCGTCAATTGGAAGCACTTGTGAACAGGATTAGTAGTAACTTCGTCCGAATCGTTTAATAACTGTTCCGGTGACACAGCGTCTATTGTAGCTGGCGTTGTAATTTCACACTTGACATGCTTCTTGTGATCCGTAGCTTCCTCCGGAGTCACCATTTGTGGTTGCACCATCATCAACAAGAACAAGAACAGTATGTGCATGCTAGTAGAGAAATGTCAGGCAGTTTATTATTTCTAACTAGACAATACAGAGAACCAATTGCGGAGAAGTAACTCAAAAGGTTGGAAGACAGATAAAATAGAACAAAAGATATTCCACACTTCATTCCTTCGGTGATTGTCTTTAACTTTCGATTAATTGTGTCGCCACAAGGCAATCGTACCAAACGTAAAATCAGAACTTACACACTACAAGGAAAACTCAGGCGCCACACGGAAGAGCGACTTCAGGGCACGTCTAAACATTTCCGCATAAGCGGCTGTACAGAGTTTGGTTTCTTTGCAAGTTGTTGATATCGTCACGCTCTAGGACGGCCATACAATACTTTTTAGGAGAGCGAGGTGCGTAGACCTGAGGGTATGGGGTATTTTTAATATTTTGGAAGACGAATGGCGACTTGTAAGTAGCCATTAAAGAGTTCCAGTCCCGACCCTGTTAAAAATCTGCTCTATACCGACTTTTAAATAATTTTCTTCAAATAAAAACATCTAGCTATACTATACTTCTTCCTTTCCCTGAGAGCTTCTGGAAGCAGCGCCCTTCCTCCCCCTTGCCCAAGGGTATGGGAGCCCTTGTATTTTATCCCTGCTACCGTCAAAGTTGCGAAGATCGTACTCTAGTCCACATTGTCAAACACCTTCTTTGAATCTACAAATTCAGGTTGCTTTTCTTCAGTCTATCTTAGAAGTGGTAGAATACACAGGAGTAAAATAGTTACGCTACCGATAACCACGTCCAACGACTACAAACGGGCCTGCCATTTGCCGGTAGACTTTTGAACTGCGGAGCTGAATTACTTGATGGAGATGTAATTCCTACAGGAAAGGTTCTGTCACTTGGCCAGCGCACACGCATAACTCAGCAAACCATCTTATCCAGGAACTCGAACGCAAGATGCGCTGAATACTTTCCACTAGGTGGTCAGACAAGTTACGAGTGTGGTCTCCAGAAATCAAAAAAATGTATATTTAACAAAATAACATAACATTAAAAAAATTTAGACGTCTGTATATTTTAAAACCAGAGGAAACTAAATAAGATCGTTATCTTGCATGGATTAATACGCACAAAGTAAAACCAACAGGATAGCCTTAAGAGTGGTGTATTTTTGTATGTTCTTTAGTATTTAACTGTGATTTTTGAAGCTTAAGCCGAAAGATGCAACTCATTTTTCAGACTGTATGACTAGAGGTCACATCGTAACAGCAACAACACAAGTGGAGACAAGAGTTTCTTGTCAGTGTCTTGGGGCGAAACTCATGTCGGTTTGCTCTACAATACATTTTATTGCACCTTGATAAATTGAGTTCATCTTACATTCAGACACTTACAAAATGACGATGTGCTGTCGGGCAATATGTGAGATTACATCCTCTTACTTTTCTTGTTCAACATACAGGGAATGGCCAAAAAGACGGAAATACCAAAAACACAACACATTACTACGCATAATATGGTCTCTCAACTCACTAGTATGAATGATTGAAATGTCGTAGTGCTATGGTAAAACTGATTAAATTTCTGCAGCCTCCATTGGAAAATGCGAACAGTTCACACCGTTTTGCCATATTCACAATATTAAGTTACTAGGTGTTGTTAAGCGACGGTGTGCAAGTTACCTTGGACGAGCCACTTCGAATTTTGTTTGATCTTAGGCATAAGTAGGCCACTGTCGACAAGATTTAAGTAATGGTTTTCATTATATGTTTTCTTGTAGATTGTAAGTGTTTTGATAATCAGTCAGATATAGTTCTTTTACCTTCGAAGGCGAAAATTTCTAATTTTAGCCTCCTTGGTTTCGAATACATGTTACCCAATTTCAGATGCAAACAAAAAATTCTTGAAATTAAAATACGAAATGTATGGACACTGATTGTCATGTGTATAGTATTTAATAGCTATTACACTCTAAAGTAGTCATGGAAACTTCATTGGACCGATGACACATGTTTTTATTTTTCAAACATTTCATTAACCGTAAATATTTATGACTCCTGTGTCTACTAAAATGATGTACAAAAGATAATGTTCAAGTTGCATTGAAAATAAAATTTTTATTACAATATCCGAAGATTTTTTAAACATTTTATTTAGGCAGCCCATCAATAGCAACCTTCTCCCACATAATGGCTATAATTATTAGTCTGCAAATGAAGTAAATACTGTCTGCAACTGCACCCTTAACACCCTTTATAATTATCAACTTTGAAAACGGCTGAAGATACATTTAGTCATTAACTCTTCGCTGGTGAGCATCTTGAGCATGTTACATCGCATACGTGTTTAGGGATAATCCTCAGATGTGATATAAAATGGGACGATCAAGTAAAATCAGTTTTAGGTAAGGCGAATAGAGGCCTTAGATTTGTTGGAAGAATTCTGGGAATATGCAAAATACCGTTAAAGGAATTGGCATTAAAGACGCTTGTGCAATCAATTCTAGAGTGCTGTTCGAGTGTTTGGCGCCCTTATCAAGTACGCATAACTACAGACACTGAACGAATTCAAAGACGCGCTACTAAGATCATGACAGGTCGATGTAACTCATACGAAGCTGTAACAGAAGTCCTCGGGAACTTAAATCGAAATACTTGGAAGAAATAAGACGTAGTTCTCGAGATACTCTGTTGGATAAATTTAGAGAATCTATATTCGAATAAGGCTGTGCGACTATTATGCAGCATCTCACGTAGGGATCATGAGAATAAGTTAAGATAGCGTAAGACATGTACAGAGGCTTACGGACAGTCATTTTTCTCTCACGTAATACGTGAATCGAATAGGACAGAAAATTTGCTATATTGGTACGAAGTACGCTTGGTCATGCACTGTTCAGTGGCTTGCTGAGTAAGTATGCAGATGTAGATGGAGTACTACTCCGTGTAAATGCTGATTTACTGTTTGATTGTTTTACGCTGTTGTTTACACTTTATTAAGGTGTGGCACGACTCGTTTGTTTATAAATGGTTTCTTAAAATCAACGTAGCAACTAAATTACAACTACTAATTCAAATGTGGCACTTTTATCATAAACATAGTGTCATACATTTTCGTATCTTCAGTTCAGCGTGAGCATTAGCTTTTCTGTTATGCATGTTTTGCTTAGATGTGCCACCCGCACTAGATACCAGTTATACGACGCTCTCATATCGCAATTTTTTCTGTTATGAGCGAATTTGATCATGGGCATTAACCTAAGTGTGCAACATCCCGCGAGAATCGGTTACTTTGAATGAAAACCTTCAGGATATGAGCGTGAAATGTTCTCAGGCAGTCGTAGTTAAAGGAAACATGTATTACCCAACATATGTGACTCATAGATGTCATTCCAATACAGTTCATAGCTCCGTCCGGATTTTACAGCGCATAGTATCTGAAAACTGTTGGAAGACAATCTGACTAGTTTGACCGAAATAGTTCCGTACAATTTTTTCAGGCAATACCGTATCTACCTCGCACGCTGAAATGTGTTTCACGTATCTCTGATGCGAGAGGAATTATTGTCCAAAAAACCGAAAATAAGACGGCGACCTTCTTGTGCGACATAGTTTTTGCGTCACAAACTGAACACCACGCTGCAGCCATAAAATGCAAGTAATTTTTCACAACCGACTTGTACATTAACCCTTTCGCGGGCAAAATTATTGAGCAGTTTTTTTAATGAATGGAGAGCACAGAGTAGTTAACAGATAGGTATATTTATCATACAGAATATTAAATTTGCTCCAGTTGTGAAAGTGAGGTCACACAACAAGGTGGGAAGTATTCTTCCCACTGCCCTTCCTTGGAGTTAAATGACAAAAACAACTTTTTCAATATATGTCATATTTATTTGATAAATTTACTTCTCTTGTTACAATGATTGTTCACAATTACTTGCCATGAAATTTTCTGAAACATGGGTCTATGCAAAGTGGTATTTGACAATATGTACAAACACAGCGAGTGCTCTTTTCCGCAGCTTTGGTACTACAACGACTGCACGTCCAGTAGGTTTCTTATTAACTGGGTTGATGCTCCCCTACAGTCACATGACGAAAATCTTCAGATACTTTACCCATTTTTGCCAGAAAGACAGGTTTTTGTCCTCGCCTTTTTTGGGATGAGAAGCCAGTGATCAATTGTCTGGCTAGATGGATCCTGTATGTGAGCTGATCATGCTGTTCACTTTCTCTTTTACTTATTTTCCACAGGATAAAACTGTTCACTGCAGCAACGTCCACCAGGAAATTAAATATTCTGTGCCACCATTTTACAGAACGTCTGCTAATAGCATACCTTTCTCGTAATTGATCAAATTTATCGACACCACCCACTATTTTGTTGTATTCTGCCACAACTTCAGGACAAGAAATATCTCTAGTAGTACCATCCTTGTTTTTCCTTTTCACTGTGGCTGTTTCTCATGGGTCATGAATTGAGGACAGGAAAGTGACTGGACGGTTATCCATCCATTTTACTGCAGAAATGGCTCCTTTTGTTTCAAACTGGAATTCCCCTCATTCCAATTTTACGTTTTCCTTCATAAATTTGGGTAAATCAAGAGTATTTACCTTATACTATAGCTTTGAGGAAAAAATCACAAAATGTCACGCATGTTTCCCACGCCTCACGAAAGGGTTAAACCATACACACGACGAGAGAGGTAAATGGGCATCACTATCACCATTAAGTAAAATGCGTAATGTTGTGCTGTGACCACATGATGCAAATACTCCTGAAAAAACGCGTGGTTTAGAAAAGGGCAATCGAAGTAACAATTATTTTCCCTGCGAATATTGTTTATCAGTGAAAATTAAAAACAGATACACGAAATGTTACCATACGAAGGCGTTGCATTGATTTGTACCGATCGATTAACTCTGTAATAATTTCCTTGGGATAATAATGTATGCTCGAAATAATTAAATATATACAACAACTGTGGTGATGCCACCGATTGAAATCGTAGATGGCATCATGTTTATACCACAGACTTCACCATGCAGAGTGAATTTCCGTAGTCACAATCTTCACAAGCCGCGTTTTTCTGGTTTGAACGACATACAGCCTTCCAATACACGCTAAGTATTCTCTGCCACACAGACAAGTACGTAAAACACGTGATTGTGGGCAGTTCTTTATCCACACTGAAGAGCCAAAGAAACTGGTACACCTGCCTAATATCGTACAGGGCCCCCGCGAGCACGGAGAAGTTTCGCAACACAACGTTGCATGGGCTCGACTAATGTCTTAAGTAGCGCTGGAGGGAGCTGACACCATGAATCCTGCAGGGCTGTCCGTAAATCCGTAAGAGTACGAGGGACTGAAGGTCTCTTCTGAACAGCACTTTGCAAGACATCCCACATATGATCAATAATGTTTATGTCTGGGGAGTTTGGTGGCCTGCGGAAGTGTTTAAACTCAGAAGAGTGTTCCTGCAGCCACTCTGTAGCAAATCTGGACGAGTGGGTTGTCGCACTGTCCTGCTGGAATTGACCAAATCCGTCGGAAAGCACAATGGATATGAATGGATGCAGGTGATCAAACACGATGCTTGCGTAAGTGTCACCTATCAGAGTCGTATCTAGACGTATCAGGGGTCCCATAACACTCCAACTGCACACGTCCCACACCATTACAGAGCCTTCACCATCCTGAACAGTCCCCTGCTGACATATCCGTACCCGTACACGTCCATCCGCTCAATACAATTTGAAACGAGACTCATTCGACCAGGCAACATATTTACAGTGATCAGCAGTCCAATGTTGGTGTTGACGGGCCCAGGCGAGGCTTAAGGCTTTGTGTCGTGCAGTTATCAAGGTTACCCGAGTGGGCCTTCGGCTCCGAAAGCCCATAACGATGATGTTTCATTGAACGGTCCGCACGCTGTCACTTCTTGATGGCCGAGCACTGAAATCTGTAGCAATTTGCGGAAGGGTTGCACTTCTGTCACGTTGCACGATTCTCTTCAGTCGTCGTTGGTCCCATTCTTGCAGGACCTTTTTCCGGCCGTAGAGATGTCGGAGATTTGATGTTTTATGGGATTCCGGATATTCACGGTTCACTCATGAAATGGTCGTACGGGAAAATTCCCACTACATCGCTAGCTCGGAGATATTGTGTCCCATCGATTGTGCGCTGACTATAACACCACGTTCAGACTCAATTAAATCTTGATAAATTGCCATTGTAGCAGCAGTAACCGATCTAGCAACTGCGCCAGACGCTTGTTATCTTATATAGGCGACGTCGACCGCAGCGCCGTATTCTGCCTGTTTACATTACTCTGTATTTGAATACGAATGTCTATACCAGTTTCTTTGGCGCTTCAATGTAAATCCTTACACTGTTCGTCTAAAAAGCTCCGACACTGGTTTTATTCCTGGCGTTTAAGCAATGTCAGCGCAGTAGCTACGGTGGCAGCTTGAACTAACAACTGTAAACAACAGACATGCATTCGACCAATCAGTTGTGAGCAGGTGGTGTCCAGCAGTGGACGTGCGAACACAGCGCGTCAATTTCGTTTTGTCACAATTCGTAATGGAACAACATCTCTAAATCAGTTGTTTAAGACATACTTCTCAACGTTTTGAAGAAGAGAAATATTTTTTGTGCATAGTTTGTCCGCACACATCGACTCCCGAACAAAAATAACGACGTATGAATGCCTTTCGTGAATGCAAAACGCGGATATTTCTTTCTGGAAAAAATCCTCTCACGTGAACAGATTTGTTCAAATGGCTCTGAGCACGATGGGACCCAACAGCCGTGGTCATCAGTCCCCGAGAACTTAGAACTACTTAAACCTAACTAACCTAAGAACATCACACACATCCATGCCCGAGGCAGGATTCGAACCTGCGACCGTAGCAGTCGCACGGTTCCGGACTGCGCGCCTAGAACCGCGAGACCACCGCGGCCGGCGAACAGATTTGTTGTTATCAATACAAACGTAGCATAAAACGACATTGTGTAGAAATTCACATGAAGCGTCAACGCTTTGACGACATAACCGACATTCAAGTCAGTGTGACGCCCGAGTTGAACAACATTCAAAAAGAAGGACTTTTCTGACATTTTGACATGGTTGTATCAACGTTCTATGCGTTTCACCCAACTGGAGGCAGGCTATGTAAAACACCTGAAGTACTGAAACCATCATGTTCACTTTTTTCTCTGTTTTTCATTAATCCGGCCTCGAAACGTTTGGGACTGACAGGATACGTCTTGTGTTTGCTGCTACTTTTCTTCCTGGATAGAGGACTTACTGAGGCTTCAAAACCCGTTAGCAGTCACCAGTCGGACACCTGGCATCATTAACTTGAAACAATAGAATTCGGGCAAAAGCAACTTTTATTATACGTACAACACAATGAAACCTCCATTTACCTCGATAACTAGACACAAACTATTCTTCGTAAAGGTAATATCTACTCTGAGTGGAAACGCAGGGAATGATAACAATTGAGAGAGGCGACTACATGCTTGACGCGATGATGCACCCCTAGTACGCTTGTGTACGGGTCGGATGATTAGTTTCTTTACTACGCAATGCAAAGTTCTAACATTCTGCGTGGTGTCTGTTGTTCTATATCGCTCTGAGCGTGTTTTTTAGGGAATTGACTAGTTTGAACCTGGGACCTGTTGCTGGTAAGGAGACGTCAGACCACACATGACATGTAGAGTTCAGAAGAGTTCAGTGAGACTAGCGATGATATAACCAAATACTTAATGATTTCAGCGTCAGCTCCACTGCACTCCCTGTAAAAGAATATTAATACTAACTGAATTTAGTGGAAGGGGTTCAAGGCTTTCCTATTTTTAGTTAGCTGGTAAAATAACGTCGAAAAATCAGTTAAGTTTACCATTGGAAATTTTATTCTACTCACAAAACATTGTTTATAAATTGCACTATTGATAAAAGGAAATGTTTTAATACAGGATGGTAAAAACCAACTGCGTTCAACAAAAATGTGAACGAATATTCCCTGAATGGGTTTCCAAGTTCTACAATGGATCTAAGGATGACCTATGCCATATCACATCTATAATCTAGGTTTAAATTAAGTTTCACAAAAGAGAAAACTATCAAAATGGTCTACAGTGACCCTCAATCATCTTTAATTACTTATTTAATTTGTCGTAAATTACAGTGGCTGATGTGGCTTCTCAATAACTATATAACAGAAAAATCATCGCGTTTCAGATTTTTACTTCAAGTGGCAAATGTGAACACCATGAGCTTTAATTGACGATCGACACTACTATTACGCAAAAAGGGGGTGTAACAGATGAGACTTCTGCAGTTCTGAGTGAAGCTTTATGCGCTGTTATGCGGCATCACGTACGTTCATTACCTTGTCGGTGTTCGTCAGGGTGTGGCGGACAGCACAGCTCTGCTCACCCCGCCATCTTAGAAGCAACTCTCCTCTAACTTCTCCTTACTACAATTAACCGAAGTTGGTTTAAAAAAACTATCTGGCTGTGTTTTCATCTGACCAATCAGGGTCTCAATGTTAAGCTTAAGCTCCGCCTACAAAAATTCTGTCTATCCAATGAGAAAGTTATACTTTTCGTGGTGGGGCAACGTTTTCAAAGTTTGCAACGTAACAGAGACGCTAAAAAGTCTCACGCTAAAACTTGCAGCTGGTGTGGTCCTTTTAGTGTTATCGTAAGATCTATACTGTTCTTCTGGAGGGCTCTATCGTTTAACATGGGCTAGGGGTGGTCCTGACGTAACAGAGACGCGAAAAAGTCTTATGCTAAAACTTGCGTCTGGGGTAGCCCTTTTTGTGTTATCGTAAGATCTATACTGTTCTTCTGAAGGGCTCTAGCTTTTAACATGGGCTTGGGGTGGTCCTAGCGGTTAGCTGCCGAGATGGGTGTCCGTCCTTTATCGTAGGGCCTTCTAACTTAACATGGTTCTGCTCTCTTCTGTTCTCGTTTCTCCCCTCGGAACTGCGTCTGTCTCACAGTAGGAAGGTATGACATGCATTTAGGCATTTTTGTGTTAGCCTGTGGTATTCCATTTGCTCTCTCGTTACTCGTATTACTTTGGTTAATTTAATGTCACGATTTATTCGGAGCTATGTGACATACTACTGGATTTGCTTATCATGTCAGGGATTTCATGGAAGGTGATGATTTGCCTGACACCTTACATATCATCACCCTTCGAACTTAATTTTTGTAATGAAGTTAGGCAATGATTGAATCATTGTCTAAGCCAGTCAAAAATTATTCCATTATCTAAATTTTGTTGCCTACTGTTCAGCCACGTTATTCTGTTCTATGCTAGTTTGTATTACTAATTTAAATTTTTATATTCTTCCACATTATTACCAAAAATATGTTTATATTGACAAGGGAAGAATGTTTTTATTCTATTATAATTATTATTTTATAATTATTTTCTTTCTTTATTTAATTGTGAACTTTGTTTTTTAAGACGTTTGTTATCGAAAGTGAGGAGTCTTTCACATCGATTTTCTTAGAAATATTGTTTTTATAAATGTAGTAATTAAGTAAAATCTATTCCTAACACATTTTCTAAATATCATGTACAAGTAAAAATGATTTTGTTTCTAGACACTCATTTCAACATTGTTACACTAACAAATAAGAATTATTTCCAAGAATTGCTTTGACAAAGAAATATACATACATAAGTATTGAGATATTATCCTAACAAATGGTACAAATGTTAAAAAAAAGGGAAAACATGCAACAAGATAATTTTTTATTCTTTGTTTTTATAAGGAGGAAATAAGTAAAATATAGTTATTCTTTCATTTTTATGGGGAGAAAAAAGGTGGCATATAGTTTTAGTGTTTATTATGCCTTACTTTTGTTCTTTATATACTGTCCATTTCAGAAATAATGACTTATTTTTATCTATAGTCTATTTTTTACATAAGTCCACAGTCAATGACTGTTATGTTGTAGTTTATTAGCTGTCTGGTGTGCTTAACTTATTTAGTTT
Source organism: Schistocerca piceifrons (assembly GCF_021461385.2). NCBI lineage: Eukaryota > Metazoa > Arthropoda > Insecta > Orthoptera > Acrididae > Schistocerca > Schistocerca piceifrons. Next base: position 511,098,137 of record NC_060149.1, read on the forward strand.
TTCACGTATTTCTTTTGCACAATTCGTACATCACATAATTTGATTTCACACATTCACACAATCCTATGAATGTTTAAGCATGAGGTTGGCGAATGTTTTTTGCACGAAGGTGATGGACTTGAGCGAGATGGAAGTGGGCAAGTATTTGATGTATAGCTTCGTTCATCGTTCCTTGTTGGCTTTGCAAGTGTGTGTTGCTGTTGTGGAGGTCCCATAATGGAATGGAGCTGTGAGTGCAGAATCTCGTGGTTTACTGGCTTTGTATGCGTGAAAGTCATCGTTATGTGTCGCTGAAAGCGGTCGTTTTTCGTTGTAATACTTCGCAGACGACTAGTTTACAATAGGATAGGGATTTGGGAAGGTATGTCGTCTATTCTTCACCCATCTTCTTTCTTGGTCTCAATCTTGTGAATCTTCAACTTCTGTTCTTCCTGCTTTTTCTCTGCTTCTTACTTGCTTCTTGGTTCTTCTCTGGGCAGGATATGGAAATATTTATTGATAACTAGTCACTTTGAAGTTCTCCTCTTAGTAACAGTTTGATAAATTGTTTGGGCGTGTCATTTTTACTTTGTGGAAGTTTTCTTCAGTTTCGTGCATCAGTGTGCTGTTTAATAGCAGTACTGTACTTTTACACATTTTTTTTTTTTTTTTGCCAGTGGTGGCTTGCCCAAGCGGTCTTCTCGTCGGGCCGTTTTTTGCTTGCTCCACTGAGTCAGGGCGTTCGGAGACCCTTCTGGCGTTCGGTGTCCTGTCGTGTCTCTGCAGGGTTCCACCACTGGGTAGTTCCGTGTTCTGTCCCAGCAGGGTTCCGCCACCCTGTGGTTCAGCTTCGCAGCAGATTTATTTACTGCCCACTTCGGCTACAAGGGCCTTCTGTTGGTCTCGCTGTCCTTTCCTTTCTCTCGACACTTTTGCCTTGTAGGAATCATGTCTTGCTAATTACATCCTTTCCTTTCTTGATACTTCTCACGTTGCAACTTGTGGGTCATTGCATCTCGTCCTTGCTGGAGTTTTTACAATGGTTCTTACAAAAAGTTTTACTTATAATCACCTAACATATGTCTAGTACCTACATTGTTTTATGCCTTCTTAAAAGCTTTACACCGAGCGAGGTGGCGCAGTGGTTAGCACACTGGACTCGCATTCGGGAGGACGACGGTTCAATCCCGTCTCCAGCCATCCTGATTTAGGTTTTCCGTGATTTCCCTAAATCGTTTCAGGCAAATGCCGGGATGGTTCCTTTGAAAGGGCATGGCCAATTTCCTTCCCAATCCTTCCGTAACCCGAGCTTGCGCTCCGTCTCTAATGACCTCGTTGTCGACGGGACGTTAAACACTAACCACCACCCCCCCTTAAAAGCTTTACAAATTTCGGCGCCCTTTCCATGTTACAATTCTAAGATATTTTGAGTCTTAACATCTACAAGAAACCTCAAATTGGTTTTTTATTTTTGTGTAGTGTCATGGTGTATAGCATTTTAGTATTTCATGCTGTTAGACTATCTATGCTTTATCCCTTCACCTTAATCTATGGTACTATTGGTGTTATTTTTGTTTTTGTTTGTATTGAAACTACTTTCTTTTTCCCACCTTCCTCTCTCTTCATTCTCCTTTCTCCTGATGATCTTATCTGCAACATAATCTTGAAATATTGTGCTGATTATTTACCAGTAATAAAATTAATCTTCAAATGTTTTGATATGGCTCACATGGTGAAGTCCTAAGGTTTTGCCTGTTTTTGGGTTCATTAGTTCCACAGCATTATCATGAGCAATTCGGTTAATTATGACAGGTCCTTTGTATGCAGCGTAAAACTTATGTATTTTGTGTTTCTGTTTGCTGGAGAGATGGTTTGTTTTTACAAATACTTTCTGGCCTACTGAGAATGTTCTTTTAATTGCTGTTCTATCTCCTTTTTCTTTTCTTTTAATGGCTGCCTTTCTGATGTTGGAGAGTGCTGTTGCTATGACTTGTTTGTGCTGTCTACGTGGTACAATAGGAAATCTAACATTTTCTCTGGTTATGTTTGGGGGTTCAATATTTTTAAGTACAGTTACTGGAGGTAGTAGTGTAGTGCTATGTGGCATTTCATTTATTACTTCTTGAAAATCTTTAAGGTATATATCCCAAGTGTTGTGTCTTTTGCCTGCATATAATCGGCATAAAGTGCCTACGTCCTTCATAGGTCGTTCTGCTGGATTTACGCTAGGTTTGTACTTAGATATGTAGATGGGTTTTATTTTGTGTTGTTTTAACGTGTTCTGCCATTGCACTGATTTGTATTGTGAGCCATTATCAGAAATTATTCGTTCCACTCGACCTACTTGTCTGAGAAAATCTTGTCTAAATGCTTTACTTATAGTAAGACTTGTTGCCCATTTTAATGGTGTCAAGGTAACATATTTAGAAGTAAGTTCCAAAACGACAAATATGAAAATATATCCAATTTTTGTGCATGGGAGCGGCCCCATCAAATCTGTTGCAGCTATTTGTTTTAATCTTTTAGGGATTATTGGAAACATAGGTGGTTTGGTTCGGAAAGTGAGGTGTTTAGCCCTCATACATTTTTGCATTTGACTAATACTGTTCTGATTCGTCTTTCCATATTAGGAAAATGACTTGTTTGTTTTATTTTTAAAAAGCATTTCTTTGGCCCAAAGTGGCCATTACTAAAATGTGTATACCATATGTACTTATTAATTAGTTCATCTGGGATATAAATTAACCATTCATTCGTTGCAACACTTCTTCTAAAAAATAAAACATTGCTTTTTACGAGATAGTGCTGTCGAATGTCTGGAAAATCCTTACTTCTCCACTTGTGTTTGATTCCTAGTATTTCGGGATCCTTGTCCTGTTCTTTGCCTATGTTTTTCAATGCTGTCGTAATGTAGTTTTGGAAAGGTACTTGTTTCATATAGTACATTGTAAACTGGTCTTCTGCTGCTTCCAAACCTATGTTATTGGATGCACCCTGTGGACATCGTGATAAAGCATCTGCTAATACATTCGCTGGTCCTGGTATGTGTGTAATAGTGAAGTCAAATTCTTGTAGTATTAACATCCATCTGGCAAACCTCCCATGAGTTAGTTTGGCGGATAACAGAGATTCTAATGCTTTGTGGTCAGTGTATACTTTTGTTTTTCTTCCGAATAGGAAGTATCGAAAACGTTGGGAGCCCCATACTATGGCCAATGCTTCCAGCTCCGTGACTGAATCGTTTTTCTCGCTTTTTGTGAGTACCCGACTGGCAAATGCAATTGCTCTATATGATCTTAGCCCTGCCTGTTCGTATTCTTGGAATAAAACAACTCCTAAACCTGTTTTCGCGCTATCAGTGGCCATACAAAAATTTTGTGTTCGATCAGGATGTGCTAAAATCGGTGCTGTTGTTAGTGCGTTTTTCACTTTTAAAAATTCTTCATTGGCTTGTTGATCCCATACCCATGGCGTGTTTTTTCCAGTCAATGCACATAGGCGTGGTGTTGCGAGAGAGTCGATGCAAATAAATTTTTTATAGAATGCGGTGAGACCTAGAAATCCTCTGAGAGTTTTCTTATTATATGGAGTACAGAATTCTTTGATTGCCGTTAGTTTTTCTGGGTCGGGCATTACGCCTTTCTCGGAAATTATGTGTCCTAGAAATCTGACCTCTCGCCTGCCAAATTTGGATTTTGTTATGTTTACTGTGACCCCATGCTTTTTCATGATCTGTAAAAACTGATTTAATGTGTCGTTGTGATGTTCCCAAGAGGGTTCTGCTATAATCACATCATCAACATAACAAGTAATTTTTTGTAAAATTTCAGGACTGAGTGTAGTATTAAATCCCCTAATAAACGCTGCTGATGATATGTTTAAACCAAATGGCAATCGTTTAAACTGGTAATATCTACCTAATACGATAAATGCTGTAAATTTTCTACATTCTGGGGCCAATTCTATTTGCCAGAAACTACTCCGTAAATTAATTGATGAAAATATCTTAGCATCGTGGAAGTTTTGTATCAATTCCTCTAATTTTTCTGGGCGATCTGTCTCAGTGGTTATGATTGTGTTGATCTGTCTGGAATCAAGCACTAACCTGATGCTCCCATCTCGTTTTTGTACAATATGGAATGGGCTGTTATATGTGGAGGTAGCTGGTTCAATAATATCGTCATCTAACATTTTAGATATCCCCTGGAATACTTTATTCCTGTAGCTTAATGGGATTGTATTGGGTGGCACTCTAAATGGTTTGTGCTGTTTTACTTCAAACTTGTACTGAAAGTGTTTAATGCTGCCAGTCTCAGGTAAAAATACCTCTGCTTTATCTCGTAAAATATCCTCTAATTCTCTTTTACTGTGTTCCGAAATACCTTGAACTTCTTGCAATTTTTCGTCGATTTCTTTATGGACTTCTAACATGAGGTGAGGCGATTCCCCCTTTTGTGCATACCATTCTAATTCTTCATCCTCTTTATCTCGCGTCATTCTTAATTGTTTGTTTATAACTGATATTTCTTCTAATTTTAGCTTTTGCTCAAAGAGAAGTGTGACATTCCCGAATGTTACGATACCTTGCCCCATATCTATTATCGCTCGTCTCTCATTTAAAAAATCTGCACCTATAATCAAATCTACAGTTAGTTTAGGTATAATCACGAAGTTGGCTTCGATCTTTTGGCCTTGACACGAAAGAGTTAACCTTGTTTGTCTCGTAACTTCCGCAGCATTGTTTCTAATAGGACGTCTTACTTTAATCTTACATGTTTTCAGAACTGGCAATTCCTCATTGGCATTACGCTGCATGAATAAATTTTCTGAGATCGCAGTCAGTTCACTTCCGCTATCAATTACAATATTGACTGGGATATGCTTTACCATGGCCTTCACAATTGGTTGAATTTGAAAGGGTTGGTTCTGTTCTTCTTCTTCTTGCATCAACGAATCCTTCACTGAATCATACATGAGTCTTTTTAGGAATTTCCCTTGTGAATTCGAACTTCCTGTAGGATAAGCTTCGACTGCTACTTCTCTCTCTTTTATTTCCTCTTCTCTATTTCTTCCTTCATTTATGCTTTCTTCAACATCCTCTACTTTTTCCTCATCCTCGTCTATCTTCTCCTTCTTCGTCGCTACTTCCACATAATCGCATCTAAATGCTCTAATTATGGCTTCATAACTTCCTTCATTATATACATTGGGTTGTGGGCTCACTCGTAACTTATTTTCAACTTTTGTCGACTTCGCATTATCCTCATTGAATTCGCTTTCCCTGGTTTCCATCTCAAATAGCTCTGCAATACTCATTACTTCGTCCTTTCCTCCTACATTCGTTGTGCATGCCTCTGGTAATTCATCTTCTTCGTCAGTGTTTTCCCAATTAATTTCGTCCCAACAAGATATTGTTATTTTCTTGTCTTCGTTTTCATCTGGTCCCTGCGGATTTGTTTCTTCCTTCTTCTCTTCTCGTCACAAGGTTTTTACTTTTCTGTTCAAGGTGCTGCAATTGTCCTGGGTCGGTGGGTCATTCTCTTTGGCATGGGCGCTTAGCTGTCAATTCGAACGTTTATCGGGGTTTGGTGGTCTTACCTCCACCTCTTCTATCTGTATTCTCTTTTCTTGTTCAGCTTGTTGATAGTGGTTTCTTTGTTGATAATTCGTCGGTCTATTGGTTCTCCAGTACCCGTTCCGGTTGTCGTTATTCCCTCTGTAATAGTTGTTGCCGTTCCTGGGTGAATTATAGTTATTGCCATATCCTCTTCTAAATCCATAACCGGTTCATTGTTGAAATCTATTGTCGTTTCTTGGTGCGAAGTTATCACGTGGTTCGTAATTATTGTTTCTTCGTACTATGTCTTGTGGATTCCACTGCTTTTTGCTTTCGTTTTCACGTGTCCATCGTCTTTTTCTTGCGTCATCTTCCGAAAATACGAACTCTAGTTCCCTTAGAATACCTTTAACTGCTTCGACGTCATTGCCTCCGCGACCTACTAATGATTGCTGGTATTTCAATGGTAACTTCATCGCGCATAATTTACTCAACTCTCCGTCACTGTATGGTACATCTAAGCATTGATTTTTCTTTGCCATTAATTCGAAAAATTTCACGGGACTCTTCTCTCCTGAATTTTCAAAATATGGGTTCTGTAATAATTCGTACTTCACTCTGTTCTGTGCTTCGCTGGACCAATATCGTGAGAGAAACTTCTCTCTGAAATCTTCGTACGATCGGCATGACGCTGCAACATTCTGCATGGTTTCTGCGATTGTTCCTAACATGTGTGCACATATAAAGCCTAATTTGTGTGCTAGCGCCCAGTGTTCTGGTAATCCTACTCGGAATTGATCAATAACAGTTCGTGGATGTAATGAGTTTCCTTCTCGAAAGTGTTGAAATTTTCTGACTGTGAGGAAATGATCGTTGTCGTACTTCGTCATAGTTCCATATGAAATTCGCGATTCTTCGCCACTTTTGTTTCTGGTCATTTCTCCCGTCGTTCTTTCCGGTTGTGGTAGATCCATTGGAAATTGTCCACTGTAACTTTCGCCTATCCTTGCGTAGTATCGTTGGAGTGGTACGCAATAATTTTCTTCCATCGGTTGTGAACGTGTAGCTGAATGCGTTGCACTGTACTCTTCGCGACCTGGCTTTCCATTGTCAGGTATTGGTTCGGTATCTTGTCTGGCTAACCTTGCTGCTTCATTGCACGATCCAAACTGTCTTTAAACATACATTTGTGGTTCCACATGTGTTTGTGATGACGTTTGTTCATCAAGAATTTCGAAACGTGTTTGTTGCTGTGCAGGCTGTCTGATTTCACGTATGTTACTTTCCACCTGCGATTGGAATCGCAAATGCGTAATATCTTCGTTAATTGCTTGTTTTTCCGGTGCTGTTACAGATACGGATGTGGTTGCAGACCTTGTGCTTGTTCGATCCTGTTCACTACGCTCTTCAATGGTTTGCAACAACTCTGTTCGCAATTTCTGAAGTTGTCGCTTCGTTTGCGCTTCTATTTTGACTATGCGGTTATCATATCTTTTCAGCGCTGCTTTTCTGATACGTTTGTGTAACACACTGTTTTCAACAACTTCACGCGCTGTACCTGCTGCTTGTCTAGTAATTTCGTTTATCTGTTTCTCTAGTTTCTTGACTTCTTCGTGGGTGTTGTTACGTAATGTTTTGATCTCGTCCTGAATGTCATTACGCAATGTTTGTACGTCCTCTTGTACCTTGTCAATGTCTTTTCTCAATTGATTGTGACCTGTTATTAAGTTTCCTATCACTTCTCGAGATTCTTTTGCCTCGTCTTCAATATGACTTAGGTGTAACTGAATTTTTTTGTTTTGTTCTTTAATCTCACGCATTTGTCTCGTGGTTTCTGTATTCTGAATTTGAATTTGGTTCGCTATGTCTTTATTTTGCCTTGTCATGGTTTCCGTAATTTTTTGTAATAATTCTGTCACATTGGTGGGTCCTATTACGTTTTCTTCCGACGTCCTACGCTCTGTGTTTTCGCCCAAGTGTTGGTTCGCAACCGATTGCATTGAACTGTGCTGTGACACGTTTCTGCTCGCATTCCTTGTACTCTGTGGTGAGGGAGCTCTGATTACTTGTACTATGGGTTCTACGTATTCAAGACGCAAGTTACAATCCTCATTGACTGTCTCTCTACTTTCCTGCTCCTCTGTCGTGTACTGACCTAGGTTTTCTGTGCCTTGACGTACATTATCCTCGTTATGGTGCGTTATATGTCCTATTTCTCGCGATACTGCATCGTCTGTTGTACTGTCCTCTATTTTCTGTCCATCTTCATACTGGGTCTCTACCTCAATTCGGTCAAGGTCTCGATTTTCCATTGCTAATCTTTCCGAATCCCTTATTTTCTGTTTTAAAAGCAATTCACGCGCCATACTTCGAGTCAACATGCGCTCATACGATCTCACGCGTTTCATAAACTTTTTGTTCACACGACTTGACACTTATTATACCCAAGACTGACAATCCATTCACTTACTTGTTGGGTCAGAACCAACTTGTCAACGATGTATCCGCCACCTGTGCGCTTGCGTTGAGGAGAAAACTTAATTCTAACATTTTTTAAAATTTATAACTTAATTATGCTATTGTCTCTGCTAGAATGTCTCACTATCTATCGCTGCAGCTACTGTTTTCAACTATTTATGCCTTTCAAAAAATTTTTTTTTATTACGAAAATTTTTAACAGGATATTTTTCTGACCTAGTTAGGCATGTGGTCGACCATCAAACATGGTATTTTACCATCCTGGCAGGGTCGCCATTTTCTAACATTCTGCGTGGTTTCTTTTTGTTCTATATCGTGTCTCCCCACCACTTTCGCGCAACGACGCTCTGAACGTGTTTTTTAGGGAATTGACTAGTTTGAACCTGGGACCTGTTGCTGGTAAGGAGACGTCAGACCACACATGACATGTAGAGTTCAGAAGAGTTCAGTGAGACTAGCGATGATATAACCAAATACTTAATGATTTCAGCATCAGCTCCACTGCACTCTCTGTAAAAGAATATTAATACTAACTGAATTTAGTGGAAAGGGTTCAAGGCTTTCCTATTTTTAGTTAGCTGGTAAAATAACGTCGAAAAAGCAGTTAAGTTTACCACTGGAAATTTTATTCTACTCACAAAACATTGTTTATAAATTGCACTATTGATAAAAGGAAATGTTTTAATACAGGATGGTAAAAACCAACTGCGTTCAACAAAAATGTGAACGAATATTCCATGAATGGGTTTCCAAGTTCTACAATGGATCTAAGGATGACCTATGCCATATCACATCTATAATCTAGGTTTAAATTAAGTTTCACAAAAGAGAACTATCAAAATGGTCTACAGTTACTCTCAATTATCTTTAATTACTTATCTAACTTGTCGTAAATTACAGTGGCTGATGTGGCTTCTCAGTAACTATATAACAGAAAAATCATCACGTTTCAGATTTTTACTTCAAGTGGCAAATGTGAACACCATGAGCTTTAATTGACGATCGACACTAGTATTACGCAAAAAGGGGGTGTAACAGATGAGACTTCTGCAGTTCTGAGTGAAGCTTTATGCGCTGTTATGCGGCATCACGTACATTCATTACCTTGTCGGTGTTCGTCAGGGGGTGGCGAGCAGCACAGCTCTGCTCATCCCGCCATCTTGGAAGCAACTCTCCTCTAACTTCTCCTTACTACAGTTTACCGAAATTGGTTTAAAAAAACTATCTGGCTGTGTTTTCATCTGACCAATCAGGGTCTCAATGTTAACCTCAAGCTCCGCCTACAAAAATTCTGTCTATCCAATGAGAAACGTTAAACTTTTCGTGGTGGGGCAATGTTTTCAAAGTTTGCAACGTAACAGAGACGCGAAAGAGTCTCACGCTAAAACTTGCAGCTGGTGTGGTCCTTTTAGTGTTATCGTAAGATCTATACTGTTCTTCTGGAGGGCTCTATCTTTTAACATGGGCTAGGGGTGGTCCTGACGTAACAGAGACGCGAAAAAGTCTCACGCTAAAACTTGCGGCTGGGGTAGCCCTTTTTGTGTTATCGTAAGATCTATACTGTTCTTCTGGAGGGCTCTAGCTTTTAACATGGGCTTGGGGTGGTCCTAGCGGTTAGCTGGCGACATGGGTGTCCATCCCTTATGGTAGGGCCTTCTAACTTAACACGGTTCTGCTCTCGGCTTCTGTTCTCGTTTCTCCCCTCGGAACTGCGTCTATCTCACGGTGGGAAGGTATGACATGCATTTAGGCATTTTTGTGTTAGTCTGTGGTATTCCATTTGCTCACTCGTTACTCGCATTACTTTGGTTAATTTAATGTCACGATTTATTCGGAGCTATGTGACATACTACTGGATTTGCTTATCACGTCAGGGTTTTCATGGAAGGTGTTGGATTTGCCTGACACCTTACAATGTTTCCATATTATGCCGTAGTATTACTCCAGGATAATTAAACGAAGCTACAGGCTGCATAAGCTTACCACCAGTTATTTAGTTGTATATAATCTGGTTACTTCTCTTGTTTGTGCGCACTTATCCACATTTAATTGCCATACTACATAGCAAGTGGATGTACTGTTTTACATCATTCGTCGTTCTGAGGCTTATCGACAAATATTAAAGTGGAATATTGGAAAAAAATAAGCAAACATTAAAAAGTAACCCATATTTATCACAAAACATACAGTAATATGTTTCTTCAAAATACACTCCTGGAAATGGAAAAAAGATCACATTGACACCGGTGTGTCAGACCCACCATACTTGCTCCGGACACTGCGAGAGGGCTGTACAAGCAATGATCACACGCACGGCACAGCGGACACACCAGGAACCGCGGTGTTGGCCGTCGAATGGCGCTAGCTGCGCAGCATTTGTGCGCCGCCGCCGTCAGTGTCAGCCAGTTTGCCGTAGCATACGGAGCTCCATCGCAGTCTTTAACAGTGGTAGCATGCCGCGACAGCGTGGACGTGAACCGTATGTGCAGTTGACGGACTTTGAGCGAGGGCGTATAGTGGGCATGCGGGAGGCCGGGTGGACGTACCGCCGAATTGCTCAACACGTGGGGCGTGAGGTCTCCACAGTACATCGATGTTGTCGCCAGTGGTCGGCGGAAGGTGCACGTGCCCGTCGACCTGGGACCGGACCGCAGCGACGCACGGATGCACGCCAAGACCGTAGGATCCTACGCAGCCCCCGTGCCGTAGGGGACCGCACCGCCACTTTTCAGCAAATTAGGGACACTGTTGCTCCTGGGGTATCGGCGAGGACCATTCGCAACCGTCTCCATGAAGCTGGGCTACGGTCCCGCACACCGTTAGGCCGTCTTCCGCTCACGCCCCAACATCGTGCAGCCCGCCTCCAGTGGTGTCGCGACAGGCGTGAATGGAGGGACGAATGGAGACGTGTCGTCTTCAGCGATGAGAGTCGCTTCTGCCTTGGTGCCAATGATGGTCGTATGTGTGTTTGGCGCCGTGCAGGTGAGCGCCACAATCAGGACTGCATACGACCGAGGGCACACAGGGCCAACACCCGGCATCATGGTGTGGGGAGCGATCTCCTACACTGGCCGTACACCACTGGTGATCGTCGAGGGGACACTGAATAGTGCACGGTACATCCAAACCGTCATCGAACCCATCGTTCTACCATTCCTAGACCGGCAAGGGAACTTGCTGTTCCAACAGGACAATGCACGTCCGCATGTATCCCGTGCCACCCAACGTGCTCTAGAAGGTGTAAGTCAACTACCCTGGCCAGCAAGATCTCCGGATCTGTCCCCCATTGAGCATGTTTGGGACTGGATGAAGCGTCGTCTCACACGGTCTGCACGTCCAGCACGAACGCTGGTCCAACTGAGGCGCCAGGTGGAAATGGCATGGCAAGCCGTTCCACAGGACTACATCCAGCATCTCTACGATCGTCTCCGTGGGAGAATAGCAGCCTGCATTGCTGCGAAAGGTGGATATACACTGTACTAGTGCCGACATTGTGCATGCTCTGTTGCCTGTGTCTATGTGCCTGTGGTTCTGTCAGTGTGATCATGTGATGTATCTGACCCCAGGAATGTGTCAATAAAGTTTCCCCTTCCTGGGACAATGATTTCACGGTGTTCTTATTTCATTTTCCAGGAGTGTATATGTGCGTAGTATATCCTATGGAACAGATGGAAAAAGTTTTGTAGCAAATCAGACTTAAAGCTCAAAGTTGTTGTGCATGGTACCTTCAGGGTACGAGTCTATCCAAGCATCATGAGGCAATGCGTACTGCTTGCCAACAGGGTACCTTTTGGGCTGCTGAAGGAATTATTCTTGTGTGGGAAAGGCTTATTGTTGTTGTGATCTTCATTCAGCAAACTGGTTTGATGCTACTCTCCATGCAAGTCTATCCTGTAAAAATTTCTCTACATAACTTCTGCAACCTCCATCCATTTGAACCTGTTTGCTTTGCTCACTCCTTAGTCTCAATCTACAACTTTTACTGCTCTCATTTGATTTGGATGAAATGGGTCCTCTGAGATGTTCGTCATCGTCTGCTGTTGTCATCGTCATCGTCAGTGAATGACACCAAAAGCTGTAGGCTGATCGTATGCAATACTAAGTAGGCGATTTGCAATGTCCTCAAGGCAATGCACTACCCTGTCGCACCAGAACTGTCTAAGCATAGTTTGAATAACATTGAATAACAGTCTAAGGACACGAGAGCGCTTGTGCGGCTCACCAGTTCAGCTGACGACGGGCGTGCAGGGCGCCAACACGCTACGTGGCCTTTTGTTGGACCAGGTTTCCTTGAGTTGTGGGCGGCTGTTGAGGAGTTATGGACCAGAATAGCTCTGTAATTGGTTTGGCTTCCCGTGATACTCATTTAATCACACCTCGTCGCCTTAATCAGGTCGAAAGAGGGTGCTATGTACTAGTTCCTAAGGATCTCTAATTCAATTGCTTGGGAGTCTTTTGTCTTTAAGTCCTTCAAAAATGTGTTCTAGAGGCGTTTGAGATTCTCTGCAGAGAGGCTCCTTCATCTTTACGGGAGCTTGTTCCACTGCTGAAGTTCACATGCTAATAAATAACAAAGGTTACGAAAGATCTGTCTATGGAGATCATTCAGCTTAATTTGCCTATTATTTGTGGGTGACATGGCATTGGAGGCTTGATTTTAAGATCCTGACAAGCAAGTTGGTCCGTTGACTTCTTCGGAAAACCTATGTTTAGTCTGTCTATAAGATTCCATCAGGTAGTACCCGAAAACGAAGTTTCATGGAATACGGCTTCTGGCAAATTACTGAAAGTATGTCTGGATAACTCATTAACTAACCTTACTTCCTTCACAGTGATCTTTAATGGAAGTACCGCGTAGGAGTAACAGTTACTTCCACTTTTACTTGCTTGTCATTTAACCATTGACACTGCAAACAGTGTTAATGCCGTTACTCTTACCACTAGTCACCAAGTACCGTATCCACTGAGCGCAGAGGCTCCACGCATTGCAACAGAGTGAGAGGGGTTGTCTGAGCAGCAGGCGTTAGGTGGAGGCACAACTTCGCAGTTCCTGTCGGGCGTACAGAGGCAGCTGCCTTTGACATACTGTTTTGCAGCGCCTAACACGTGGATAAAATCAGATTTTAGTTGAGTGTCTTTTCGAACGCCGGGTATTAAGGAAGCCTCATGACCCGACGACAGCAGAGCAAAGCGAGAAATCCACCAGGAGTTTAGCAGGCGAGTCAGTCGGTCTAATTTCGGGGCCAACGTTTTGTCAGCTAGTACGACGACAGCCACTGGACTACAGGCTGCACCCGTTTTTGATGGCTGCGCCCAGCAGATGATCGCTTCGTGAATGAAACTACTTGGAAGTGTAACATGATTAGAACTTTGATACAAAGCGATTACTAGTCGGTGCTCTTCATGCAACAGTTATGCACTGTATATACGCTGAGGCGACGACAGTCATGAGATAATATCGTGCGGGACTTCCTTTTAACCAGCGCAGGGCAACAACCCAACGTGGCATGGACTCAGCAAGTCGTTGTAACTTCCCTCCAGAAATACTGAGCCATGCTGTCTCTATAGTTGACCATAATAGCGAAAGTGTTGCAGGTGCAGGATTTTGTGCACGAACTGTCCTCTCGATTATGTCACTTAGATGTTCGATAGGATCCATGTCGGACGATTTGGGTGGCCAAATCATTCGCTCGAACTGTCCAGAATGTTCTTGAAACGAATCACGAACAATTGTGGCCCGGTGACATGGCGCAATGTCATCCACGAAACTTCCATCGTTGTTTGGGGACATGAAATCCATGAAAGGCTGCAAATGTTCTCCACGTAGCCGAATATAAACATTTTCAGTCAATTATAGGTTCAGATGGACCAGAGAAGCCATTCCATGTAAACACGGACTACACCATTATGGAGCCACCACTAGCTTGCATAGTGCCTTGTTGACAACTTGGGTCCATGGCTTCATGGGGTCTGCACCACGTTCGAACCCTCCAGTCAGCTCTTACCAACTGGGATCGGGACTCATGTGACCAGATCATGGTTTTCCTATCGTCTGTGGTCCAACCGATATGAGCACGGGCCCAGGAGAGGTGCCGCAGGCGATATATTGCTGTTAACAAAGACACTCAACTCGGTCTATTGTCGCCATAGCTCATTAACGCCGAATTTCTCCACATAGTTCGTCGTAGGTCCTACGTTGACTGCTGCAGTTATTTTATGCAGCGTTGATTGTGTGTTAAGACTGACAAATCAACGCAAACGCCGCTGTTCTCGGTCGTTCAGTGGAGGCCGTCGGCCACTGGTTGTCCATGGTGAGAGGTAAATCTGGTATTACGGGCACACTCTTGACGCTTTGGATCTTAGAAAATTGAATTCCCTAACGATTTCCGAAATGGAATGTCGCAAGCGTCTAGCTCCAATTACCATTCTGCGTTCAAAGTCTGTGAATTCCCGTCGTGCTGCCAAAATCAAGTCGGAAACAGTTTCACATGAATCACCTGAGTACAAATGACAGCTCCGCCAGTGCACTTTAGTAATTTTTGTAAATGTGGGCTGATGATCTTGCTTAACGGCAATAAAGATCTATTGAAGGTTTAAATTTGAACTTCATGTTTAATGTACGAGTGACATCCCCTTTCCGAATCATTTCTTTAAAGTACAAAGAAAATTTTCAGCAAATTTTACTTATAGCGGCCTCCGGCGTGTAGCTATGAGGTTACAGTTTCCTCAACACTGCTTTTCTGTGATCTCGTAAGTAGCTGCAGTCAGGAGTTTTACGTGCGAAGATCTACCGCTGTAAAGAGGTAGGTGAACAAAAATTATAAGAGAAATTGCATTGCAGCAGCAATGTATAATCCGTCGCAATTGGTGCATCGCATCGCACGCACGTAAAATCCGTCTAATACTAACAATTATTAAGCATATGTTACTTTTAATCATTAAAAACATCAGCGTACATCAGAAGGAAGACCAAAGGTTTGCGGGCAATATTCACGAAATGCAGACGATTATTTAAAAAGGGGGAGGGCCGAACAGTGCACACCAACAACCGAAATAAAATATAAGAAAATGGAATAGAGGGACCTTGGAAAATAGCCCGTACCAAACCAACAGTTTTAATGCTCAAAAATTATACGGATCATCTTAGTGGCAACCCTCGCGCACTGTGACAACGCAACATCCACACTGAGCGTGCAGGAGGCATAGGCACTCACTTCACAGCACTTGCGTTGCGGACGGCGTTGAGCGTGCCATCGCGAGGCGAGATGAGCTGTACATTAACCATGCCCCGCGTTTTCGAAGCGATTATGATATACAACTCTGTCTGTATACTCTTGACTTTTATTGCGAATCTTTATTCTTTATTATTAGATATTTTTCATCCTCTTACAGTACTATTGGCATGTACATATATGACACTGCAGATAACGGTTTTTACCGAATATGTATAAGCTTTGACATTATTATTAGTTGTGGCTGAAGTTTGTTGTGATCTGTAACACGAGACCTAGGTATACGCATAGTTATTCTTGTCCCTTTGACTTGATTTAAACGTCTGAATTGTTTATTCCTGTTTATGATCATTTTCTTCGCTTTCTTCACATTTCATATAGATATTCAACCACACACGACGCTTTGTTACAGATTGGTTAAATTTATGTCGTCTGTAACCCAAGGTTTAGGTCATCTGTAACCCAGGTCTATGTTACATTTATGTCACCTGTAGCCTGAGACATAAATCTGTTGCATTCATGTTTTGTTATTGACCATTAACTGTATGTCAATATTGGATGCAGTAGCTTCATACGGTTTTTTTTTTTTTTTTTTTTTTTTTTTTTTTTTTTTTTTTTTTTTTTTGCGTGGTTAGCTGAAACGGAAAAGGTTTTGATCTAATTCTTATAATCAGTAAACCGGAGGTTGATGTCAACTGTAGCCTGAGGCACAAGTTCTATTACAATCACATTTTACTGTTGACTAGTACTATATGTCGGTATCTTATATAATTCCATGCTATGTTTTCGTTGTATTTGTACTTGTATCAAAATTTTTGGTGCATATACCAGGCGTATTCGGGAAATAACTTCCGATTAGGCGCGAAATGGAAACCACTGCGAAAATCCGATGGAACTTAGTACAAACGTGTTGGGGAGTGTGTTTAGTGTGCCTGTCGATAGCTTCTCGTCGCTCTTTTCAGTTCAGAGCGCAAAGTGATCACGTAAAAATGCCAAAACAACAGTGTATTCCGCCAAGTATGGGGATCTGATGAGAGGTTTCGCCTGAAGCTATGCAGCCCACATAACACAAATGTCATGCGTTTCTTTATTCAAGATAATTTCTAGCCGCATTCTGCTGGGGCAATGAAGACGCTCCTGCAGCGTTTTCGATAGGAAGTGTTTGATCACCCACAATACAGCTCTTCATTGGCTCCCTCCATTGTTCATCTCTGTTCACATGAACCGCTGGCTACAAAGACAACATTTTGGGACAAACAATGAAAGGTACACCAGCGTAGAGAATTGGTGGAAAGCACAGGCGGCTGCTTTCTGTGACGAGGGAACTGTAAAGTTTGTAAAACGCCACGACAAATGTCTAAGTCGGAGCGATGACTGCTTAGAGAGGTAGCTAGAAGATGTGGCTAACTGTTACGAATAAAAATTTTTTGATTTTCACTATGGTTTTCATTTTTCGACCAGTACCTTACATTCCGAACAGCCCCCGTATAAAGTGTTTTACGTCACTGTCTCCTGCATATGTTAAGGAGAGAGTGGAACGGTAGAGAGACAGCTTGAAGGTGGTTCATTGAACCTTCTGCCAGGCAATTCATTGTGAATAGCAGAATAAACACTTAGATTTGGATGTAGATGTATTATGTATGTCCGTTTATTCCTGACCAATGTATAGGTCTACATCATTTACTTCAGTTTGTTATACAGCTCATTACTGGTCATAACTTTTATTTAATGACTACGTTACATACTGATTTAATAACAAATTTCATTTAGATGTGATTTGACGGCACAACTCAGTGTTATTTTTTTGTGAAAAGAATGGCACTTTATATCTCATCACAAATATGGAGTTATTTCATTACGTAACTTGGATGACAAGTTCTTTTATTGTAATTACTAACTACAGATGGGTTTTTTATACACTGTTACTCTTAAGCAAAAAAAATTTAGTTTAGAAGACATCAATTTTATGACATACGATTTATTGGATTGCCATGTTCTACGAAGTAACGTCATTTAGGTTAGTTCTCCTTATGCTCTACTCTATATAGTTCGATTGCTTATAGTAAAAGCAACATGTTGCCAACATTGATATAGTCTTGTATTAATTGTACTCGCTGACTTCTTCCATTGACAATAGTAGAGATTGTAATATATTTTAATCTTTGGTATCATACTCTTTGATGATATTAGATTATCTGTGTGTTTGATGACCTTTACTTATTTACTATCAACAGTCTTTACGCAACCTGTTATATAGTGGATTGTAACCTGCTTCTGTGATTTATGACATAAGCCAAGTAAGGTGTATTTTACATCCACTATTGAACGTCGTCGTATTTGGTATGCTGATGATTCATTTATGGATAGAAGGCACTTTTGATCCAACGGATGTGCTGCTTTTGTAAGTACTGATTATGATTTTGACGGACGTAAGTATGATTCTAAGACTTTTCGTTCTTTTTGTCTGCTTACACCACGCATGTTTGTATGTGGGTTGTTGTTTATTCCCAGTGATGATAGTTGTAAGAAAAAAAACCGATTTAGAATAAAGTTGAATGAATGCAATTAATGGCTATAAAATGTTCTTCTTCAAATATTTAACGGCGATTGGAAGTTACACGTGTAAAGTAAATCTGAAAATGCTATAAATGTATGTTTGCTCCCTTTATTACTACATTCCTCTGGAACACAATCTGATCTTCCCCGAGGTCAGGTTCTACCAGTTCTTTCTAGTCTTCTATGAATAATTCCTATCAATATTTTGCAGCCATAACTTATTAAACCGACAGTTCGGTAATATTCACATCTGTCAGCACTTGCCTTCTTTGGAACTGGAATTATTCCGTTTTCCTTGAAGTCTGGCCGTATTTCGCTTCTCTTATAATCTTGCACAGCAGCTGATTAGCTCTCACAAGGATCTCATTAACTCTGTGTGATGTAGTGTATTCCAGGGACCTTGCTTCCACATTGGTCAGTCGGTGCTCTGTCAAATCCTTCTCTCAGTATCATATCTCCCATCTCATCTTCCCTTTCTCTAATATAGTCTTCATGTTCATTTTGATTGTAGAGCTCCTTTATATGTTCCTTTCTCTTCTTTGCTAAGTACTGGCGACCATCCTAGCTCTTGATATTCATACAGCTGCTTCTCTTTTCCTCAAAGGTCTCTCTGATTTTCCTATAGGTGGCACCTATTTTTCCCTAGAAATGTATTTCCTACTATATTTTGTCCTTTCGTCAACTAAATTTGATATCTCCTGTACTATCCAAAGGTTTCTTATTCATTATCAGACCCACTCCTGCATTACCACTATTTGATTTCGTGTTTCAAACCTTGTGATCGCCATACCATAGGACCTGTTCTTCCTGTCACCGCACTTCACTAATTTCTACCATATCTAAAAAAATGGCTCTGAGCACTATGGGACTTAACGTCTGTGGTCATCAGTCCCCTATAACTTAGAACTACTTAAACCTAACGAACCTAAGGACATCACACACATCCATGCCCGAGGCAGGATTCGAACCTGCGACCGTAGCGGTCACGCGGTTCCAGACTGAAGCGCCTAGAACCGCACGGCCACACCGGCCGGCTCTACCATATCTAACTTCAGCCTATTCATTTCTCTTTTTAAATTCTGTAATCTACTAGCTGATTAAGGGATCTAACATTCCACTTTCCAACCAGTTGAATGTCGTTATATTTTTACATGCCATCAACTACTACGAAATATAGTGAAAGCATTTCATGTTGATCCAGGAAAGGGTTGGCAACGTTGCACTGCTGCAGACATGGCTGGGCTTGTAGCATTAAGAAAAATAATTCAATTTTAATGGCATCTATTAATCGATGCTTTATACACGAATAATGGAATTATAAGTTGACAATTCTGTTGGCGTGATTCCATTTTGTGTCTGCTTGCACAAGTGCCTTCTCAGACTGTTGTGACCACGAGACACGTGATCGCAATTCCACTGCGCGTTAGCCTTCCAGCTAGCAATATACGTTGCACGGAGTTGCCAGGCGGAGAGAGACCGCTACCAATTCGAGCGGCCTGCCACGGAGGTCCTCCCCCCCCCCCCCCCCCCCATGAACCATGGACTTTCGGTTGGTAATGAGGTTTGCGTGTCTCAGCGATACATATGGCCGTGCCGTAGGTGCAACCACAACGGACGGGTATCTGCTGAGAGGCCAGACAAACGTGTGGTTCCTAAAGAGAGGCGGCAGACTTTTTGAGTGGTTGGAGGGGCGACAGTCTCGATGATTGACTCATCTAGCTTTGTAACATCAACCAAACCTACCTTGTT
The DNA here is from genome assembly GCF_021461385.2 of Schistocerca piceifrons. Taxonomy (NCBI): domain Eukaryota; kingdom Metazoa; phylum Arthropoda; class Insecta; order Orthoptera; family Acrididae; genus Schistocerca; species Schistocerca piceifrons. The sequence continues at coordinate 511,117,688 of NC_060149.1, forward strand.
GTACTGGTACTGCTAACAACTGAAAGCAAGGGGAATCGACAGTAGTAACTCTTGCCGAGGGCAAGCAGCTCTACTGCATGGTTAAATGATAGTGGCAGCCTCTTCGGTAAAACATTCCGGAGGTAAAATAGCCATGCATTAGGATCTCAGGGCAGGGTCTAATCAGGAGAATGTCACTATCAGGAGAAATAAAACTGGCATTCTACGTATCGGAGCGTTGAATGTCAGAGCCCTTAATCGGGCAGGTGGATTACAAAATATAAAAAGGGAAATGTGTAGGTTAAAGTTAGATGTAGTGGGAATTAGTGAAGTTCGATGGCAGAGAAACAGGACTTCTGGTCAGGCGAAAAAAGAGTTATAAATATAAATCAAATAAGCGTAATGCAGGAGGAGGTTTAATAATGAGTAAAAAAGCAGGGACGCGGATAAACTACTATGAACAGTATAGTGAACGCATTATTGTAGTCAAGAGAGAGACGAAGCCCACACCCACCACAGTAGCACAAGTTAATATGCCAACTAGCTCCGCTGAAGAGGAGGAGATTGAGGAAATGTATGATGAGATAAAAGAAATTATTCAGATAGATAAGGGAGCCGAAAATTTAATAGTCATGTGGGACTGGAATTAGATAGCAGGAAAAGGAAGAGAAGGAAAAGTAGTAGATGAATATGGACGGGGGAAAGGAATGAAAGAGGAAGCCACCTGGCAGAATATTGCACAGAGCATTGTTTAATCATAGATAACACTTGGTTTAAGAATCACGAGAGGAGGCTGTATACGTGGAAGGGGCCTGGGGACCGAAGGTTTCAGATTGATTAAATAATGGTTAGACAGAGATTTAGGAACCAGATATTAAATTTTAAGATATTTCAAGGGCAAGATGTGGACTCTGGCCACAATTAAATGGTTATGAACTGCAGATTAAAATCGAAGAAACAACAAAAAGACAGGACTTTAAGGAGATGAGACCTGGATAAACTGAAAGAACCAGAGGTTGTTGAGAGTTTCAGATGGAGCATTAGGGAACGATTGACAAGAACGGCGGAAAGGAATACAGTAGAATAAGAATAGGTAGCTTTGATAGATTAAATAGTGAAGGCACCAGAGGGTCAAGTTTGTAAAATAGCTAGGGCTAGTAGAAATCCTTGGGTAACAGGAGAGATATTGAATTTAATCGATGAAAGGAGAAAATAAAAAAATGCAATAAATAAAGCAGGCGAAAGGGAATACAAACGTCTAAAATATGAGACGGACGGAAGCGCAAACTGGCTAAGCAGGAATGACTAGAGGACGAATGTAAAGATGCAGAAGCATGTATCACTAGGTATACGACAGATACTACTTATAGGAAAATTAAAGAGACCTTTGGTGAAAAGAGAACCACCTGCATGAATATCAAGAGCTCAGACAGAAAACCAGTCCTAACCAAACAAAGGAAAGCAGAAAGGTGGAAGGAGTGTATTGAGGATCTATACAAGGCAGATGTACTTAGGGTAATATTATGGAAATAGAAGAGGACGTGGAGGAAGATGAGAGGGAGATATGATACTGCGTAAAGAATTTGCCAGAGCACTAAAATACTTGAGTCGAAACAAGGCCCCAGTAGTAGACAACATTCCGTTAGAGCTATTGATAACCTTGGGGGAGAAAGCCATGATAAAACTCTTCCATCTGGTGAGCGAGATGTATGAGACAGGCGAAATAGCCTCAGACTTCAAGAATAATATAATAATTGCAGTTCCAAAGAAATCAGGTGCTGATAGCTGTGAAAGTTACCAAACTACTAGTTTAATAAGTCACGGCTGCAAAACATTACCACGAATCCTTTACAGAAGAACGGAAAAACTTGCAGAAGGCGACCTCGGGGAAAATCAGTTTGGATTCAGAAGAAATATAGGAATACGCTAGTCGTCCACGAGACTCAGAGGGTCATAGACACGGGTTCCCAGGTAGATGCCGTGTTTCTTGACTTCCGCAAGGCGTTCGATACAGTTCCCCACAGCCGTTTAATGAACAAAGTAAGAGCATATGGACTATCAGACCAATTGTGTGATTGGATTGAAGAGTTCCTAGATAACAGAACGCAACATGTCATTCTCAATGGAGAGAAGTCTTCCGAAGTAAGAGTGATTTCAGGTGTGCCGCAGGGGAGTGTCATAGGACCGTTGCTATTCACAATATACATAAATGACCTTGTGGATGACATCGGAAGTTCACTGAGGCTTTTTGGTTGGTTGGTTGGTTGTTTTGGGGAAGGAGACCAAACAGCGAGGTCATCGGTCTCATCGGATTAGGGAAGGATGGGGAAGGAAGTCGGCCGTGCCCTTTTAAAGGAACCATCCAGGCATTTGCCTGGAGCGATTTAGGAAAATCACGGAAAACCCAAATCAGGATGGCCGGACGTGGGATTGAACCGTCGTCCTCCCAAATGCGAGTCCAGTGTGCTAACCACTGCGCCACCCCGCTCGGTCACTGAGGCTTTTTGCAGATGATGCTGTGGTGTATCGAGAGGGTGTAACAATGGAAAGTTGTACTGAAATGCAGGAGGATCTGCAGCGAATTGACGCATGGTGCAATGTAGACAAGTGTAATGTGCTGCGAATACATAGAAAGATAGATCCCTTATCATTTAGCTACAAAATAGCAGGTCAGCAACTGGAAGCAGTTAATTCCATAAATTATCTGGGAGTACGCATTAGGAGTGATTTAAAATGGAATGATCATATAAAGTTGATCGTCGGTAAAGCAGATGCCAGACAGATTCATTGGAAGAATCCTAAGGAAATGCAATACGAAAACAAAGGAAGTAGGTTACGGTATGCTTGTTCGCCCACTGCTTGAATACTGCTCAGCAGTGTGGGATCCGTACCAGATAGGGTTGATACAAGAGATAGAGAAGATCCAACAGAGAGCAGCGCGCTTCGTTACAGGATCATTTAGTAATCGCGAAAGCGTTACGGAGATGACAGATAAACTCCAGTGGAAGACTCTGCAGGAGAGACGCTCACTAGCTCGATACGGGCTTTTGTTGAAGTTTCGAGAACATACCTTCACCGAAGAGTCAAGCAGTATATTGCTCCCTCCTACGTATATCTCCCGGAGAGACCATGAGGATAAAATCAGAGAGATTAGAGCCCACACAGAAGCATACCGACAGTCCTTCTTTCCACGAACAATACGAGACTGGAATAGAAGGGAGAACCGATAGAGGTACACGAGGTACCCTCCGCCACACACCGTCAGGTTGCTTGCGGAGTATGGATGTAGATGTAGACGCAATACTTACCCTATGACTTCTCATAGACGATAGGTTAAGGAATGGCAAACCTACATTTATAGAATTTGTGGAATTAGAGAAAGCGTTTGGCAGTATTGACTGGAATACTCTCTTTCAAATTCTAAAGTTGGCAGGAGAAAAATACACGAAGCGAAAGGCTATTTACAATTCATACAGAAACCAGATGGTAGTTATAAGAGTCGAGGGGTGCGAAAGGGAAGCAGTGGTTGAGAAGGGAGTGAGACAGGATTGTAGCCTATCAGGGATGTTATTCAATCTGTATACTGAGCAAGCAGTAAAGGAACAAAAGAAAAATTTGAAGTTGGAGTTAAAGTCGTGGGAGAAGAAATAAAAATTTTGAGGTTTTCCGATGACACTGTAATTCTGTCAGAGACAGCAAAGGACTTGGAAGAGCAGTTGAAGGGAATTGACAGTGTCTTGAAAGGAGGATATAAGATGCATATCTACAAAAGCAAAACGAGGGTAATGGAATGAAGTCGAATTACATCAGGTGATGCTGAGGAATTAGATTATGAAATGAGACACTTATAGTAAATGAGTGTTGTTATTTAGGAAGTAAAATAACTTATTTTGCTCAAGTAGGGAGGATATAAAATGTGGACTAGCAATGGCAAGCAAAGCGTTTCTGAAGAAGAGAAATTTGTTATCATCGAGTATAGATTTAAGTTTCAGGAAGTCCTTTCTGAATATTTGTATGGAGTGCAGCCGTGTATGGAAGTGAAACATGGAAGATAAACAGTTTATACAAGAAGAGAATAAAAGTTTTTGAAATGTGGTGCAACAGAAGAATGTTGAAGATTATATGGACTGATCACGTAACTAATGTGGAGGTACTGAACAGAATTGGGGAGAAGAAAAATTTGTGGTACAACCTGACTAAAGGAAGGATTCGGTTGGTAGGACACATTCAGAGGCATTAAGGGAACAGCAGTTTAGTACTGGAGGGAAGTGTGGCGGGTAAAAATCGTAGAGGGAGGCCAAGAGATGAATACAGTAAGCAGATTCAGAGGGATGTAGGTAGCAGTAGTTAATCGGAGATGAAGAGGCTTGCACAGGTTAGATTAGCATGGAAAGCTGCATCAAACCAGTCTTTGGACTGAAGACCACAACAACAACACAACTACAGAGGTCGCCAGCGTAAGAAGAACTGTGGTGGATCTCAGCAAAAAAATAAATTTTTCAGATGGCTCTAAGCACTATGGGACTTAACACCTGAGGTCATCAGTCCCCTAGACTTAGAACTACTTAAACCTAACTAACCTAAGGACATGACACACTTCCATGCCCGAGGCGGGATTCAAACCTGCGACTGCAGCAGCAGCGCTGTTCCGGACTGAAGCGCCTAGAACCGCTCGGCCACAACCACCGGCCAGATCTCAGGACTTGTGTGAAATGATTTGTACCTAGTTTCATATCACTGTGCAAACCATGAAATAAGTCGCGCTCCCCGGCTTAACGGGGAGCTCTAGTTTCACCGAGCTCAGCACATACATCGCAGCTCACCTGCCGGAGAGCATCGAACTGTTCGCAGAATGAATTACCACGCACGCAGTGGACGACGAGTCTAACGGGCAGTCAGCAACCCAGCAACAACGCGAGACATCTCTGCGGAGCCGCGTCTGTGCTGGGAAGAAGATAACCCTGCTCAGCAATAGCAATATGGACTTAGTCTGTGAACAGGACATTGAGATAGAATAGGATAAGATTATTTGTACAAAGATCACATGAAAGCTGAGTATTTGTATTGCTAAACAAATCAGCGTTATGTACATAGACTTTTTAGTTACTTAAATAATTATAATGCACTAGTGTGAAAAACGTAAGGGCGAAAGTCACTGCCAAGTAACATTGCTCGATGGAACTTGGACCATGCATAGAAAGAAATCTTACAGTATACTATAGTAGTAACTGAAATACGAGGGTTGGAACTTTAATAGCGGGAACTATTTATTTACAGATCGTACAAAATAGATACGTGTTTCAAAGTTTTACTGACCTTCAAAGTAGTCACCAGCATTGTGTATAACCCGTTGCCAGCGATGTGGAAGTCATAGGGCACTCTTAGCAGTGCCAGTTGTGTTGACAGTTCGAGCTGCGAGGTCTTTTGCCCGACCAATTTGTAGCAGTTCTGAAGCGAATGCCGTGAAGTGTTTCCTTCTGTTTAGAAATCGAATTGAACTTACCAGGGCTTAAGTCAGGGGAGTGCAGTAAGTGGTATAGCACCTAGCAGCCCCATCAGTCAAACAAATCAGTAACAGCTTGCACTGTACGCGCTTGAGCATTGTCCTGCAAAATGATGGTCAGGTCCTGCAGAAAGTGTCATCACTTCTGTCTCCATGCTATTCATTTTTGGAACACAACCTACGACCAGCTTAGAGTCAGAAGTGATGACACTTTCTGCAGGACCTGATCGTCATTTTGCAGGAGAATGCTCAAGCACGTACAGTGCAAGCTGTTACTGATTTGTTTGACTGTGGGGCTGCTAAGTGCTATACCACCTACTGCACTCCCCTGAATTAAGCCCTGGTAAGTTCAATTCGATTTCTAAACTGAAGGAAACACTTCACGGCATTCGCTTCAGAACTGCTACAAATTCGTCGGGCAATAGACCGCGCCGCTCGAACTGTCAACACAACAGGCACTGCTAAGGGTATCCTACGACTTCCACATCGCTGGCAACGGATTGTACACAATGCTGGCGACTACTTTGAAGGTCAGTAAAACTTTGAAACACGAATCTATTTTGTACGAGCTGTAAATAAATAGTTGCCACAGTTAAAGCTGCAACCCTCGTAAATACCTAATGAGACGAAGATAAATAACACTTTTATTCGACGGCAATAATAACACTGAAGTCAACGCGATTTATGATGGTCCCCGGGACGTTACAAAAGGCGGGACGAGGTTCTTAATAGAGTATATGGTCACCACAGAGAGTATGCATGCCCTGTAGCGTGCTCACATGCTAGCCGCAAGGTTGGTGAAGGCTTCTTGTGATAGAGCTTCCACTCACACACCAGAGCGTTTGGCAACTGATGGATGGCCGTTGGTGCATGTAGACGTGCTGCAGTGAATCTCCCGAACGCAACCCACACGAGCTAGATGAGGTTTAAGTCAGCGGAACGGGCAAACCAGTCCATATCTCGGATATTCTCTCATTCCCACCGGCGTATGAAGGTACGTAATGCACCCAGGAAGATTGTCGAACACGATCGTTTTGTTGGTCCAGGTGGTATCGTGTAGGAAGGCATAATGCATGATCGTACTGACCTGTCCACAGCTCGTGGTCTCGTGGTAGCGTTCTCGCTTCTCGAGCACGGGGTCCCGGGTTCGATTCCCGGAGGGGTCAGGGATTTGCATCTGTGTTGTCATCATCATTCATGAAAGTGGACAGTTTGGACTGAGCAAAGGTTGGGAATTTGTCCGGGCGCTGATAACCGCCCAGTTGAGCACCCCAAAACCCAATCATGACCATCATCGTACTGACCTCCACTTCTTTGAACACGAGAGACTCACCGGTCAGAGTAGGCCTGACAATGTACTCCTTCCACATCTACGTCTTTTCAGGAGAGCATTAGGCCCTGACTTCATTTCTATGGATGACAAAGCGCGACTACATCGAACTGAGCAGAGGATATTCGGCGAAGCACTGGCCTGCCCGTTTACCTGACTTGAATCTCATCGAGCACGTGTAGAATGCGTAGGGGATTCGTGTAACAGCTCGTCCACGTGCACCAACGATCATCCAGCGCTGGTGCAGGAATGGGACGACCTACCACGAAAACTCCTTACCGAACTTGTGGGCAGGATGGGAGCACGTTGCAGAGCATGTACTGCTGTCCTTGATGACCACACACCCTATTAAGAACCATGTCCTGCCCTTTTCAATGTCCGAGGGGCTATCATAAATCACACTGACTTCAGTGTAATTATTGCCTTTCAATAAAAGTGTTATTTCTGTTTGTCTCTATCCGTATTTCTTTCATTTAGTTTGCGTACTACACTGTATCACATATTGTCCTAGCTTCACCGAGCTATGTTACTTCGGCATGACACATCATGTGAAAGTAACTTTCGCCCTGAAGTTTCGCACACGAGTGTATTTATAAGTGTGATACCTGATACTGTTTGATGGAGCATTGCTCCTGTTCGTACAGGCATGTCAGTGACACCTCTTAGTTTATTGTCAACGTATAGAAGTCACACTAGTCACACAGTAGTATTTCTACGGTCACTATGCCGCACTTCGAACTTAACTCACCTCGAAAATTTCAAGAGGGCTACGAACTCCATAGGTCTACTACCCATGACGTCATGAGTCTCCTTATCAATTATGTCATCATCATCACATGACAGCCTCGTATCTGGGAACGATGGCATCGAATTAGGTGATGGAGTGATTAGCACTCTGGACTCGCTTCAGGGACAATAAATGTTCATACGCATATTGGACCATCCAGTTTCAGGTTTTCTACGGTTTTCTTAAATCACTGAAAGGAAATGCTGCCATGATTCCATTGAAAGGGCACGGCAGATTTTCATCTCCACCCTTAAAAAATCCGAGTTTGTGCTTCATCTCTAATGACTTTTTTTGTAGACGTGACGTTAAACACTAATCTTCCTTCCTTCCTTGCAATGGTAGTGGCCATTAAAACGGAGCAGCCAATCACATCGCCGTACTTTACAGGCCGTTAAAATGAAGTGGCCAGTCACAATGTAGTCCCAGGGCAGCTTTGTCTTGTTCAAAAATATCCGAACAATCTGAATTTTTTGCTGCTTATTCAGAAGTATTTGCCTAAAATATTATCTAAATAGTGGACCTTGCAGTGTTTCCGCATGCAAAATACGTCAGCAAAACACACAAATACACACACACACACACACGCACACACACGCACACACACACACACACACACACACACACACACAGTGTTGATGCCATGATGATGATGGTGTTGTTAATGATGATTATTAGTGCCGTGGGGCATTGAACGGCGAGGCCACCAATGCCCTTGCATGTACCAAATAGAGAAGAGTGAGGTGAAAATCTATAAGGGAAATAACATCACATTTTAAAACCACTCTGCATAAACAAACAAGAATTCAAAATACAACGCTGACATCTTGGGAGTCATAAAAGACCAACTATAAAATGAAGATAAAACACGGTAGAACAACAAGATAAGATAACTAATTAAATACCAGTGCGTCTATACCAAAAATATCGCAGATTATTTTGGTTGGGTGACTACATAGAATAATGGGTGACCAAAAAACTTAGTGTCACATTTAAATCTCGCACCCAGTATGAGGGAAGGAGTCCTGAAATCACACAGAACCTTAAAACACGAACCACACTCGTCTTATAGAGAGCAGGTCCTGTGTGAATCCCAAGCCTGCCCTTAGGTCGTCATATAAAACACACTCAATTAAAATATGCAACAGTATCGATGGCTATGTTCCTCATTTGGAACACAATGGTGCATCCCGTGACGTAAGAAAAACCCATGTGTCAACGGGCAATGTCCCATTTTAAGCACTGTAAGGGCTATTTCTTCGGGTCGTCGTAGTCGAAAGGAGGTAAGTTGGTACAACTGAAAGTTTCACTGGCCGCAGCTTATTACTCCTCACTTCCAGCCACTTAGACTCCCACAATACATGGCCTTCCGGGTCACGTATGTGGTAACAGTCTGCAGGGGGACTGAACAGCGGGAATATGGAAAGGAGCAAGCCTCCTTGGCAGCCGCACGAGTTCATTTCCGTGGATCCCTGTGTGTCCTGGAACCCAGCAGAAAGTTATTTCCTTTTCCTGCCTTTGCAAGAGAAGGAGACAGACCCAGGATTTTAATGCAATCCTATCCGCTAGGTACGTTTGACCAATAGCAAAAAGTGCACTTTGGGAATCTGAGCATATGAGAAATTTCTTGCCACGATACCGCCTCATCTGCTCCAGGAACCTCAGAACCTCAGGAAAGCAAACAGTTTCGTATAGTAGACGGGAAAGTGCTCTCTGAGCCCTATCCAATGGACATGTTCGGGGAACATGTCGGAGCAGCCGATGAAGTTTCCCTGCTTAGATCCATCAGCGTAAACACTAAAAAAAAAAATCCAGATAGCGATTTAAACGCTTGTAAATTTTGGTTTCTAGTAGCGAGCGGGACCCCCTAATCCACTCCTGGCTTTGGACCTAAATGTCTTCCACATGTAATAACTCAAGGCTCTCTCTTGCACAAGTTCCGAACTGCCCACGGACGGTTACAGAATAGACGTTCCAGTTACGGCTGCGCAACGGAGAGGGAGGCTGGCGATTTAGGAACAGACAGAGCCCCATGTGCTTGGCGTACCATGAGGAGAGGACGTCGACCAGACAGTGGAGGTCCACAATACTCTGCACACAAGTTAGCAACTATGAAAGGTCTCTGCTGGATTCCTTTCATGTTAATTTCTTAAATCTGTTGTCATTTACGGCATAAATTCCTCTTCTAAATTTACTGTGGCGTTTCTGACTATCTGGGAGGAGACTGAGTAGTGGAACGTGTTACTTTTACACATAAACAAGAACGATCTGTCACACTACTACACTTTAAAACACAGTTTATATGTAATTCATGTCACACAGTCTCATACGGAACCTACATCAGCTTTCTTTTATATACTGTATATGATAAGATACTGTCATCCCCCTTCCCTTCTGTGTGAGAGGATGAATGAGCAAATGTATTTCTAGTTGCATGTTTGAGGGTAGCAGACAAGCCTGTCTGCTAGAGAACAGTAGGACCAACGTCGGAACAGGTAGCTACGCTTTCTAAAAGCAGAGAGGTTTCTATTCTTAGTATGGTTCTGTCCGTCCCTTGTCATGTTGGTATAGGAAGCTACCCCTCTGGCTACTTCCGTTTGTATTTGTGAGCCACCCTCAGGAAGGGACCAAGGCAGTCTGCCCGCGGCGAGCGTCTGAAGTGGTAAGATCTCCGGCTAAGCGCGTGTCTGCTAAGTCCGTAGGACAATGGATTTCTTAAGTTCAGCCTAACTGAAATTTAATCACTTTTATTTCAGGTTTAGCTTTAAAATATCTAATGTTATCTTAAATTGCAACGCAGTGTAATTCGAGTGTGAAGTTCAGAATATATTCCGGTAGTTGCTTTGTCACTACTTTGTGAGTAAAGTGGAACCACGTGTTGATCAGTAACTCTAACTAAGATCATCAATCTTAAATGCAAATGTGCGTGAGATTATAACCTCTCGTCTTGACAATATTTTTCAATATAGCAACTTTTCTTTATGTTCAACCCACGTGGGGTGTACTTTGTGAGACCAGTACCACGTGCTTATACAATTGTTTGACCCATCAGGTTAATAGTAAGACGATAGTAACCAGTTCGAGGTTTTTCTTTTGTAAATTGCTTTTTGATCTAATTTATTTTAATTATCAAAATTATTGTGGAGTTACACTCTTTGTGTAAACCAAGTTGACCACGTGAAGCATGTGGTGTAATCATCAAAGTAGCCCTCAGCTATTCTTTTCAGGAAGATTTCACAGAGAGTTAGTATGAATTTAGTATACCAGTGTGTGGTAATTACATGACGGACAGGATTGCGCTACGAACGTAACTTCTTTGGGTGAAAATTGAATCGGTTGGTTGTGGTTAATTTCCTCTTGCATGTGTTTCAACTTTCTTCGTGTGTCATTTTATGAATCCAGTGTTGTATGCAGTCTCCCAATCTTGGCTCCATATTTGATGTGTTCCGTAAGATTAGAAACTCACATTTTCACAATCCTAAACAAGGCACCAGTTTAGTTATGAATCAAGTTTAATATGCTGAAATTTTAAATGTTAAAATAAATCTCCAAATATAAACTGATTTACTTCTTTTTATTTAAATTTTCTTATATATATATATATATATATATATATATATATATATATATATATATATATAAGAAAATTTAAATATATATATATATATATATATTTAAATATATATATCACCGGTTGTAGTATGACTATTAAAAGATTATAATTAATGTTAGTGTGGTTGGGAATTTGGTAAGCTAGACTGGATACCTGGTGAAACAGTTGCTCAGTAATGCAAGGTTAACTTCCCCAGACAGCTCTCAGCTTTTAACCCGCTTTCATTGTCTATCAGCACCGCTTTCATAGCAAATTAAAGCAACAACATTACAACTGTACTCGTGTTATAAGTTCGTGTGGGAAGCCTAATATCCTCGTGGCAAACCGCATCTAGCGCTTTGAGGTGTAAAGGTCTTGCTGTTTTACTTTTTGTTATTTTACCTGACCTCCGGAATTTTTACACAGTTTATACAGAAGGCCTTGCTGAACCATAAACCTGGCATCTGTTCAAGCTGTGGTCGCATGAAAGCCTTATAAGATTGAACCAGACGTGCCTCGTCGGCTCCCTAAGTCCTATGACTGACGCATATGAGGATGCTTAAAGCCGCGAGGTATCGTAATTTCAGTTCTTTAAGGTGTGGCGGCCATGTCAATCGTTCTTCAAAAGCGAGGCTCAGATCTTTCACGTTTTCCTTAAGAGTAAGAACAAGATTCCCTGGTTTAAAAAAAAATGAAAATTAAAAAGCGAGCCGGAGCGATGAAACCTATGATGTTTGTCCATTTCTCTAACCACCTGGTGGCCAGTTGCAATTTTCGAATAGCTATTTCAAACTTAGAGAACATGCAGAAGATGGAGAAGATGTCCACGAACGAAGAACTCTTTGAGGGACTCATTATCGTGGACGTAACACTGTTTATTGCAATGGCGAACGCAATAATACTTAAAACACTCTCTTAAGAAACGCCATTCTGCTGCTTAAAACGGTCAAACAGGTCGTTCCCACCCCGCATCTAAAATACCTTTCTCTGAGAAAGGACTACAGGAAAGTGGGTAGACGTCCACAAAAACCCCACTCGTAGAGATTAAAAAAGTATTCCGCCTCAAATTAGTATCGTAGGCATTTTCCAATCACCGACACGCTGTTGCCTACGTAGGAAAACTTGTTGAGTCGCACCTTCTAGCAGAATCAGTTTATCGATTGTCGAACGATACCTCCTAAACCCACACTGAGAGCAACGAAATAATGTCAAGGTTCGAGAGACCACACTAGGCACTGGTTTACCATATGCTCTAGTGTCTTATCTATGCAGCTACTACCGAGACTATCGCTGCAATAACAGCTGGGTATGCTACGATTCTTCCTTGGTTTTAAAATCATTATTAAAACAGTTTCCTTCCATGAGGTAGGAAATACTCCTGTCACCCATACTTCATTAAAAAGCTGAAGAAGTATTGTGTCGCACGATAACGACGGAAAGCTATAATCGGCAGTAATGGTCTTATAAGATGGAGCTAATGTCCGAGCGATGTCTCCCGGAGACGTTAGGGGGCACCCTTGTTCTCTTATAGCTGCTACTGGCGGTCTATTGGTTTCCCGTACTTTACTTTACGGAGCTACTGATGGACTTCAGGAGCTTTTGCCGAGTTATTTTCCTCGCTTCTGGTCTCGCCACTCGTAAGGTTGCAAGATTCTCATCCGTAAGGCACTGATTGAACCTTCGTATAGCCTCCCTCTTTCCCTTGATTATAAAACGACACTCATCATTCCAACAAGGGACAGACTGCCACTGAGGTGTTCCTGATGACGTGGGTTTGGCTGCATCAGCAGCTTGGTGAATTACGTCTGTAATGTGATCCACTCAGTCATGGACGAATTCATACTGCTCAGCAACAGCTAACTGGCTCTAAAGCATCTAGTTGTCACCTCTGAACAGTCATCTCGGCGGTCTTGTTTCAAGGTCAGCCCCATCCGACGGTTGGACCAAGATTGGGTTGTGATCTCTACGGTAAAGGTCGTTACCCACTTCTCACTGAGCAGTGTCTGCAAGTGCAGGTCTGTAAAAGGAGACATCTATGGATGTAGAAGAACCAGTAGCAGTGCTAAAGTGAGTAGCTTGATCCACGTTAATCAGTACGATGTTTTCAGTTTGTATGATATCCTCAATTACGTCGTGAACTTACAGATTAAGCTGCACTTGTGAACTTCCAAAATTCGATCTCTGTACATTGCTTGGTGTGAAGCACAACGGACCTTCAAATTAAATACATTCCACTTCTGAATTGTTCTGTGTTTTTTGCCAAGTGTCAGAATCTTCTTTCCAACTCTGAAATGTTTGAAAAAATTCAACAGCAACACAAAAATACGAAGTTTATGTCAATGTTATTTTCACACACACATACAGACACACACACACACAGACACAGAAACAAACAAACACATATCCGCTGGAGTTGGTACAGAAAACATCTCTGTGGACTCTCAAATGAAGAGCCCTAGTGTCATTTTCACTTTTAAATTGTTACAGAAAACATGTGACTACGAAATAACATCCTAAGTAGGAAATATTTATACCAACACCTAGGCAAGTTGCTTTCAAGTGTACGACAATACTCATAATAGATGTACCAGTACAAGTTGTAGACAGATGGATGACGACGTATGAAAGTTTAGGTCTGACGTGGGTCGTCGTCGGATAGCCAAATGATAGTCGGCCTTTGGCAGTGGAACGGTGCGGAAGTCCCGGCCGCTGTGTTTCGCGTTTCCGGGTCTGTTGTTTACCGCACCACCGCGCTGGTATCGAGTGTCATAGCTACGTTCCTGACATCCGATGGCTCTTTCGCATCGAAAATCCACGAGAAAGCTGCAGCTTGAAGCAATGTACTCCAGACCCAAGGCCACGAAGTCGGGAGATTTTTACGAGATGTGATACACATTCATGCGAGAGAGCTGCTGGGAATCCACTTGTCTATCGTCTCCAGTACTGTATCTCTCAAGTTCAGTGACGATGAGGCTGTGATGAACTTCTCAGCCGCTCGATGCAAGGTTACCAAGTCTGCAATTCTGACGGAAACGTGGGTGTGGTAACACTTGGACGTGCTGGACTGGGAATACAAAATGTGCGCGTGGTTGAGCTGCCATTTCATTTGGTCACCCTTACTCTTCGACCACATGGCACAGTCCTCGGCCATACGACGGAAAAATGGAAGACCTCCGAAACTTACGCCGTCCTTAACGGAGTGCGATAGGTCCGTATTGAACTGCGCTGCCATATACCTTCACATCTCACGACGTGCCGAGCATAATTAGTTACGACTGTCCACCAAGGTCCTCTCCGGATGTGGACATGTAGGCCATGTACATACAGAGTGCTTGCAACGCCGTCGCGTGCCGGGGCGCTTCGACCGTCCATAGTGACCTCTATGACGGTTACATATGTTTCGGCGGCGAGACGGGAGACGCCAGCTGTCTACAACGACCCCTCTGTATTGGTACAAGCCTTGGAGGCCCCTGCAACAGCTCCTGCAGAGTCCCAGCGTCTTCTCACGCCGATGCCTCTGTTGTCTGGCTCAGGCGGCACGCATGCCCCGCTACAACGACAAGACGACGTTGCTGTGGAAGGTGAAGAACAGGACGCCGCGTTCACCCCCTGCCCTGTGCCCGGCATGGAGACAGGACAGCGTAAACTGAAATCGCCAAAGCGACACAAGAAATGGCGCATAACGACCCAGGCAGTAGAACTGTATGAGGAGTCAACGACAGCTCATGTGCATCAGCTGATACACCAGTCCGACACAACAGATCCTAACGTACTGCTAGATTCCATGTCTTCCCCAACTACCAGCGAGACATGTGTTGAGGGGATGTGGGAGATCACCAAACCCCAACCCCGGGGATGTAACAGTGGAATGATTTAGTATGTTCTGGCTCACTAACTCAATGTTAAAATAAATTCTATATTTTATAAGTAAAACAACCGATTTTTTTTAAATTTTAAAAGTTCAGTATATTTAATTAAATAAACCGATTTTAAAACATTAACTAAATAATAATAATCAATTGATTTATATAATTTACAACACAATTTGTAGGACAATAACATGTATTAGTGAAAAAAGTAACTTATTTTTAAACAATTTAAACTCAGAAAAAAGGAAATTAATTAAAATGTATTAGTTAGAAAAAGTACATTATTTTTAAAAAATCACATTCTGAAGATAAGTAAATAATTAAAATGTATTAGTTAAAACAAAAATACATTATTTTAAAAAAAATCACATTGTGAAGATAAGTAAATTAATTAAAATGTATTAGTTATCAAAAGTACATTATTTTAAAAAATTACATTGTGAATGTAAGTAAATAATTAAAATAAATTAGATAACAAAAGAAAAATATATTCAAATTTTCAGTTTTTATTTTTTCTATCTCTTTTAAAATATTTCAGAAATGTATATACGCATGAAGTTAACACTTTTATAAGTCATTTAAATTATCATTTTCATCACTTACAGTAACTACTAAACCTTGAATTGTATTAAAAAGTATGAACATTTATAGGATAATTTGATTCATAAATTCTTGCTACACCAAACTCTGCATTATGTGTAAATGAAGCAATATATTAGTTTCTTTATGCAAATTATCATTATGTTTTATATACACTCCATCGCCAAGATTAAAATTTATATCGATTAATTGAAAAGTAATTATTTTAGGAACATTTTTAGCTATAGCTTTTTCATTACCTTCAACAATTTGAATATTAAAACCAAGTAAACTTCCAATACTATCTTCTATATCCATATACAATTTTACATCACTTCCAATAACAATTCTGTTTAAAATTTCATTTGCTTTAATGTGTATATTGGATTTTTCAAATGTATAATTTTTTTTAAATTTCTTAAACTATATTGTCGTGCAGAAATTTCTATTGTTTATCCATCACAATAAATTTCATTATTTTTTGTTGTAATATTTAGTGCTAAATAGTTGAATAAAAACCAACTAATGAAACATTAGTATAATTATCATATATTGGAATAGTTAATCTTTTCTACATTTAGAAAGTTGAAATAACCTACTCACTTACTACTGAAAAATTATTAATAAATGAAAAATTATTAATAAATGAAAAAACTATTAATAATTGAACAAGACAGATTGGCAACTAAAGTAAGAATTCCAGAAAATAAGTTACAAAACATGCATGGTGAACTTCTAACAAATTCTATAAGATGTGCAATAATTGGACCAAGTGGTTGTGGTAAAGAAACATTAATGATTGATAATTATATTTTAGCTACAGGATGGTTAAACTGGAATAAAACGAAACATTTGAATGTTTATTCAAAAAGCTTTGAACAACCTACAAGAATTTATAAAACAATGTAAAAAATTGAAGATGAAATTATATAGAAATGTTAGTTTTATTGAAAATAATGAAGAAATTATTTCACTAGAAGAATGTGAAGATAATTTGGTTATTGTATTTTATTATTTTAGCCTAGAAAATCAAGATATTGTTATAAATTGTTTTACCAGAGGAAGACATAAAGGTATAGATTGCTTTTATTTAGCTCAATCATATCCAAAAACACTTAGTTAGAGACAATTTTAATTTTTTTTTAAATTTTATGCAAGATTAAACAAATGTAAACCATATTTATCATGAATTTGTTGGTGGAGATTTAAAGATAGATAATTTTAAGGAATTGTGTAGTAAATGCTGGAATGATGAATTTGGTTTTTTAACAATAGATATGTCTAGAAAACCAAATGAAGGTAAGTTTAGAAATGAAATACAACATTCTCAACAACATAAACATAAATATAAATATAAATGTAAACATAAACATAAACATAAAAATTTAATTGAAAACATATACATAAATATAAAAATAAACATAAGAAACATTAACATAAACATAATTAATGTTTTTTCTTCATTAACAAATGTTTGAGTGTTATTATGAAAAAGCTGTTAAACAAGCTAAAAAAATATGAAGAAAGCTGAAGAAGTAAAAGAAAAATTTAAGCATTGGATAAAGCAACCAAGAACAGAATATGAGAAATATGAAAAGGAAGCTCAACCTGTTATTGATGCTATTGAAAAAGTAAAAAAAGGTATTGAAGGTTTAAGTGATAATGTTTTAAAAGCAATAGAAGACAATAGAGAGGTTCAAAAACAAATGATTCCATATCATCACATAGAAAATTTTGTAGATTTATCACCAATTAAATAATTAACAGAATGGTCTGATGATATTTCTGGAAAATATGATTATACATTAAGTGAAACAGAAGTTCAAGCTGTATGAAATAAATACCAAGAAGAAAATGAAAGTAAAAAGATAAATGAAACAAAAAACATAAATGAAACTAAAAAGATAAATGCTAGTGAAAGAATGTTAAAGTATATAAATCATAGTCAGGATAAAGTATTTGGTTTAAAACTTGTTGGTTTGTTTAAATCTGTTGGCAATTTACCTGTAGAATTTAATGGTGATAAATTTACAATTGGTAGAAAAACATACGAAAGTACAGATGGATTATTAGGACTTTTAACTGAAAAACAAATAAATATAGATGATTTCAATGAAATGTTAAGTTGTGAAGATTTATCAAATCATGCTGATATAATATTAAATTTAGGAGCATTATGTTCTGATAATAATCCAAATAAAATAAAATCAAGCAGAGGTAATAATCATAAATATTTAACAAAACCAATTGTTGATGATTATTTTTGGAACTTAAGAAGAACTATAGATGATTCAGATATCAGTTCTCCAGAGTAACCAAAAATTGGTGATGGTTTGGTTAAAAAACCACAGATAAACAAATTAAATATGTTTGGTTAAATGATGTAAGACAAGTAATTCACAGATTAGCAGTTATTCATGGTGAAGAATTAGCTGGAAATAAAAATTATCATAATGAAAAAGTTAGTAAAGCACAAATGTTAAAAAAAAATCTAGTGAATTAATAATTGATAATTGTATTATGGCACGTTATAATAAAGAATTATGCAGCATGAAAAATCGTCTCCTTAATGATTAGTTAAAATGGATTCAGTAGAGAGTCACATTCAATCATTATAATCACAAATTAATAAAAGCTTCAACTAAAATGTAAGTGAAGATTTAAAGGTATTGAAATCATTAGATTGATTTTGATTTTATTAATTATTTAATCCATATAAATTTTTAATCTATATAAATCCTTTATCAATATAAATTAATATAAATTTAGTTCTTAAAGACGATTATATTGTTTGTTTGAATTGTAAAATTTTTTCCAGAAACACATAATACACATAGAATAACAACTAGAAATGGAAGACAAAGAATTGACAGTAGTTTTACAATTCGCAAATCTAAAAAAAGCAAATACGTTTAAAAAAATTTGTAGATGAACGAAGTTCTAAGACTGCTGAAACAGTCGTTGGTGAATGTTCAAATAATAATAGACATTTAAAATATAATTAATGAATTGCATAAACCAAATAGAAAGGTTTTATAAAAGAAGACTGTTGTTTCATTAGGTATAGATGATTTGTGGCAAGCTGATCTAGTTGAAAAGGATTCATGTTAATTAAAAGGAATTTCAAAAATAGATAATGGTTATAAATATTTATTAACAATAATTTGTTTTTTCAGATGATGCATTTGCTGTTCCTGTTACAGACAAAAAAATTAAAAAAATAGGTAACGCTTTTCCCAAAAATTTTAATGGTTATAAAACCAAATAATTTAGAAACAGGTAATAGAAAAGAATAGTATAACAAAGAATTTAAACATTTAATGAAGAAATATAACATTGATCATTATTCAACTTTTTCAGGACTAAAAGCATCAGTTGTTGAACGATTTCACAAACACTTAAAGAAAAGAAGTGGAAAAAATGTTTTACAAGTAAATTATTAATGGTTAAATTTTGTTAAAAATCTAATTAATGAATAAAATATTACAAAACATTCTACAACAAAAATTAAAGCAATGGAAATTAGAGAAAAAACTTCAAAATAAGTAACGTACTAAATAGTGAAAATCCTAAATTTTGAAATGGTAATTAAGTTGGAATTTTAAAAACCTTTTCAAAAAGTTTATACGCTAATTGTTCATCAGAAATATTTGAAATCAAAGATGTTATTTATTCTAATCCTATTACTTATAAATTAGAAGTAATACAACGAAATTTTTATGAACAAGAACTACAGAAAACAAAATAACCAGTTGTATACTTAGTTAAAAAAGTTTTAAGAAAGAAAGGTGATCAAGTTTATGTTAAATGGTAAGGTTTTCAAAATTAACATAACAGTGGGATAAATAAAGATAAAGTAGCCGCAGACTAAAGCCTGATTCAGCAGACGCTGATTTTATAAAGAATTAGTGTACTATTTAGTTTAACAATCACTTCGTTTTAAAATTAATTATGTAAATAAATAGGTACAAATCAGGTGGTTATAGTTTTCAATTACAATTATTGCATAATGGTGCAATATATTTTCCATCAAATTTTGATTCATACATTTTGTACTATGATTTTTTCATCTTTTACTATAATCTTTTACTTTAATACTTTCATCTTTCATTTTGATTCTACCATCTTTCATTTTATTATTTAATTGTTTATTTTATTCAATGTGTGTTGTTTTTGAACACAAAATTGTTTGTGTTTTATTAGATCCTTGTAGTTTTTATTTGTTCTTTGTAAAAAGTTTCCATTTATATAGAAATATTTTATAATTAAAAAAATTATATTAATTTCATATAGAAAGAATTTTATTAATTTTGTATAGAAGTAATTTTATTAATTTTATATACAATAATGTTATTAGATTTTTGCTAACTTATAATGACCATATAGTGATGTATCTATTTTATTTTCCAATAAGTATCTTTTATAATCATTAGGACTTAGTTCCTTTTTGTTTGCTTAAGTTGTAAACATTTCATGTTTTTCGTTTTTAATTAAGTTAATTATTCTGTATTATTCTATATTGATAAACAAACAATCTTTGCAATCTTTTAAACATACTTTCTTTTTAATTACACATTTCTTTATTCCTGTAGATTTCTTTCCTATTTTACTATCAACTTTATAAGCATACATTTTTGCTCTTAAACCTCAAAATTGGTCAGTTACTTTTCCACTATATTGATCTTTAACTTTCGAACGAATTTTTTTTTACTTGTGGAATATCTAATATATTATTTGTTAGATAATCATGTCTATCAAAATAATAAATAAATGATTTTATGTCTTCAGTTATAATAATATAAATATAACTGTATATATCTGTATCTTGATAGCATAGTTCAATAGTATCTCCATATTTAGGTTTCATAACTCTATAGTGAAAATCATACATTAATTTTTTTGATAGAACATGTATACTTAATCCATCACAAAAAGGTTTATGTAATGTGATTTTAGTTTTATACATATGAATAGCACCAAGATTTTCATTAAGCATAGTTCTACATTTAAAGTTTGGTTTATCACATAATTTATAATTTGAAAGCAATTTTACATCTTGTCTATTTATTATATTCTCCATTGTTTTTCCAAGCATAGAATTATTTATTACTTCATAGAAATATTTTTCAAAATAATTTGTAGTTTTAGTTCTTAACTGTGTGTTTGTATCTATACACTTCTTTAACCAATCAGTTTGTTTAAATTTTTGAACTCTATGTATTTTTGTAAGCTGCATTCCTAGGGATAAATATTGTTTAAGATTTCTATAATGTACTACATTATTATGTTATTAATCTAAAGTAATTTTTAACTTAGTTTCATTTGTACCTGTAACAATATTTGATTCAGGAGCAAATGGTAAATCTATATGCAAATCTTGTAATTTTTTGGATATTCTAAGTTTATTTCGAATATATATTCATCTTCACAAATGTTTGAAATTTCACTTATTTTTGTCCAATGAAGATTATTTGGTTCATCCTATTTAAGTACACCATATGGTAAAAATTGATTCATAGCATAATCATTTAAGTAAGTTATTTGCATCTAAATATGTTATATATTTGATATTTCTTTATTATTAACATCTTTTAAATTTTTATTATTTTCTTTTACAAATATTTTACAACATTGTGAAATTCCTCCTCTTATTCCTTTTTCAACCATTAAAAGCATATCATAATCATATAATATTTCAAGTTTTTGTTTCATAATTTTTAACATTGCATCTCAAGATGAAACTGGTCCTGTATAACAACAAGAAGGATCTAGATTATATGTTTCCATACATGTTTTTCAGAATTTCCCTTACATCTACAAATAATTATACACCAGCTTTATATACAAATCATGATATTCACCAAGATTTTTTATACTGAATTTTTCCCAAACTAATTTTGGATGTTCATAATCTTCATCACATATATCACAATCATTTAGATAACTGTGAAATTTTTCGTTTTTTATTAACTGTGATTCTTCCAAGAATCCATATAATCATATGGATAAAAACATTTTCTAAATACTAAATTAAATATTCTGGAGATAAATACTTTCTAATATTTTTAATTGATTTTTCTTTAAATTTGATGAAAGCTTATCAAGTGAAGAAGCCATAAGCTGAAATGTATCAACAAATCTCATTTATGAATTTTTTTCTACATCTACCAAATCTAATATATTTCTTTTCATTATATGGTATTATTTCTATTTCATTATTTTCATAACAAGTTCTTTTACAAAAAGATGAGAATCATAACCATAAATTACATAAATAAATAGGTACAAAATCAGGTTGTTTTCGTTTTAAATTACAATTATTGCATAATGGAGCAATACACTTTCCAGTTAGATGATCATGATTACGAACTTTTTCACTGTTTGTTGTATACTATCGTTCAAAAATGTACAAAATTTAGAATTAGAATTAGAATTATGTATTTTTTTCTTCAAATGTAAGTGGTTTCATTTCTTCAATTTCAGAATAATTTTTTTTGAATTTCTTCAACTTCTTGTTTTATACGTTCAATAAAATTTTTATGACACTTTGACACTCTATAAACAACAGGCTACTTAGAACTTCCATACATGTACTTTATATAATAACAAAATTCACTCGGTTCATCTTTTTGATAATATGATTTTTCTGGATTTGCTTCACAAGTATCCATTATTTTAAAAAAAACTTTCAAAATCAGCATAAATAATAAATGGAACTTTTTGTATGTATTGATAATTTTTGAAATAAACATATTCTCTTTCACTTGGCAGTCCAATATTTAATGGTTTTCTAGTTAAACAAGTTGGTGTGTGATCCTCTAATTTTTCTTTTCTATTAAAATGTAGTATGTTTGGTCATTTGACTTGATACAAGTCTAGATAAATTTTTGAAGTAACAATATTGTGAATTATTATCTTTCTTGAAATAATGTAGATTTATGTGTGTTTCCTTTACAAATTTTTAAATTTTTAATGGATACACTTGATCTTTTTCATCAACAAATGAATAAACATTAATAGATACATTCTTAGGTTTTCTATTTTTGGAATACGATCAATTAATACAGGAAATTTCAATATTTTCATGTTTTTTATCAACATCAACATCAACATCAACATTTTTATAGTTCGTTATTTTATCAGCATTTTTATCTACAGGAAACCAAGCTGATTTTATAGCCCACACAAAACATTTTTGATCATTATTTTTTTCATTCATTCAAGCCTTCTTGTTTCTTATTTCTTGAGATAAATCAATATGAGATGCTCCTTCTAGTGGAATATATTTATTAATTGCTAGTTGTAAACCAATAGTTCTATTTAATGTCCATCCTGAGCTTTGTGGTTGAAAATTATTTATTTTCTCTAAAATATCTTCCCCCCCCATGAACCATGGACCTTGCCGTTGGTGGGGAGGCTTGCGTGCCTCAGCGATACAGATAGCCGTACCGTTGGTGCAACCACAACGGAGGGGTATCTGTTGAGAGGCCAGACAAACGTGTGGTTCCTGAAGAGGGGCAGCAGCCTTTTCAGTAGTTGCAAGGGCAACAGTCTGGATGATTGACTGATCTGGCCTTGTAACAATAACCAAAATGGCCTTGCTGTGCTGGTACTGCGAACGGCTGAAAGCAAGGGGAAACTACAGCTGTAATTTTTCCCGTGGGCATGCAGCTTTACTGTATGATTACATGATGATGGCGTCCTCTTGGGTAAAATATTCCGGAGGTAAAATAGTCCCCCCATTCGGATCTCCGGGCGGGGACTACTCAAGAGGATGTCGTTATCAGGAGAAAGAAAACTGGCGTTCTACGGATCGGAGCGTGGAATGTCAGATCCCTTAATCGGGCAGGTAGGTTAGAAAATTTAAAAAGGGAAATGGATAGGTTGAAGTTAGATATAGTGGGAATTAGTGAAGTTCGGTGGCAGGAGGAACAAGACTTCTGGTCAGGTGACTACAGGGTTATAAACACAAAATCAAATAGGGGTAATGCAGGAGTAGGTTTAATAATGAATAGGAAAATAGGAATGCGGGTAAGCTACTACAAACAGCATAGTGAACGCATTATTGTGGCCAAGATAGATACGAAGCCCATGCCTACTACAGTAGTACAAGTTTATATGCCAACTAGCTCTGCAGATGACGAAGAAATTGAAGAAATGTATGATGAAATAAAAGAAATTATTCAGATTGTGAAGGGAGACGAAAATTTAATAGTCATGGGTGACTGGAATTCGAGTGTAGGAAAAGGGAGAGAAGGAAACATAGTATGTGAATATGGATTGGGGGACAGAAATGAAAGAGGAAGCCGCCTGGTCGAATTTTGCACAGAGCACAACATAATCATAACTAACACTTGGTTTAAGAATCATGAAAGAAGGTTGTATACATGGAAGAACCCTGGAGATACTAAAAGGTTTCAGATAGATTATATAATGGTAAGACAGAGATTTAGGAACCAGGTTTTAAATTGTAAGACATTTCCAGGGGCAGATGTGGACTCTGACCACAATCTATTGGTTATGACCTGTAGATTAAAACTGAAGAAACTGCAAAAAGGTGGGAATTTAAGGAGATGGGACCTGGATAAACTAAAAGAACCAGAGGTTGTACAGAGATTCAGGGAGAGCATAAGTCAGCAATTGACAGGAATGGGGGAAATAAATACAGTAGAAGAAGAATGGGTAGCTTTGAGGGATGAAGTAGTGAAGGCAGCTGAGGATCAAGTAGGTAAAAAGACGAGGGCCAGTAGAAATCCTTGGGTAACAGAAGAAATATTGAATTTAATTGATGAAAGGAGAAAATATAAAAATGCAGTAAGTGAAACAGGCAAAAAGGAATACAAACGTCTCAAAAATGAGATCGACAGGAAGTGCAAAATGGCTAAGCAGGGATGGCTAGAGGACAAATGTAAGGATGTAGAGGCCTATCTCACTAGGGGTAAGATAGATACCGCCTACAGGAAAATTAAAGAGACCTTTGGAGATAAGAGAACGACTAGTATGAATATCAAGAGCTCAGATGGAAACCCAGTTCTAAGCAAAGAAGGGAAAGCAGAAAGATGGAAGGAGTATATAGAGGGTCTATACAAGGGCGATGTACTTGAGGACAATATTATAGAAATGGAAGAGGATGTAGATGAAGATGAAATGGGAGATATGATACTGCGTGAAGAGTTTGACAGAGCACTGAAAGACCTGAGTCGAAACAAGGCCCCCGGAGTAGACAATATTCCATTGGAACTACTGACGGCCGTGGGAGAGCCAGTCCTGACAAAACTCTACCATCTGGTGAGCAAGATGTATGAAACAGGCGAAATACCCTCAGACTTCAAGAAGAATATAATAATTCCAATCCCAAAGAAAGCAGGTGTTGACAGATGTGAAAATTACCGAACTATCAGCTTAATAAGTCACAGCTGCAAAATACTAACACGAATTCTTTACAGACGAATGGAAAACCTAGTAGAAGCCAACCTCGGGGAAGATCAGTTTGGATTCCGTAGAAACACTGGATCACGTGAGGCAATACTGACCTTACGACTTATCTTAGAAGAAAGATTAAGGAAAGGCAAACCTACGTTTCTAGCATTTGTAGACTTAGAGAAAGCTTTTGACAATGTTGACTGGAATACTCTCTTTCAAATTCTAAAGGTGGCAGGGGTAAAATACAGGGAGCGAAAGGCTATTTACAATTTGTACAGAAACCAGATGGCAGTTATAAGAGTCGAGGGACATGAAAGGGAAGCAGTGGTTGGGAAGGGAGTAAGACAGGGTTGTAGCCTCTCTCCGATGTTGTTCAATCTGTATATTGAGCAAGCAGTAAAGGAAACAAAAGAAAAATTCGGAGTAGGTATTAAAATTCATGGAGAAGAAATAAAAACTTTGAGGTTCGCCGATGACATTGTAATTCTGTCAGAGACAGCAAAGGACTTGCAAGAGCAGTTGAATGGAATGGACAGTGTCTTGAAAGGAGGATATAAGATGAACATCAACAAAAGCAAAACAAGGATAATGGAATGTAGTCTAATTAAGTCGGGTGATGCTGAGGGAATTAGATTAGGAAATGAGGCACTTAAAGTAGTAAAGGAGTTTTGCTATTTGGGGAGCAAAATAACTGATGATGGTCGAAGTAGAGAGGATATAAAATGTAGGCTGGCAATGGCAAGGAAAGCGTTTCTGAAGAAGAGAAATTTGTTAACATCCAGTATTGATTTAAGTGTCAGGAAGTCATTTCTGAATGTATTCGTATGGAGTGTAGCCATGTATGGAAGTGAAACATGGACGATAAATAGTTTGGACAAGAAGAGAATAGAAGCTTTCGAAATGTGGTGCTACAGAAGAATGCTGAAGATTAGATGGGTAGATCACATAACTAATGAGGAAGTATTGAATAGGATTGGGGAGAAGAGAAGTTTGTGGCACAACCTGACCAGAAGAAGGGATCGGTTGGTAGGACATGTTCTGAGGCATCAAGGGATCACCAATTTAGTATTGGAGGGCAGCGTGGAGGGTAAAAATCGTAGAGGGAGACCAAGAGACGAATACACTAAGCAGATTCAGAAGGATGTAGGTTGCAGTAGGTACTGGGAGATGAAAAAGCTTGCACAGGATAGAGTAGCATGGAGAGCTGCATCAAACCAGTCTCAGGACTGAAGACAACAACAACAACGTAAAATATCTTTTTATGAGGTTTAAATTTTTTAAAAAAATTTTTCTGTCAAAATAGAAGTTTCGTGTTTGTTGTCAAATTCTTGAACTTTTCCATTTATTTCGTTTGTTTGTAGTTTATATTCACAATATAAATTAAAATTTATATTTAAACCATTATGTACATCCAAATAGGTTTACCAATTTTAATAATTTTTGTTTCTATTGCAGATAAGAATCATTAGGACCTGAACATCTATACTATTTTCAAAATTTATAATTTGTAATCTGTTTTCAATGTTTTTTCCACTAAGTAATCTTTAATTATTTTTCTATCTGTTGGTTTCAGTTTTATAAATATATTTGCAGAAAATTGAATTAGTTTTTAAATAGTTCATCTTATTTAGTTAGAAAAACATCATACAATTTATAATATGGTAACTTTTCTCAAAAATTATGACTTACTTCAGATGCATGATTTTCACTTACTTCAGGTATACAAATTTATACAATACATGTCTAATTTTTACTTACATCACTTATATAATTATTAACAAGATTTTTAATATTTTTACTTACTTCAGATATATTATTTTTAACAATATTTGTATTATTTTCACTTACTTCAGAAGTATTATTTTTAACAATATTTGTGTTATTTTCAATTACTTGAGATTCATTATTTGTAACAATATTTGTATTATTTTCACTCACTTCAGCACCAACTGTAGCAGTCTTAGGCCTGCTTTCAGGTGTATTATTTCTAAAAACAATTGATTGATTTTTAATAATAATTGGACGATTTCTAATAATGAAATTCAATCGGCTTTTCGTAAATTTGAGTATCATCGTATTTCAGTAGGAATGTATGTTTCTATTTTGCTCTTTTATTTATTACAAAACAATTCATTAGCCTTGTAAAAAATATTTTTTTAACAAAATGATAATTATTTAAGAGATAGATAGAGATTATTATTTAATAGATAATTAATCAAAAAAGGGAATTCGTTTATTATTTAGTTTAATAATCAATTAGATTTTGAACAATTAGTTTTTAAAAAGTATTAGTTTACTGTTTAGTTATCAGTTAGTTTACTATTTAGTTTAACAATCAATTAGTTTATTATTTAGTATAACTATCAATAAGTTTTAATAATTTATTTAATTAAACATAAAGGATTATTATTTAATAAATAATAAATCATAAAGTTAGGGTTTCTGATTCTTCATTAAATCGAAAGCGTACTTCTTACATTTATTATAATGTTTATCATTATATGAAGGATTTATATAAAAACAATTTAAATCTTTAATTTCTTGACAACTTTTAGATTTCTTTGTAGATGTAGATGTTTCTTCAGTTACAACTTCTTCATTATTCATTTTAGATGTAGAGTTTTCTTCATTATTCATTGTTAATAATATTTATGAATGTTCTTCTCTCGGTTTTTGTCTTAATGTTTCTTAATATAAGATTTAGCAACACTTTTTCCACATACACAAGGAATTCCATTTTTATTGTATTTTTTACATTATATTTATTTATATGTGGTCTAGGTACAGTTCTATAACCATCTTTTTTATATTTCTGTAAAGTAAAATTATCAATTGATTTCACTGTATCACAATATTTATAAAATTTAGATTTCACTAAGACTTTTGTTGAACTTGGTCCACTTACATATAAAAAATTTTACTAGAATTGAAAAAAGTAAATTTTCCTAATTTTTACAATTTAAATATTTAGTTAATCAGAATCACAATAATAATATGCTGGTTCACCAAAAAATCATGCTTCACCTTGTGCATCAAAGATAGCATTAATATCAGTTATTTCATTTTTTTCTGGATCTTTATTTTTAATAGTAGTTCTACAAAAAGGACAATTTTCTTTCTCCTATAACCGTTCATCAACACGTTTTTTATGAAAAATATGATGGCGATTTGTTTTAATAAATTGATTATTATTTTCATTACTTAAACAAATAGGACATTCAGTATCTTCCGATTGCTCATTTATTTCATAACTGTAGTTTCCTTTAGCTTGCATTTCATTTTTGTTCTCCATTTATAAGAAATAATTCCTATTAGATTTACAAAAAAAATAATTTTCAATGTATCATTTATCTTTAAGTTCAAAATTACAATTTTTTAAAAATATTTTGACTACAAACTATTAATTTACTTTTATAAAACAAAAAAAAATTTCTACAAAATAGAAACTAATCATGAAGCTCAACAATATAAGAATTTCCAATGAAATTAAAAAAGTGAATGAGCTTGAGATAAAAGTTTTATATAATATTATGAACTGTGAATATTTAAATACTAGATATGGAGAACAACTTTGTCTAGAACTCAATAATAATTTTAAAGTTATTTTACCAGATAGATATTCTAAATTAATAGATGATTTCGATTTTGAAATAATTAAACAAGGACAAATGAAATTGAAATATAAAGGAATGAAGAAACTTAAAAATAGAAAAAATTAGTTTCATGACATAGAATTCAAAATGTAAATTTTTTAAAGTAATTTACTTTTGTTTTAACTAATACATTTTAGTATCTTACAATCACATTGTAAAATTTTTATAATTTACTTTTGTTAAATAAGACATTTTCATTAATTTACTTATATTCATGATGTGATATTTTTAAAATAATGTCCTTTTTTCACTAACACATTTTAATTAATTTACTTATCTTCACAATGTCATTTTTTTTAAATAATATCCTTTTTTAACTAATAGATTTTAATTATTTACTTATCTTCGCAATGTGATTTTTTAAAAATAATGTACTGTTTTAACTAATATATTTTAATTAATTTACTTATGTTCTCAGTTTAAAATTTTTTTAAATAACTCACTTTTTTAACTAATACATGTCATTGTTCTACAAATCGTGTTGTAAATTAAATGAATCAATTGGTTATTATAATTAGCTGTATTATTTTAAAAAATAGGAATTTAGTTAATGTTATTTAATTAAATGTACAGAATTTTTAAAAAATTTATAAATCGATTCTTTTACTTGTAAAATATAGAAGTTATTTTAACAGTGAGTTAGTGAGCCAGAACATACAAAATTATTCTACTTGTAACCATGACTATGCCTCTCAAGATCCAGTGATATCGACCTCCCTGGGAGACTGGACGCTGCAGATGGAGATGCAGGATGCGTTTCAGGTCCCTGATGATACACCAGTGTCGTTGGTCGAGTCCAAGCTACATCTACATTCTACATCTACATTTATACTCCGCAAGCCACCCAACGGTGTGTGGCGGAGGTGACAGGCACCTAGACTGGCATGACCAACACCCGCCACTTCCTATCTCTTCGCCCTGAAGATGCTCCATACTGCAAAAACACCCATCTGTAATACTGTAACGTCCCCTTAGAAAAATTATAAATTACTATGCTGTTAAACTTCTACGTTATTTGATACAGAGACAGCTGAGTAAAACTGAACGTACTCAGACATTTCTCTCTTAACGTATTCTGATCATCAATAAACTGGCACACAATACTTTTAGTGCAACGCAATCTGACTTTCAATTATCCCTACAAAAGAATGGCCCTGACTATCAATAAGCTATACCTTTCATGAATCACTCACCTCACAAAAATCTTCGTTACTCGAACTACTGCAATACAGCGAGTGCCAATACTGTTAGCTAGATAAAATATTCTTACTACAGAAAGGACTAACTACTGATAGGCATAGTTAGCAAAATGAAAGATTTTGATAGAGAACATACAATGTATTTACCTTAATAATGTTCAAAAGTCATCATATATATATCAGTTCATGATATCCAGTCTTACAAATTTCCTCTTTCTGACAGACACACGTCCATATCGTCCGCTCTCAGAACTCACCTCCAACTGCACAACGCTATGCGCTGTTCACATCCAACTGCCCAACATTACAATAGAGAATATTCCAAAAATGCCAACCAGCCACAGACTGCATACAGCACAGTCAGTGATTTTCATACAGAGCGCTACATGGCGTTACCAGCATGAAAACCTAAACAGCCTACTTACGATACCAAGAACAGCCCCAGCGACTTCATGGAACAGGCTTACTGCCTCGCCACAATCAATGTCAACGGCATTACTTCTGCTCTCAGAACCAGTCTGCCGCAGGATACATTATGAGCTGCAGATCTGGATGTGTTTTCTTTCAAGAAGTCCTACCAGGACTCTGTCTCGATACCTACGGATATGATGCCTACACCCTGCCTTCGGATGTAGGTGGAGGAGGTTGGTTGGTTGGTTATTTCGGGGAAGGAGACCAGACAGCGAGGTCATCGGTCTCATCAGATTAGGGAAGGATGGGGAAGGAAGTCGGCCGTGCCCATTGAAAGGAACCATCCCGGCATTTGCCTCGAGCGATTTAGGGAAATCACGGAGAAGCTAAATCAGGATGGCCAGACGCGGGACTGAACCGTCGTCCTCCCGAATGCAAGTCCAGTGTCTAACCACTGTGCCACCTCGCTCGGTAGGTGGAGGAGGTACGGCTATTCTGCTCAAGGAAGGGAATATAGCAACTGATGTATCCTACTTACCGTCGGCCCGTGGGGTCGCACCACGGTTGGTATAGTTCGTCTAACGAAACTGTACACTCCTCTCGGAGGCGAGAGACACAGAGAACGCCGCACCTTTTATGCCGAAAACATAGCAATACTCTTCCAGGGCAATGCCGACCACTTGGTAGTATGTAGGGATTTCAGTTGCATGCTTCGACCATCCGATCAGATTCCGCAGTTTACCAACTGCCCGACACTTCAGGCGCTTGTAATGGACTTGGCTTTGCTGGACACATGGGTCACACAACACGGAATTCAAGTACTTTGCCAGGCATCCCGCGAGACGTTTGGATAGAGTGTACGTCATATGCGACCTGCGATCGGCAGTTGTCGACACTGAGATGTAGCCAGCAGTGCTCACGGACCACCTAGCGTATGCATGTACTCTCACCCTCCCCCGTCAACGTGTCCGATGCAATAGGGCTCCGTTGCAGCTCATTGTGGCCTTTCTTGATGAATTAAATTGCAGACCCGAAGATGAGTATGTGGAGAGGATGCCAACAGCGTTTAACCGCCTACGTTTCCACACTTCAGTGGTGGTTACGGTGTGTCAAATCCGTCTTGTGTCGAACATTAGTCAGCTATGGCCGTGATAGAGCGCTCTGGTATACCCGACCAGTGATTTCTACTACAAAGCGTTCTGTAAATTGGTTGTGCAACGGCGGTCGACGGGACAACAATCTGCAGAACACCACGCCAAGGCACAATTGCCACGTATCATCGCAGTACGACTTGCGGGTGGGTGGGTGCGGGCGAGAACGACTGATGATATCAGTGAAGAACGACCTTCCCTCCACCATATCACAAGTCAGGTGACAACGTAAGAGGCAGCTAATTACAAGGGTAGAGACGGAGGGTGGACGACGAGCCGAAACACAAATGGATATCGCCCGAACGTGCACACAGTCATATACACTTCTCTGTGAGCGAGATTACAACATGGATGCTGAAGTCAGGGAAGTTCTATCCGATCTACCACTCTCTCGGAATTCACAAAATGATGCTACGCTCTTGTCGGCGGTGACTCTGGAAGCACTACGAGAGGCTATGTTGCGCGGTGCCCCCAACAAGACGCTCAGTCCTGACGGACTGCCTCTTGATTTTTACGAACAGTTTTTTGGTCTTACGGGCCCAACGTGGGTCAGGATGTACCGAGAACACCCCCACCGCCTTTCCAAATACATAAGAATTCACCGCGGGCCTTGATTCCGGTACCCAAACACGGCGGAGGCTGTCGCCCGGCCGGCCGCTGTGGCCGAGCGGTTCTAAGCGCTTCAGTCCGGAACCGCGCTGCTGCAGCGGTCGCAGGTTCGAATCCTGCTTCGGGCATGGATGTGTGTCATGTCCTTGGGTTAGTTACGTTCAAGTAGTTCTAAGTCTAGGGGACTCATGACCTCAGATGTTAAGTCCCATAGTGCTTAGAGCCATTTGAACCATTTTTGAGCTGTCGCCCGTTTGATTTTCGTCCATTGACAATGCCAAACACAGACTACAAACTGTTGAGACGCATCCTCCGAGAGAAGCTCAAACCTACGGTAATGGCGACCATTCCCAATGATCAAACCAGCCTCGGAGGCAACACTAATGTGTTTACGATTTTGAGCACCTATAGAGATGTAGTGGCGCTGATGCAAAAAAGCCGTCTCCACGGCGCTGTTGTTGCACTGAATTTTTGCCATGTTTTCGATCGCGTCGATAATGGATTCTTGGCTGCAGTTATGGAACACATCAGTAAATCCCGCGTGACGACATCTGTTGTGATTCGTTTCAACCATGATGCGAGGATTCTGATAAATCGCTATCGGTAAACGGGTCCGTCAGACTAGGCTGTCCTTTTTCTGCCATCTTATTCGCCATTGCCCTCGAACCAGCTCTTCATGGACTGAGGCGACACTTCGAAGGACTTAATCTCCTCTCCGCGACCTTTCGATGTTCTTAGCACGGACTGGTAACGAAATACGTACGGCTCTTTCCTGGCTCGAACAGTATGTGGCGGTGGCAGGCAATGTGATCAACTTACGGAAATCACTCTACATGGAGGTAGGACACGGCATGCCTGTAGAACTGATGCACCCCTGGAAAGGTCCAAGTAATCAAATGTTTATGGATATCTTTCCATCGACAAATATAACGTACGGCGGTCTTTACGTGTTGTAAGGTCTTACAACGACTCCGAACACAGGCTTACCTAAACAAATTTAGGTCGTTGGACATTATGCAACGAGCTCGGTACGTCAATGTGTAAATGGCTTCTCAACTTAACCATTACACACCCACGTGTTACAGATGACAGACACAATGGCTTCCAGGATACAAGCAGTGATCGGACACGTGGTGAGCGCTGGTGCAGTTTTTAACACCCGTTGTTTTACTTTACCCTTCCACAAAGGAGGTGCTGGACTCACTGACGTCACGCACAGAGCACTGGCGCTGTACCTCCGCTCAATGCGGCGGCTCTGGTTTTCATCAACAGACAATCTTACTGCCACCCTGATTGCAGAGGTGATCCCACACACGTTGTGCACGTCAGCACTTGTTGGACATTTGTCGCCCCCGCTATCTCATATTAGGACAGTTTTCGTGGAACACAGCTGTATGTTGGGAGTTACAGCGGAGACACGGAATCCGACAGTAAATATTCATTATAGTGTTCTCCAATGCTGGAATCCGGCTAACGACATTGTACGACGCCACCCCACGGTCGACTGGACGCGGGTTTGACGAGCCATCCATGCGTCCTTCCTGTCCGCGTTAGTGTGGTCAACGTGGTATGTGGTCACTAACGAGAAATTTCCGACCCGACGGAGGCTCCATGTCATTCACCAAACTGACGATCCCATGTACCATCGTTGCGCGACGGTAGACACGGACAAACGCGGATTGAACTGTGGCCCCACACGCGAGTTCTGGACACTGATCCGCCAGATACTGGCTTTCCTCCTACGCCGCCCCTTTTCTTCGATTGTGCACATGGACTTCTTTCATCCCGACGCCGTCTACTTCCCAATGACTCGGATGAATGCGGTCAATTGGGTAATGGGAATAGCGATACGTTACATGTATCGCGACGGTGAAGAGGATGTCCTCGATCTGTTGCAATACATGATGGACGAGTTCATGGTCGTAACGAACAGATCGCAATATCGGAACTTTTTTGCTAACATCTGGGGTCGTCGTTCATGGACCCACAGCCCAGCTGGGGTTTGCCGGGTGTGACAAAAAGTTGAATTGCAGATCCCCACATGGTAACAGAAACAGTCTCTGTATGTAGCGGCCCCGGACACTCCGCAGTTAACGACTGGTGATGATCGTTGAAATGACGACCGCCTCTTACTGACCCCACGCTTCGGTAAGGTGGTCTCAGCAGGCAGGATGGCTCTTTTTAGTTCACATGATGTCATAATTTTGGGTGTATGGCTCCATTGTACTATTGATTTTTAATTACTAAAATAAAAAAGGAACACTGTAACGGCACCTCGGTGGTGGGAGGAGGGAAGCCATCGTGGCCTGTCCTCGAAATTCGACCCCTGCTCGCCTTACCTACTCCAGCCTGCCACTGAATGCGTTCCGTAGTACGAAAAGATAAATAAATAGAAATGGTGGGCTGTGGCGTTCGTGGAGTATCGACGCCGCACGTGGCCAGCTTTAGAAGGGTTTCTTTGTGTTTGTTTCTTCTTCCCGCGCTCAGTAAAAGAAAGAATAAGAAAGATCAATAAAAAAGTCTGCAGATCGGAGAAAACAAAGGCCAACATGCACGACTATAGTACGTGAGACTCAGGGTTCGAATCGTGCTTGTGGTAGGAGGTATTTTTTTTCATTGGGTTAGACAGTTATGCGTTAACATTGAGGTAATATTTATTATTTCATTTACTGGTCTCACGGTCCCCGTTGGTTTATTGCAAAGTGCAGTACAACAAAAAAACTGGTATATTGCCTCACAAGTAAATGAGTACAAATTTCCAAATTGCATCGTTACCAGTAAATGAACTACGTTTTCTTTACCAAATAAAGTCTATAAACATGAAAAAGGAGAGACAAAAAGAAAGAAACACAAAATAAGTACAGCTTTTGCTTTATTACAGTGAGGACCATGATCTATAAAAATAAAGGAAGTGGTAAGACGACCGCTTAGGATAATCAGGAGACCCGGGCTCGAATCCCTATCTGGCACAAATTTTCATTGTCGTCATTTCTTTATACACCTGAAAGTTGTCCTTATTCACAACTGTGAATACATTTCATGTATATAAAGACTGTTGCCAGTTCGATCTGGAGCAACATTGTTAGTAGCTCATAGAATGAACTGTCATCATTTGGCACCTTTACAAGTTTTTCGGTTATGTTTCACCTTAGCAAGCACCAGTTTAGAGTGGGAAGATAATGTATCATATTCAACACTATAAAAGTATAACTGATGATACTGATTGGCAATTACTACTTTTTATTACAAATGATACCTTTTTGAATGTTATGTACAAACACAAAATTTGAGGATGGCTGCAAGATTTACCGACTGAAACTATGGTGCCAAGGCTCTCTACAACGTGCACAGACTCTATTTCCCGTAATCAGTTACTAATTACTAAAAAAATTCTATTCGTAACGCTCCAAATTACGACATATAAAAACACGCAATAGAGTCACAGACAAACTAATTAACCAAGGACCATTTCAGGACGGGGAGAAGGTGTTTTAACGAGATCTTTATTGCGATTTATCACTTAAACACATATTTTCGTAACACCCAAGGAGAATGTCATGAAGAGAAATATTTAAATGTAACAAAACATAGACAAAAACAGTTGTGGGGCCACTGGTACTGAGCCGAGTGGAGGGTCTGAATCAGAGGCTCAGACGGTTCTACGACCGTGCAGGCTGCAGATTCCTCAACTTCCGCCACAGGGTGGATGGGTTTCGAGCTCCGCTTAATGCGTCAGGGGTCCACTACACGCAGGAGGCGGCTACACGGGTAGCAGGGGCTGTGTGGCGTGGACTGGGCGATTTTTTTAGGTTAGAAGGCCTCGGTGAATCACAAAAAGACTTAAGTCTCAAAAGGTGCTGGTCGAACACAAGAAGAACGTAGATACAGGAACCATCGATATGACGGTTGTAAATTGTCGTAGCTGTGTCGGTTAAGTGCCAGAGCTCCAAGCGCTAATAGAAAGCACCGCTGCTCAAATCATTATAGGCACTGAAAGCTGGCTAAAGCCAGAGATAAGTTCAACTGAAATATTGCGAAGAACCTAGCGGTGTTCCGAAAGGATAAGCTAAACACAGTTGGCGGCGGCGTGTTTGTAGCTCTTAGATGTAGTTTATCTTGTAGCAAAATTGATAGTTCCTGTGAGTCAGTATTGGCATAGATCGTTCTTGGCAACCGGAATAAGATAATAATTGGAGCCTTTTACCGACGACCTCCAAACTCAGATGATACAATTATAGTTGGTGGTGACTTTAATTTACCCTCAATATGTTAGCGAAAATACATGCTTAAATCCGGAGGTACGCATAAAAGATCATCCGAAACTGTGCTAAACGCATTCTCGAGAAATTATTTCGAGCAGTTAGGTCACGAGTCCATGAGAATAGTAAACAGTATGGAAACACACTTGATCTCTTAGCAATAAATAATCCTGAGCTAATAACGAGCAGCAGAACGGATGCAGGGATTAGTGAACACAGGGCTGTCGTAGCGAAATCACGTAAAAATTCGCTGGATGTCTAGCGATAATCTCCATTCCATCCAAATAACAATTTAAGTGTCGACCAGACGTGGCTTGAGTTCAAAGAACTAGGATCGACGGCAATTGAGAGATTTATACCAAATAAGTTAACAAGCGATGGAGCTGATCCTCCTTGTTAAACAAACGGGTCAGAACACTGTTACAGAAACAAAGAACACAGCATGCCAAATTTAAACGAAAAGAAAATCCCCAAAAGTGGCGATCTTCCACAGAAGCTCGATATTTAGTGCGGACTTCAGTGCGAGATGCTTATAACAGTCTCCACAACAAAACCTGGTAGAAAAATCCAAAGAGAGTCTGGTCTTACGTAAAGTATGCTAGCGGCAAGACACAATCAATACCTTCTCTGCGCGATAGCAATGGAAATACTATCGATGACAGTGCCGCTAAAGGAGTGCCACTAAACACAGCCTTCCGAGATTCCGTCACCGGAGATGGCGAAGTAAACATTCCGCATTTCGAATCAAGAACAGCTGCCAACACGACTAACTTACGTAGAAGCAGATATCCTAGCAATAGTGAACCAACTTAAATCACCTAATAAAAGTAAGTCTTCCAGTCCAGACTGTATACCAATTAGGTTCCTTAAGAGTGTGCTGATGCAGTACCTCCATACAACCGCTCGCCCGACGAAAGATCCGTATCCAAAGACTGGAAAGTTGTCCAGGTCACAGCAGTATTCTAGAAAGTCAGTAGGAGATATCCACTAAATTACAGGCCCATATCACTAACGTCAAGGGATTTCAAATTGACTCCGTCTTTCTAGGTTTCCGGAGGGCTTTGACATTGTACCACACAAGCGGCTTGTAGTGACATTGCTTGCTTGTGGAACATCGTCTCAGTTATGTGACTGGATTCGTAACTTCGTGTCAGGAAAGTCACAGTTAGTAGTAGTTGACGGAAAGTCTTCGAGTAAAACAGGAATGATTTCTGGAGTTTCTTAAGGTAGTGTTATAGGCCCTCTGCTGTTCCTTTTTTATATATGTGATTTAGGAGACAATCTGAGCAGCCGTCTTAGAATGTTTGCAGATGATGCTGCCGTTTATCGTCTAGTAAAGTCATCAGAAGATCAAAACAAATTGCTAAAAGATTTTGAAAAGATATCTGTATGGTGCGAAAATTGGCAATAACCCTAAATAATGAAAAGTAAGAGACCATCCGTATGGGTGCTAAAGGGAATCCCTTAAACTTCGGTTACACGATAAACCAGTCAATTCTAAGGCCGGTAAATACAACTAAATACCTGGGAATTAGAATTACGAACAACTTAAATTGGAAAGAACACACAGAAAATGTCTTAGGGAAGGCAAACCAAAGACTGCCTTTTATTTTCAGAACACTTAGAAAATGCAACAGATATACTAAAGACACTACCTACACTACGTTTGTCCGTCCTCGTTTGGGATCCTTACCAGATTGGATTAACGGAGTACATCGAGAAAGTTGAAAGAAACGCAGCACGTTTTATATTATCGCTATATGGAACTTTGATGTGACTTCATAAGCACGTGACTGCGTGTGAGATCGCTCTTTAAGTTTTCATCTATTTTTAGGTTGCAGATACATATTTTAACGGTTTTTGTGATAATATTTACTATATAAGTGACTTATTAGTGGTTTCTTCATTCACCTCTGCCTTTCTTGTGTTGTGACCCGAAATTTGTGAGTGTTTCGTATCGAGCAACTTAACCTCTTACCCGTGTTTACATTCCGCGCTGACCAGTTGCAGCTGTAGCGGCGCATCGAAAGCTAAGTACTAATTAATTGTTTGTGTATAGTAGTTTATTTAGGAACTTTAGTAGTCTTCAACCGGTGTTCTTGGTGTTTTCCGGTGAAATAACTTCAGAAGAAATTTTTGCGAACTGCTTTCAGTTTCGTTACTGCCATTAGACGTTTGATTTTCTTTCTGTATTAGTAGTTTGTTATATTCTCATTTGTTGTTGATTAATACTGTCAATAATAGTATTTACCTTCCTTGTAGAGCAAGTTTGTGATTATTGTAGTCAGTTTTTAACATCTTCTTATTGCAGTAGCGGAACTTAGATATAGTTGTTTTCTTGTTTCAATAACTGTAAAATTTTACCATGAGTGAAGTGTGGGCTTTGCCGTAGGTTCGTGAGTAGTGGATTGCGGTGTGAGACTTGTTCGAAGTATTTTCACTGGGGGGGATGCAGTGGGGAAGCCAGTGGGCATTCTGGTGAGATCCTCTCCTGGAACTGCAGGTTATGTAGCAAGAGTAAGTTGATAGAGGAGCAGGAGCGTAAGATCTGTGCCCTTCAGGTGCAATTGAAAAACGCACAGGAGGAGCTAGATAGGATGAGGAGGGATAAGGGGGTTGGGGAATGGGAGCTGGCTGTTGGCAAGAGATCTGCTAGGAGAAGGAGATTTTCAGATAGTTTTACTATTGGTGTTTGTAATAGATATGACCAACTGTCAGAGTCTAGTGGAGAGGAATCTCTAGTAGCTGTAGATGTAGGAAGTATGCAGCAGACCTCAGCAGTTACGGTGGCTAGGACAGTTGCAAAGTCTAAGAGAAAGAAGAAGGTTCTGCTGTTAGGTAGTTCTCATGGTAGAGGTGTAGGCCAGCAGTTGCAGGAAGTTTTGGGGAGTGAGTACCAGGTCCCCATCATTGTGAAGCCTAATGCAGGATTGGCTCAGGTGACTTTTAACATAGGGGGGTTATGTAGGGATTTCACAAAAGAGGATCAGGTAGTGATTGTGGCTGGGGCTGGTAATAGTATTGATAGGGATGGGGAGTATGACATAGATGGTGACCTGGATAAGATAGCCACTCAGACTGGCAACACGAATGTGCATTTCGTGGAACTGTTTCAGCGTCACGATCGGCCTCATCTTAATACAGCCGTCAGGCGTAATAACATGAAACTTGGGGGTGCGCTAATGACAGAAGGCATGAGTCACATTTCAGTGGTGTCGGTGGAGTCTATCAGCAGGACGGGTTTCACTAGACATGGCCTGCACCTCAACAGGTATGGAAAGGGGAGGTTGGCAAAGCTTATAGGTGACAGCATAGGTGGGGGTGGTGGGATCACTCATGGGAAAATTCCGGTAGTTGTGGGTGTTAGAGCTGTACCTTTTTTAGATTGAAGTCAGCTGACAGGTATTCCTGCTTAAGGGAAGTCTCTCTAGCAAAGAAACCACTTTCGACAAAGCTTAGGTATCCGATTAATGAGGGAATTAGTATATTTCATCAAAACATACAAGGCATTAGAGATAAAGTTAGTGAACTGCTTATAGATGTTGACTCTGAAATTATTGGTGTATCTGAACACTTCTTAAATAAGGAGATAATTCAGAGGCTTCCTTTACCAGGATACAGGTTGGCTGGCAGCTTTTCTAGGAGCTCTTTGCGGTCTGGGGAGTAGCCATGTATGTGAAAAACGGTATCTCATTTGAGTCAATTGATGTTTCAAAGTACTGCACTGAAAAGGTGTTTGAATGTTGTGCAGGTGTGGTTAAATTTAGTGGAGCTAAACTTCTTACTGTTGTTATTTATAGATCCCCAGACTCCGATTTCACAACATTTTTGCTAAAGCTAGAGGAGGTTCTTGTTTCACTTTATAGGAAATACAAAAAGTTAGTTATATGTGGTGACTTCAATATTCATCTACATCTACATCTACATCTACATTTATACTCCGCAAGCCACCCAACGGTGTGTGGTGGAGGGCACTTTACGTGCCACTGTCATTACCTCCCTTTCCTGTTCCAGTCGCGTATGGTTCGCGGGAAGAACGACTGTCTGAAAGCCTCCGTGCACGCTCTAATCTCTCTAATTTTACATTCGTGATCTCCTCGGGAGGTATAAGTAGGGGGAAGCAATATATTCGATACCTCATCCAGAAACGCACCCTCTCGAAACCTGGCGAGCAAGCTACACCGCGATGCAGAGCGCCTCTCTTGCAGAGTCTGCCACTTGAGTTTATTAAACATCTTCGTAACACTATCACGGTTACCAAATAACCCTGTGACGAAACGCGCCGCTCTTCTTTGGATCTTCTCTATCTCCTCCGTCAGACCGATCTGGTACGGATCCCACACTGATGAGCAATACTCAAGTATAGGTCGAACGAGTGTTTTGTAAGCCACCTCCTTTGTTGATGGACTACATTTTCTAAGCACTCTCCCAATGAATCTCAACCTGGTACCCGCCTTACCAACAATTAATTTTATATGATCATTCCACTTCAAATCGTTCCGCACGCATACTCCCAGATATTTTACAGAAGTAACTGCTACCAGTGTTTGTTCCGCTATCATATAATCATACAATAAAGGATCCTTCTTTCTATGTATTCGCAATACATTACATTTGTCTATGTTAAGGGTCAGTTGCCACTCCCTGCACCAAGTGCCTATCCGCTGCAGATCTTCCTGCATTTCGCTACAATTTTCTAATGCTGCAACTTCTCTGTATACTACAGCATCATCCGCGAAAAGCCGCATGGAACTTCCGACACTATCTACTAGGTCATTTATATATATTGTGAAAAGCAATGGTCCCATAACACTCCCCTGTGGCACGCCAGAGGTTACCTTAACGTCTGTAGACGTCTCTCCATTGATAACAACATGCTGCGTTCTGTTTGCTAAAAACGCTTCAATCCAGCCACACAGCTGGTCTGATATTCCGTAGGCTCTTACTTTGTTTATCAGGTGACAGTGCGGAACTGTATCGAACGCCTTCCGGAAGTCAAGAAAAATAGCATCTACCTGGGAGCCTGTATCTAATATTTTCTGGGTCTCATGAACAAATAAAGCGAGTTGGGTCTCACACGATCGCTGTTTCCGGAATCCATGTTGATTCCTACATAGTAGATTCTGGGTTTCCAAAAACGACATGATACGCGAGCAAAAAACATGTTCTAAAATTCTACAACAGATCGACGTCAGAGATATAGGTCTATAGTTTTGCACATCTGCTCGACGACCCTTCTTGAAGACTGGGACTATCTGTGCTCTTTTCCAATCATTTGGAATCCTCCGTTCCTCTAGAGACTTGCGGTACACGGCTGTTAGAAGGGGGGCAAGTTCTTTCGCGTACTCTGTGTAGAATCGAATTGGTATCCCGTCAGGTCCAGTGGACTTTCCTCTATTGAGTGATTCCAGTTGCTTTTCTGTTCCTTGGACACTTATTTCGATGTCAGCCATTTTTTCGTTTGTGCGAGGATTTAGAGAAGGAACTGCAGTGCGGTCTTCCTCTGTGAAACAGCTTTGGAAAAAGGTGTTTAGTATTTCAGCTTTACGCGTGTCATCCTCTGTTTCAATGCCATCATCATCCTGTAGTGTCTGGATATGCTGTTTCGAGCCACTTACTGATTTAACGTAAGACCAGAACTTCCTAGGATTTTCTGTCAAGTCGGTACATAGAATTTTACTTTCGAATTCACTGAACGCTTCACGCATAGCCCTCCTTACGCTAACTTTGACATCGTTTAGCTTCTGTTTGTCTGAGAGGTTTTGGCTGCGTTTAAACTTGGAGTGGAGCTCTCTTTGCTTTCGCAATAGTTTCCTAACTTTGTTGTTGTACCACGGTGGGTTTTTCCCGTCCCTCACAGTTTTACTCGGCACGTACCTGTCTAAAACGCATTATACGATTGCCTTGAACTTTTTCCATAAACACTCAACATTGTCAGTGTCGGAACAGAAATTTTCGTTTTGATCTGTTAGGTAGTCTGAAATCTGCCTTCTATTACTCTTGCTAAACAGATAAACCTTCCTCCCTTTTTTTATATTCCTATTAACTTCCATATTCAGCGATGCTGCAACGGCCTTATGATCACTGATTCCCTGTTCTGTACATACAGAGTCGAAAAGTTCGGGTCTGTTTGTTATCAGTAGGTCCAAGATGTTATCTCCACGAGTCGGTTCTCTGTTTAATTGCTCGAGGTAATTTTCGGACAGTGCACCCAGTATAATGTCACTCGATGCTCTGTCCCTACCACCCATCCTAAACATCTGAGTGTCCCAGTCTATATCTGGTAAATTGAAATCTCCACCTAAGACTATAACATGCTGAGAAAATTTATGTGAAATGTATTCCAAATTTTCTCTCAGTTGTTCTGCCACTAATGCTGCTGAGTCGGGAGGTCGGTAAAAGGAGCCAATTATTAACCTAGTTCGGTTGTTGAGTGTAACCTCCACCCATAATAATTCACAGGAACTATCCACTTCTACTGCACTACAGGATAAACTACTACTAACAGCGACGAACACTCCACCACCGGTTGCATGCAATCTATCCTTTCTAAACACCGTCTGTACCTTTGTAAAAATTTCGGCAGAATTTATCTCTGACTTAAGCCAGCTTTCTGTGCCTATAACGATTTCAGCTTCGGTGCTTTCTATCAGCGCTTGAAGTTCTGGTACTTTACCAACGCAGCTTC
This sequence comes from Schistocerca piceifrons, assembly GCF_021461385.2. NCBI lineage: Eukaryota > Metazoa > Arthropoda > Insecta > Orthoptera > Acrididae > Schistocerca > Schistocerca piceifrons. The sequence continues at coordinate 511,160,717 of NC_060149.1, forward strand.
GACAGTTGACAATTACAATACCGATTGCTGCTTAGTCCCCGCATGTTCTGACTTTGCCCCGCACCCGTTGAGGCTGTTGCCCTTTCTGTACTTGCCCAAGGCCATCTAACCTAAAAAACCGCCCAGCCCACGCCACACAACCCCTGCTACCCGTGTAGCCGCTTGTTGCGTGTAGTGGACTCCTGACCTATCCAGTGGAACCCGAAACCCCACCACCCTATGGCGCAAGTCGAGGAATCTGCAGCCCACACGGTCGCAGAACCGTCTCAGCCTCTGATTCAGACCCTCCACTCGGCTCTGTACCAAAGGTCCGCAGTCAGTCCTGTCGACGATGCTGCAGATGGTGAGCTCTGCTTTCATCCCGCTAGCGAGACTGGCAGTCTTCACCAAATCAGATAGCCGCCGGAAGCCAGAGAGGATTTCCTCCGATCCATATCGACACACATCATTGGTGCCGACATGAGCGACCACCTGCAGATGGGTGCACCCTGTACCCTTCATTGCATCCGGAAGGACCCTTTCCACATCTGGAATGACTCCCCCCGGTATGCACACGGAGTACACATTGGTTTTCTTCCCCTCTCTTGCTGCCATTTCCCTAAGGGGCCCCATTACGCGCCTGACGTTGGAGCTCCCAACTACCAGTAAGCCCACCCTCTGCGACTGCCCGGATCTTGCAGACTGAGGGGCAACCTCTGGAACAGGACAAGCAGCCACGTCAGGCCGAAGATCAGTATCAGCCTGAGACAGAGCCTGAAACCGGTTCGTCAGACAAACTGGAGAGGCTTTCCGTTCAGCCCTCCGGAATGTCTTTCGCCCCCTGCCACACCTTGAGACGACCTCCCACTCTACCACAGGTGAGGGATCAGCCTCAATGCGGGCAGTATCCCGAGCAACCACAGTCGTAGTCCGATCAGGGGATGCGTGGGACGAGCTGGCCGTCTCCGACAAACCCCCATCCGGACCCCCACAGTGAAACCCATTGGCAACAGCCTCAAGCTGTGTGACCGAAGCCAACACTGCCTGAAGCTGGGAGCGAAGGGATGCCAGTTCTTTCCAACGAGAGTGCAAGGGAACAGTAGAACAACCACAGACAATATTTTTGTTCATTCGTCATTACTAGAGGGACATTCTGTTAGCAAAATGGTGAATGGCCTTTCAGATCATGATGCACAAATTTCAAGTCTAAAAGATTTTTGTGCTGCAACACATGTTAAATATAGTTACCAACTTTTTAGGAAAGCTGATCCAGTTGCTGTAGAGACTTTTATAAGCCTTATCAAAGAACAAGAGTGGCAAGATGTTTATAGTGCTGATACAGTAGACGATAAATATAATGCTTTCCTCAAGACTTTTCTCGTGCTCTTTGAAAGTTGCTTTCCGTTTGATCGTTCAAAACAGGGTACTAGCACAAACAGGCAGCCTGGGTGGCTGACTAAAGGTATAAGAATATCTTGTAGAACAAAGTGGCAATTATATCAAAACGTTAGAAACAGTCGCAATCTAAATGCAGAAGCCCATTACAAACAGTATTGTAAGGTGCTTAAAAAAGTTATTAGGAAGGCAAAAAGTATGTGGTATGCAGATAGAATAGCTAAGTCTCAGGATAAAATTAAAACCATATGGTCAGTCGTAAAGGAAGTGGCTGGTCTGCAGAGACAGGTCGAGGATATAGAATCAGTGCGTAGTGGGAATGTCCGTGTTACTGATAAGTCGCATATATGTACAGTATTTAATAATCACTTTCTGAATATAGCAGGTGAACTAAATAGAAACCTAGTCCCAACAGGGAATCATACAGCGCTCGTAGAAAAAAGTGTTCCGAGACTGTTAGCTGAAATGCTCCTCCATGATACTGACAAGAGGAAATTGAGTTAATAATTAAATCACTAAAGACCAAGAACTCTCATGGATATGACGGGGTATCTAGCAGAATACTGAAGTATTGTTCCATGTATGTTAGCCCAGTACTTAGCCATATCTGTAACTTTTCCTTTAGGAGTTGTCGGTTTCCTGACCGATTAAAGTACTCGGTAGTGAAGCCACTTTATAAAAAGGGAGACAGGGATAATGTTGATAATTATAGACCTATTTCTATGCCATCGGTGTTTGCTAAAGTTATCGAGAGGGTTGTATATACAAGGTTACTGCAGCATTTAAATTCACATAATTTGCTGTCAAATGTACAGTTTGGTTTTAGAAATGGCTTAACAACTGAAAATGCTATAGTCTCTTTTCTCTGTGAGGTTTTGGACGGATTAAATAAAAGGTTGCGAACGTTAGGTGTTTTCTTTGATTTATCGAAGGCTTTTGACTGTGTTGACCACAAAATATTACTACAGAAGTTGGAACATTATGGAGTAAGGCGAGTAGCTTACAATTGGTTCGCCTCTTACTTTAAGAACAGAAAGCAGAAGGTAATTCTCCGCAATATTGAGAGTGGTAATGATGTTCAGTCCCAGTGGGGCACTGTTAAATGGGGCGTTCCCCAAGGATCGGTGCTGGGGCCACTGCTGTTTCTTATTTATATAAATGATATGCCTTCTAGTATTACAGGTGATTCAAACATATTTCTGTTTGCTGATGACACCAGCTTGGTTGTGAAGGATCTTGTGTGTAATATTGAAACATTATCAAATAATATATTTCATGAAATAAGCTCATGGCTTGTGGAAAATAATTTGATGCTAAATCACAGTAAGACTCCGTTTTTACAGTTTCTAACTCACAATTCAACAAGAACTGATATTTTAATCAGACAGAATGGGCATGTTATAAGCGAGACGGAACAGTTCAAGTTCCTAGGCGTACGGATAGATAGTAAGCTGTTGTGGAAAGCCCATGTTCAGGATCTTGTTCAGAAACTAAATGCCGCTTTATTTACCATTAGAACAGTATCTGAAATAAGTGACATTTCAACACGGAAAGTAGTCTACTTCGCATATTTTCATACGCGTATGTCATATGGTATTATTTTTTGGGGTAATTCTTCTGATTCAAAAATGGTATTTTTGGCTCAAAAACGGGCTGTTCGAGCTATGTGTGGTGTAAGTTCGAAAACCTCTTGTCGACCCCTATTCAATAGTCTGGGAATTTTGACATTGCCCTCACAGTATATATTTTCTT